>NW_012117921.1:672874-674229 GCF_000951035.1 Colobus angolensis palliatus | reverse complement strand
GTATATGAGCCTACTGGGTTCAAGGTATTTTGTAACTCAGATTTTTATTCTTATCCCTTACATTATTGGTTAATTATGGCTTTTTTTTTTTTTTTTTGAGACAGGGTCTCACTCTGTTGCCCAGGCTGGAGTGCAATGGCACGATCTCGGCTCACTGCAACCTCTGCCTCCCAGGTTCAAGTGATTCTCCTGCCTCAGCCTCCGGAGTAGCTGGGATTACAGGCATGCACCACCACGCCCAGCTAATTTTTTGTGTTTTTAGTAGAGATAGGGTTTCTCCATGTTGGCCATGGTTGGTCTCGAACTCTTGACTTCAGGTGATCTGCCTGCCTCGGCCTCCCAAGGTGCTGGGATTACAGGCGTGAGCCACTGCGCCTGGCCCCCAGTTCATTTATTTTTATTTTTCTTGTAGAGATGGGTTCTTGTCATGTTGCCCAAACTGGTCTTGCTCTCCTGGGCTCAAGTGATCCTCCTGCCTCAGCCTCCCAAAGTGCTGAGATTACAAGCATGAGCCACTGCACCCAGCACAGTCCATATTTTGTTACACATATTCTTTATTATTTTTGATACACATATTCTTTGTGTCCAGAGCTCATTTTCAAGTTTCTTCATGATAGGATATATGCCTTTTCCCCACTTATATTCTTCCTCAAGAAAATCTAGCACAATATCCTGTATTCAATAGTAGTTGACTCACAGGCTGAGACCCAGGGGTGGAAACTCTGTTGCAACCATTCCCTGAATGGTCATCTATTCACAATGATCTATTCACATCTATTCACAATGATCTATTCACATCTATTCACATCATCTCTCAAGAGACTACATCAAGGTACGTCTAAGAGACAAAGTATACGGTACCTAATAGGAAGTCAGAAAGAGAGAGATCATCAACATCAGTAGAGGAAAGCTCCTTTTAGTTCAGCCAATAGGGACTGAGTAACTCCCTCGCCCCACCCTGCCCCAAATGCCTGGCATGGAATTCAATGCAGAGGAGTCAAAGCGTGGGTTTTCATCTTCAACATTTTACAGCCTGCAGCAAATGCTCCTGGGCAGAGGGTGGGGTGGAGGCTGAATGAAAAAGTAGTGGGGCATGGTGCCCCGTGCCTGTAGTCCCAGCTACTTGGGAGGCTGAGGCCAGAGGTTAACTTGAGCTCAGGAAGTCAAGGCTGCACTGAGTTATGATACCACTGTACTCCAGCCAGGGCAACTGAATGAGACTCTGTGAGAAAGGAAAGAAAGACAAAAGAAAGAAAGAAAGAGAGAAAGAGAGAAAGAGAGAGAGAGAGAAAGAAGGAAGGGAGGAAGGAAGGAAGGAAGGAAGGAAGGAAGGAAGGAAGGAAGGAAGGAAGGAA
>NW_012117921.1:667063-672431 GCF_000951035.1 Colobus angolensis palliatus | reverse complement strand
GAAAGAAAGAAAGAAAGAAAGAAAGAAAGAAAGAAAGAAAGAAAGAAAGAAAGAAAGAAAGAAAGAAGGAAAGAAAGGAAAGAAAGAAAGAAAAGAAGGGACGGAGGGAAGGAAGGAAGGAAGGAAGGAAGGAAGGAAGGAAGGAAGGAAGGAAGGAAAAGGAAGATTGATTCTTGGGCCCAGAACTGCAGAATGTGCAGGATGGGTGGGAAGATGAGAAGAGAGCATGCAGGCTGGGAGAACAGAGTAAACTGAGATTCCGGCAGGGATGAGCATGGGAGAGGGTAAAGAAACACCCAGGTGGCCCAGGAGGGCTCAGGAGTACCCACCTCCCAGGGCCAGCTGCCCTCTGGTTGTTGGATGCAGCAGCCCTCTGAAGATGGGGCAGAGATATAAACACTTCCACCCTTGGAACCGCTCCCAAACCCAGGACTGTATGTCCCCATTCGCCCCCATTTGCCCAAGATAGTCCCAGTTTGCTCCTGATGTTCCAGCATCCCTTCAGGTTAGTGTCCCTTTTCAAAAGCATACTGGTTGAGATGATAAATTATACGGCCACCTTACTCAAAGCCTACCTTATGTAGCCTGACATTGTAGATTACTCTGCCTCCCTACCAACCAACCCCAAATCCCATTTTCCCCTCTTTGGTAGAAGGGCACTTAGAGACTGAGTTACACATACCGACTTAATGTCCCACTCCGTTATTGGTAGCATAAGCTGCGTCTACTGTCTTTCTGATGAAAAAATCCCCAATTAAAAAAATTTTTGACCTGGCTAAATGAGTGGCTTTAACGACCAAATCCAATGGGCTGCGTGTGTGACATGATAAAGCAGACACATACGGTGTTAAACAGAGTCCAGAAATTGCATATTCCAAATCTCTAAGTGGCTTGTATTCCACTAGAAACCAACTAAAAATGAGAGGAAAATGTGGTATTTCAAAGCAATGCAAATACTACCTAGCTAGGCACTCAGAAGACTGTCAGCTACAAACAAATGCTCTTAAGTAATTAAAGTCTACAGTGTTAGACAAGTGCCTCAATAAACACACCTTCTACCACCTTTTACATGGAATTATTTACATTTACTTTCAGATTTAAGGATGAACAGATGTCTTGAGGCCCTTCTGAGAATGAAAATGGCTTATATAAATCCTTCAAACCAAAACATTTTAGGCCATCACAAACTTCCTATTTAATTCTATTGCCAATTCAAAATATCGATGTGGTTTTATTTCAGGTTTATATAAAGCAGAGACTGAAGGCCACTGGTCCTACCTGATGCATTTTCAATACTCAGGTTGCTTTTACCGCTGTAGCAACTTTGCAGGAACTATATTAAAGGGTTTTCTGCAGAACTGAGGTTTACTGAATGGAAAGGATTCCTTTAATGAGGTATTTGGAAGTTAAAAAATACTTTCAGAAAATTTGGTATGATATCAGAATTACTTCATCAAATTTGAATTATGTTTAAATGGGAAGCTATAGCATATGTGGCAATGTTTACTTGAAGGTTTCTTTTCATTTATTTAAACTTAGCAACTAGTTTAAATACTAGACCATATTTGCAGACTAACCTTTTTGCCGTTGGAGCTGTTTGGTAGATTTGGTGAGGTGAGCTTTGAGTTCCTACTATGTGCAAGACCCTGTGATAGCTACTAAATGAGGATAAAATACCATTTTTTAAAATTTTTATTTGTATTACTTTTTTGAGACAGGGTCTCACTCTGTCACTCAGGCTGGAGTGTAGTGGCGTCATCACGGCTTACTGCAGCCTCGACATTCCAAGCCTCAAGAGATTCTCCTACCTCAGCCTCCCGAGTAGCTGGGACCACAGGTGTGCATCAACATGTCCAGTTAATTTTTACAATGTTTGTAGAGACGAGGTCTCACCATCTTTCCCAGGCTGGTCTCAGACTCTGGGGCTCAAGCCAGCCTCTTATCTCAGCCTCCTGAATAGCTGGGATCACACGTGTGTGTCACCATGCCCAGCTAAATTTTTTTTTTCTTTTTTTTGTACATATGAGGTGTTACTACGTTGCCCAGGATAAAATGTCTTTTTTTTTTTTTTGAGAGTCTCCTCTCACTCTGTCACCCAGGCTGAAATGCAGTGGCACAATATCGGCTCGCTGCAACCTCTGCTTCCCGAGTTCAAGTGATTCTTGTGCCTTAGCCTCCTGAGTAGCTGGGACTACAGGCATATACCAGCATGCCCAGATAATTTTTTGTATTTTTAGTAGAGACAGAGTTTCGCCATGTTGGCCAGACTGGTCTCGAACTCCTGGCCTCAAGTGATCCACCCACCTTAATGCCGTTTTAAAAGGACTCACAGAAGTGGCCATTGAGATAGTCCTTAAAAGATCACAGGGTTTTAACAGGAAGAAAAATGCAGTAGGGGGTGAGAAGAGTGAAAAGAATTTCAGGCATAAAGAAGAGTTGAAGTAATGGTTCATGGGAAGACAGTTTGAGAGGTGCAGAAACAAGGTGAGCATTTGTTGGGTTGGATGATGAGTGAGATTAGGTTACAGGAGATACTGGAGTTGATTCATGGTGTATAGCAAGTTTGCATCTTGTTTTGAAAGTCTCTGGGCAAGTCAGTGACATGATTAAATCTCTGCTTGTAGATCCGAACTGGAATTGGGAAAAGTTAGAGGCAAACACAGGAGGATTTTGCAATTGTTCAAATAAAGTAATAATACGGAAGCTGGGCGAGGTGGTTCATGCCTGTAATTTCAGTGCTTTGAGAGGCCAAGGCAAGAGGATCACTAGAGGCCAGGAGTTCAAGACCAGCCTGGGCGACAGCGTGAGATCCTACACAGTGAGTCTCTACACAAAAAAAAGAAGAAAGAAAAAAAAGTTATTTTGAGATGGGGTCTCATGCTGTTGCCCAGGCTGGAGTGCAGTGGTGTGATCATGCATGGCTCACTGCAGCCTCAACCTCCCAGGCTTAAGCAGTCCTCCCACCTCAGCCCCCCAAGTAGCTGGCACCACAGGCATGCACCACCACACCCAGCCAGTTTTTTTTTTTAATTTTATTTTGTAGAGACATGGTCTCCCTAGGTTGCCCGGGCTGAGTCTTGAACTCTTGAGCTCAGGCAATCCTCCCACCTTGGCCTCCTAAAGTGCTGGGATTACAGGGGTAAGCCACCATGCCCGGCCAGAATTGTTTTTCAGTTACCCAGGTGTGGTGGAGTGTACCTGTAGTCCTAGCTACTTGGGAGGCTGAGGGAGGAGTATTGCTTGAGCCCAGGAGTTCGAGATTACAGTGAGCTATCATGGTGCCACTGCACTCCAGCCTGGGTGACAGAATGAGACCCTGTCTCTAAAGTAAATAAATAAATAATGTGGTTGCAAGCTAGGATAGCAGTAGGGGGAAGAGAGAGAAGAGATGGATTTTTTTAAATCATTCAAATCCCTAAGACTTGGCAGCTCTTTGTATGTGAAGAGCTGCAGGGAAGGGGCAGTCCAATAACTTCAAGGCTTTGAGCCTGGACAGTGGGGAGATGCTGGAACCATCAGGATAAACCCAGGCCATAGATGCAGGTTCAGGGTGGCCTGAAATGTGCTTGGTCAGTCCTGGACATCCTAAGCCTGAGGTACAGGGAGATAACCATGGGCAGAAGCGTGAACATGTCTGTGTAACCCACAAAATGTTCATGATGTTAGGTAACCATTTGTCAAATGAACACAGGAAGAAGTGAGGAAGGAAGGGAAAGAGAAGGAAAAGGGAGGCGCTTCCCAGTAGGCAGTTGGATATGCAGACCTGTGCCTCAGGAGAGAAGCATGTGTGGGGGCCACAAAGAGGGGGTGAGTGAATGACACACAGCAGAGGCTGAAGGAGGAGGTCTCAGGCACAGGCACATCAGGGGCCAAGAGGAAGACAAAAAGTCAGAACAGAAAGAGAGATACAGAACCAAGAACCAAGGAGTGACAGAATTCTGAAATCTAAGAAGGCAGCCATCTCCAAATAAAAAGGGTCAGAGGTCAAAACACAGAAAAAGTCACTAGAGTTGGCACCTTGGAGTTCATTACTGAGCACTAATGATGGGCTGTGTTTGATGCTCAGAGCTTTACCTGCCTTTCACTTCACATCCACCCTGTGAGGTAGGCACTGCTGTTAAACTGTGCTAGGAGGCTTAGATCTGTTCACTGACTTCCCCAAAGTCACGCTTCCAGGAAGTGGAGGGCAGAAATCCTCAGCCAATTAGGCCTCACCCCAAAACCTGTAGCCCTCACACACTTGGCTGTGTGCTTCAATACGGTGCTGGGGGTAGAAGCCAGATCTCAGGGGCTAGAAAAGCGAACGGGATGGAAACTCACATTTAATCTGTGTTTGCTCTGGGCCCAGAACCGAGCTCAGTGCTATATGTGAACGTAGACAACAGATAGTGAAAATGGAGAGTGGGGGGGTGACAGCTGGGGGAAGCAGAATGGTGGCTTTTTCAAGAAGGGGCAGGAGGGACCCTGTCATTCTGGATCCTCTGCTAGATCATGGAAATCATTTCATCATACAGAAACCTGCATTAAAATGATCCTCTTTAAACTAGGATTTTACCACTATAACAGAATGTAGTAACTTGCTATCCCCTTTCTTAAAACACATGAACAGAGCTACTTCCTGTTTTTGATATATGGGTATTAAGTATTCAGGCATTAGAATGGTACATACTTTTTTGAGTTTCTTGCTTTTTTCTGTTGAGAGTATGATATTTCCTTGCAAAATGATATTAAGCTCTGCATCATGGGAAACAAAAGGAAAATAGGCCATGAGAACATCTGAGCTAGCAAACAGAATAAACGTCAATCATCAGGGTGAATTCTCTCAATCAGAGGACATTTTTGCAAGGGGATGAAAATTCACGTGGCCCTTTTGATGGAAAAGAACATTTCTTCTGAGCTGCAGCAGCCTTCGTGAAACAGACTTAGGCCTTCCTCTGGGAATAAGGCCTGTCATATTTGCATGCCTCCGAGAGAAATACACAAGCTGGCTGCTCATCTGGGTGGCTGTTTGCAGTCTAGTCATTGTCCCTTTGAACCAGTTGTAAGCCCCATGCATTCCTGAATGCCAAGATAGGAAGCAAGGATTTTCCCCTTCTGGATCCAAAAAGGCACCCAGGGAAGGCAAGGCCAGACGTGTGCTGAAAGACTTTAAAATCGGGGGAACTGCTAGGGACAGAAAAGGATGTTGTTAATTAGCCTGCAAGGAAGCATTTTGATAAACCTGAAGGAATGGTGGAGTTACACATCCATTTTAAATGAGCTCTCCAAGTAAAAAATATTTGAAAAGTTTGGACTGGGCGCAGTGGCTCACGCAAGTAATCCTAGCACTTTGGGAGGCCAAGGCGGGCAGATCACGAGGTCATGAGAT
>NW_012117921.1:649130-666828 GCF_000951035.1 Colobus angolensis palliatus | reverse complement strand
AAAAAAAAAAAAAAAAGAATTGGAAAGTTTGAAAGCAGTTAGATAATTAAAGTTATGTCTGCCCACCGACAAGACAGTCAATGAGTAAAAATGAGAAAAATCAAACCCACTGATTGTTTGGATGACCTCATGCTCAGCCTCAGGTCTAGGGCTCCCTGCACCTCCACCCCCACTACAAGCTTATTCCAGGACTAGGTGTTTCCATGAAAGGAGAAGCCTGAGTCCATAGGATGCCCCACTCCAGTTCATTACCACTCCTCCACTCTAATGGTACCAGTGGCTATGAGACTTTTCCAATGAACAAATTCAAATATCTGGTTCAAGCCTAACTCGGAGAACTAGGTTTTCTACGTGTGGCAACCACAGAATTGCATTACAAAGGTAGGACTGAATCAACACTTCCACCTCGACCTGATGGCCCGTAGTTAGCTTAGATCAGGGAGGCACAATCTAAAGCAGTGGCAAACCTTACAAACGGAAGGACCAATTTTCTCCTAGCCCTAGCATCAGTGCAATTCTGTGGAGGGCTACATGCTGGGACCCAGGATGGCGGGGACTGAGACCACAACAGCTTGGTTTTATAGCTTTAACCTGAAGTCCTGGGCAGTCGTGAGCAGTTTTGAGATCTTAAACCTGGCACTGCTTTTCACCAGAGTGCTGGTTTGGTCCCTTGAGGCCCTCCCCAGGGCAGGAAACAGAAGCAGGCTTGGATCCGGGACAGGACTCTGAACACAATCTACAACCCGGAGAGGCCTGGGGTAGCCACTTTCCCTGAAGTACCCCCGTGCTAACTGCCTGCTCAAGGGCCAGTGAAGTTTATCCCTAAACCTTGCCATCCTTTTCAAGTGAGGCCAGCAGTGCTAAACCCCTGGGGAAAGCTTTCAGTATCTGTGCCACCTCCAATGTCGGGATAAGGGGATTTTTCAGAGGGCCCCAGGCACTTGCATAGTTTATCCAGTTTTTAATTTGAACTATATGATACTGTCCTTTTCTTGTAGATCAGACACAATAAAAAAAAATGTAATGTGTTCATCCTCACAATAGAAATTATGAGAAAAATGTAGGGTATGGAGTGGAAAGGGCAACATCTGGAGAGCCAGACTGGGTACAAATCTCAGTTCTCTCACTTTCTTTCATCCAACAAACATACACCGAGTTCCGGTATGTGCCTGGAACTGTTCCAGGAGCTGGACACAGAGTGGTGATGAAGACAGATTGGTCCTGCTCTGCATGGCCCATGCTAATGCATGCTTATCTTCTGGGGCTGCTTCTGAGCTCAGTGATGCTGGGCCAGTCACTTGGCCTCTCTGAGCTTCTGCCAAGTGCTGTGAGAGTTAAATGGGACGATGGGCATTTGGCCCAGGTTGCACTGGTGGCCTTCAATAAATGGTAGTTCCTGTCATTTTACTGTGGCTCATAGAGAACTCCTGATAAATATTTGTTGAATGGAAACGCCTTGAATGTACTGTGGGAATCTCCAAGCTCTTCCCCTAAGATCCCTGAAGCTAGAAACCACTGCAGGAGAATGGTGTACCCAGAGCAGAGGCCAATGTCAGCAAAGCCCAGAGATCCTGGAGACCCCGGTCCCTACACATTCTGTGACCTGAAAGAGACCAGCTGCTGTCAGTTGTCATATAAATCAGGAGGGCAGTCAGCATAGGAGGGGTTTCAGGGAGATATAATCTGGTTCATCTTCTTTTTTTTTTTTGACAGAGTCTTGCTCTGTCCACTGGGCTGGAATACAGTGGTGTGATCTTGGCTCACTGCAACCTCCGCCTCCCTGGTTCAAGTGATTCTCCTGCCTCAGCCTCCCAGGTAGCTGGGATTAAAGGTGCGTGCCACCACGCCCAGCTAATTTTTGTATTTTTCATAGAGACGAGGTTTCACCATGTTGGTCAGGCTGGTCTCAAACTCCTGACCTCAGGTGCTCCACCTGCCTTGGCCTCCCAAAGTGCTAGGATTACATGTAGGTGGGAGCCGTCACTGTGGTTCATCTTTCTTAATAGGCATAAAATCATTTAATCCCCCCAAAATAATGGTCAGATTTATCGACTGACGCAAAGCAGAGGGTGAGACCTCAAAGGAGGCCTAGAATTTACCTGTAGGAATTTCTGATTTTAAGGCATCACCACACATTTGACTCTAGTTAGTAAAAGGACATGCACGTTGAGCAGTCATTCCCCCAACTTGCCACCCAGTCAAGTCACTGGCGTGAATACAGATGTGAAGTTACAGATTCCTTTTATAGCCCAGGGGCCTATTTTCCAGGCTCTCTGTGCAAAGAGGCCACATGGCTATTTCACGGGTCAGGCTGCACACCGTTTAAAGCTGCATAAATCATGCCGGACAAGGTATTAATAAGTGCAAAGTTGCTATCTAGCAGTACAGCTTATGACGGTACCTTCGCTGTCATCACTGTCCTGAGCTCCGTCCAGCTCTCTGGGTCCATTCATCACAGGTGGTGCACAGGGAGGTGAGACCAACAATTGTACTAACTTTTTTTCATACAACTTTCTGGTGGAAGCTGAGGAAGAATTTGGAGAACAAATTAAATTGTTCTGTTTTTTGTATATGAGCCTACTGGGTTCAAGGTATTTTGTAACTCAGATTTTTATTCTTATCCCTTACATTATTGGTTAATTATGGCTTTTTTTTTTTTTTTTGAGACAGGGTCTCACTCTGCCTCCCAAGCTAGAGTGCAGTAGCATGATCTCAGCTCACTGAAGCCTCTGCCTCCCAGATTCAAGCGATTCTCCTGCCTCAGCCCCTCCAGCAGCTGGGACCACAGGTGTGCACCACTACACTCGGCCAATTTTTGTATTTTTAGTAGAGACAGGTTTTGCTATGTTGGCCAGGCTGGTCTTGAACTCCTGACCTCAAGTGATCCACCCGCCTTGGCCTCCCACAGTGCTGAGATTGTAGGTATGAGCCACTGCACCCTGCCCAATTATGACTTTTTAAACGAGGTAGACTCGCAGCTGTTCAACTCCTTCCTTCGTCTCCACAAACACTTAGGTGATACCTGTATGGATTAACCACAAGTCAGGCATTGGACACATCTGAGAAGACTGACAAGGCTGTGCATCCTATCTATGGGGAATATAGATAATAAATAAATAGTTAACAAGGTCTACATACTAAAAACAAAACAAAAAAACTGAACCACGTAATAAAGAGTAACTGGTTTTTCACTGATGAAAAACACCCAATCCATGGGCTGGGTGTGGTGGCTCACACCTGTAATTCCAGCACTTTGGGAGGCCAAGCAGGTGGATTACTTGAGGTCAGAAGTTTGAGACAAGCCTGACTAACGTGGTGAAATCCCGTCTCTACAAAATACAAAATCATTAGCTCGGTGTGGTGGTGTATGCCTGTAATCCCAGCTGCTTGGGAGGCTAAGGCAGGAGACTCCCTTGAATCTGGGAGGCAGAGGTTGCAGTAAGACAAACACCCAATCCTAATCTGTAAATAGGATTTGGGTATATTTATTGCCTCTTCCCTCTTTGTGGTTTTCTGTTTTCTCTATGTTCCTATTTCTATTTTAATGGTTTTATTGCATATGTTCCTTCTATTGTAAGTTGTTTATAAACCATAAATGACAAGTCTCTAATATTTGCTGCATACTGTACATACGTAGTATTGGGCCAGGTGAAAATCCAAGCTTCTCAAGTTGGTTCTGCAATTTGCAGTCACTCAGACACTTCACATCCACCATGGTGATAGAAGTTTGGCCTCTTTTCTGATGGTAGAATCCTTGAAATAGCAAAACATTAAATGCATTAAGACAACCTTACAAATAAGTACTAAAATGTTACCAATCCATGTAAGTGTTTATAACCCTATCTCCCCAACCTCCTAGGTGCACAGGCAATAAAGCAAAAATCAGCACTTTCTACTTCTGCCATAAATCCCTTCTGGGATTAGTTGCCTCCAATATAAAACTTTGGATGGGTGTCACTTTCCCCAGTATCTTTAGGGCTCAATTATTTATAACTGTTCTGTTCAATGAATATGAGAAAAATCTTCTGGACAAAATAAACAGATATTTCCATTACTGCTCAGGAACTCTGAGTAAAACTCAAGCTCTGAGAAGATAAGAACTTAATTAAATATGAAAGAGCTGAGAGGTTTTGGTTTTTTTTTTTTTTTGGAGTTAAATAAAAGTTATTTATCCCTGCCCTCCTTTTGATGACAGGACAGAGAGTACAGAGCATTCAGTTATTGCAAACAGTAGCAGCTTTCACACTTGTAATTTAACTCTGAACATAGCAAGATGGTAGTTTTTAATTAACCGCCAGCAGACTTAGTAATTGCTGAATTGGCATTTGAAAAAAAGTCAGCTATTCATTCTCTGGCACACAAATTGATTCATATAGATTTATGCAAATCTTGATATGGCTTTCCAAATCTGCACAACCTCAAGTTCAATCAGTTTTATCCAGTTGATCCCTTGATCTCCCAGAGTTGACCCTTCTACCTACGTAACAAAATCCGCAAAAAGACAGACCCATTTCGCAAAAAGACAGACCCATTTGTCAAACCTTTTAACAGAGATTTTTTAATTTTGGAGTTTATTGTACCACATTTCTATCATGTTTCAAGGCTTTTTAATACTGCAGTGAAAACAACAGCAAGATAATTATTCAGCGTAGGAGGATCTAGACCAATTTTAAATAATGACTTTGCTTTTGTTGGTGATCAATCAATGTCCAATTAGGAAGAACACTGTATGCAAGCTAGAAAAAGTCATGAATTGTTATATATAATAGGGTTGTTCTGGAATACCTAGTTTGACAGTTCTCTACTTTAAAGCGATGCTTTAAAGAGAGTCACATTCTAGCACACATAGTAGGTACCTAGTAAATGTTAGTTTCCTCCTTTTCTATGTGTTTGGGAAACTGACTTACCACTTTTAGGCCAGTGGGAAACAAACTAATGCTAGGAAGAAAAAGGACAATGCCCCTCAGCACCTCAGAATTTTTTTTCTTTCTTTTTTACTGGAAGCTAGCTTCGGCAGATCCTATGACATTTGTTCCTGAGAACAGCTGTCTGTTGTTTCACCAGCTTCCCAAAAATAACCTCCAATAGAGCCCTCATCAATTTCAAGTGACACTAGACAATTGCCTAGAGGGAACACACATATGGAAGAAAAATATTCAAATGGAATCCAACTGGATGATTAATTCACTTACCCCTTCACATGGTTATCTAAAGTCTATGCAATCGAGTTGGTTACTAAAGCTGGGTGAGTTTCACCCTGAGGTTTCCACTAGCAACCAGTCCCTTTTTGCCTGTTAGATATTATGGTAATCATAATACTGACAGTGTGACATCAGTAACCCCCATAGCAACAGATTGATGTGCAAATCAGATGATTAATTGAACCTAAGTTCAAACAGAAGGAGGTACTGGTCGACTTCATAGGCACACTGCCATGATAAAATGTCAAGAGATGCAGAGAAGTTATCATTATGCACAGCAAGGAAGGAGCTGCTACCAAACCAAATGGTGTCAAGAAACCAGGAAGAGAAAGGAGAAATCAAACAAACTCAAGTGTCTAGACCACCCATCAAAAGGCCCATACTAGTAGTTGGGCAATTTGACCATATACTCCAGGGAAAATAGGAGAGTGGAAGAAACCTATATTAATTTGTTAAGGATTATTCATTTAAGAAAACAAGAAATCAGGATGGAAGGCAGATAAATAATAATACATTGCAGAAGTTTGATGGATTTGCCCTTTTCAAAGCATTTTCGTATCATCTCATTTCATCCTCTGGACACTTTTATAAGACAACTGAGACAGATATTATCACCTACATTGCAAAAACCTACTTGGTGTTGCCTTATTTTGTTTAAGGAAAGATCTCTGAGACTATTAGCCTGCATCTTTCAAGAAAGACTGCTTAGATTTTAAAGACGTGTGCAAGACAAAATGTAACTGTGAGAAAAAGCAATGCCTTCATTAAATTGCAGGGATAGAGGGAATGATCCGAAAGGGGTGAAGAGGACAGGGGAGCCAGCCTGCTTAGAGTCAAATCCCAGTTCTGTCATTTCCCAGCTGGGTGACATCACATAAGGTAAGTTACTAATTTCACTGTGTCTCCTCTTCTTTGTCCATACTGGGGGGTAATAAAAATGGCACCTGTTTCAAAGGGCTATGTTATTCAATGAGTTATAATACACATAAAGTACTTGGCACATAGAAAGCATTATATAAATGTTTTCCATTATTCTACTCATGAGCCCTAGCCCCAGAAAGTTCCCACATCCAGTATCTTCCTCAGGAGGCTTCATCTCATTTACACTTGCTCACGGGAGTCTATAGTTGCAGTCCTTTCCAGATTCTGGGAAAGAGCTGAACGTCTTTGGGTGGATGATTATGAAAGCTATTGAGCCTCCCAGGCTGTGGCTCCGAGGGCTATGGCTCCACAGTTTCTGAATAGAGCATCAGTTTTCAAACAAACATGTAATGCAAACATTTACCAACATCCAAACATTGCATTCACCAAACAAAGACTTTGAAAATTGACACATTTGTTTCCATCAAAGCAAATAAATGATAGGCTTGGGTTATTAGGATGCACAAGCATTTTGTTTACATTTCCCAGAATTGCTTTCAACAAAAAAGCAGCCAGCAGGTGGAACTGCTTCCATTTAAACAGTTAGACTATTGGGATGAAACAGACATTTCTAGAATATTTTCTTGGTTAAATCTCTGGGGTTTAAAACAAGCTAGGTGGAAAAGGATTAAATCAGATGATTTCAATCAGCATCTATGGGTTGAACCCTATATCATGTGCAAACTATTCTGCTTGAAATTATTCTCTTGAAAATCCACCAGCATAGTTATGATTCTATTGTCAGCATTATTCCATTTATGAATTCCTGTACTCTGTGCTATCCTGAAATATTTGGTTTAATTGTTTGCAGCACACCATCTCCCTCAGTTTTATCTGTGCAGTCCTGAGCATTAGCTTGTTTTTTGTTTTTCACTCTCCCCATGGCTGCAAAGATATTTTATTCCATTTCTTGAGGGAAGCAAGTTTTAATTGCCAATTGACTATGTATTCAACATGATAAGGTATCTAAACCCTGAGAGCTTCCTCCTTTCATTAAAATGTAGATCCAATTTCTCTTCCCTTAATGCCACATGCTGTTATTAAACTGAAATAACGGAAATAGTAAAAGCCAGATGTCACTTCAGTCTCAGGTTTGACATGGGGCACAATTTCCTCTCCTCAAATTTAATCTTCAAGTTATTTACTAACCCCATTCTTTGGAAGAATGCACAATTTAAATGTAAATGCAATTTACATAGGGGAGAAGATAGTAGATTTGCAGTTTCAATTGCCAATAACCATTTGCAAAAGGAGAAATCAACTAAAGCAAAGATCAGCAGCTGTCAGTCTAAAGCCCGCATCACTCACCATTCTCAGATAACTTTTCTCCTGAAGCCACCTGCCTCTGAGTCTCCACTATGCAGGCAAAAGAAAGTGGAAAGCGGAGGCATTTCCCCAGATATTTCAGGCCGAATTTACTACTGACTGGAGGGAAAAGGGAGAAGTTTGGGTTTCACTGAGCTGATCTGGTTGGCATCATTGTTGAAATCATTAGCTGATCAATTTCTTTCAAAAATTATTTATTGATCATCTCCTGTGGGATAGGGGTTATGCTTGGCCTAAATCAAGGAGAGGTAGAGGAGAATACAAAGATGCAAAAGCTATAGCCCCTCTTTCAAGGAGCTCGCTGTCTCCTTAAAGAGAAAAGGAAACAAATAGCTACAAAAAATAAGATAAAGTGTTAAAGGAATGCTGCAGGAGCCCAGCATCTGAACCGTAAGGGTCCAAAGGTACATTGAAGCTGAGACTTCCAGGATGAGCAAGTTTGCCCTATGAACAACGGGCTGGGGACAGACATTCTAGGACGTGGTAAGAGAGATGAGAAATGAGTCAGGTTGAATAGGTGGATCCTTACAAGTTGTGAAGGATCTGGTGTGCCATGCTAAGGGCTCTGCCTTCACCTCTGGACACATGTAGAGGTTTATAAGTAGCTCATGGTATAATTACACCGAGTTTGATATTGAGTGGAGGATGAATTGGTAAAGAACAGTCTGGAGGCTACAGGACTCCTTGGAGGTTATTACAACAGTCTAAAAAAGAGATGATTCCATTTTGGGGGAGGAGTAGAGAGGAAGATACACGATTCATGAATGATTTAGAAGGCAGAATAGCCACAACAGGATGGCTGATTATGTGTTTCTTCACTTTACTTGCATAGGCACCATCTCAGTACAAATCTTTTGTCTCAGGCATGAGCCTGCTTACATAAGGAACCATATGGAGTTTGGTCTACACAGCACTGACACTTTAAAAATTATTCTGCACTTGTCTAGTCAACCCTTGATTATCCACACTACTTGAAGGCAGCAGCAATGCAGATAATCCGTAACTCTCTTCTGTTTGGCTTCGGAATTAATTACACCTTTTAGAGCAAATTTGCTTTCCTAATTAATCTTTCCTAGGCTAATATTAAAATTAACTAATATTCTCTGAGCCCACGCCAGCTGGGCAGGGGAAGCGGGGAGGTGGGGAGGGGGAGGACAGAGAAGTGGCTCAGGCTTAAGCTGAGCAGCAGGAGGATGCCAACGCCACATTAAAATTCACCATGGATCATCCGCAGAGCTCGTGAGCCGGGTCTAGCTCATTGAGAGGTGGCTGTATAATTAAAGACTCAAACCCCTTGGGAGTTCAGTTACTGAGCACCTACTACATACCAGGCACCCTGCAAGGCTGCAGATGAGGAAACGAGTAGAGCCCAGTAGACTCCACTCTCAAGGAGCTGCTGGTGTAATAGGGTAAATTAAAGAGTAAACAGAACCTTTACTCAAATGCACTGAAGGTTCTGGCAGAAGCATCTTCCCTTCAAAAGCATGAGGCATGAACAAGGTTGATGGAGGGAAAAAAACCAACAAATGTGTATAACAAAGGGGAAAATGCTGCCTAATTGCCATTCTATAAACATAATAGCAAAAATGCTTTTAATAAAATGAGTGCCTATAATTTCTCCTTTCAATAATCCAAATTAATAAATTCTTTTAATCTGGAGTCAGACGTGATTTTTTCCTAGCAATTTTTAGAACTCTGATACTCCAGTCCCAAGGTCTCCTCCGCAGTGCCTGGAGCTGCCATGGAAGGGTGGGGGACACAGAGCAGCTCCACTCCAGGGGAGCCAGAACGACTCCACCCTCACCTGCTTTACACACTGGACTGCCATGAAGAGTACACTTAAAGGAACACTTTCCGGCCGGGCGCGGTGGCTCAAGCCTGTAATCCCAGCACTTTGGGAGGCCGAGACGGGCGGATCACCAGGTCAGGAGATCGAGACCATCCTGGCTAACATGGTGAAACCCCGTCTCTACTAAAAAATACAAAAACTAGCCAGGCGAGGTGGCGGGCGCCTGTAGTCCCAGCTACTCGGGAGACTGAGGCAGGAGAATGGCGTGAACCCGGGAGGCGGAGCTTGCAGTGAGCTGAGATCCGGCCACTGCACTCCAGCCTGGGCGACAGAGCAAGACTCCGTCTCAAAAAAAAAAATAAAAATAAAAATAAAGGAACACTTTCCCTGCTATACAAAGTTAGGAAGATATCCATCTGCCCTATTTTCTGAGCTGCTGCTTAAAACCTAAATGGTCCTAGCCTCCTGTCCTGTCATGAAGGCAAATCAGACCTTTGATGCCAGTAAATCAAGAGCTTGGGGGCTCCTTTCCTGGTATCCTGTGAGTCCTGCATACAGAGATTTATGATACATAAACCACATGCAGGAAATTTTGGACAACCTACAGGAATAGATAAACATATAAGATGCAGTTCTTCAAACGGATTACATTCTAGATGGAGAAACCAACCAGAAACACACATGCGCAAAGGTAAGAAGTGAAAGTTCATAATCAAATACCAATACAGTGGTGGCCATAAATGCCGAAGAAGATCAGAAACAGAGAAAAATCTCCCCTGGCTGGGGGTGGTGTTGTTCAGGGAAAGCTTCCTGGAGGAGGTAGAACTCAGAGTGGGACCTAAAGAACAGGTAAGGTCTGGATTGGCAGGAAGCAGAAGGATGGGCATTGTAGGCAAAGGCATATCGTGAACAAGGCTTGGGGGTAGAAGTGGGGATGAGACCAGGCTGGCTTCAGCAAAGTGGATGGATATGGTGGAACTAGCTTGCAGACAGCTTCAGGATTTCCCTGAGGGTGTTTAGGCCCACAGATGCCTTCAGGTTCCAGGATCCTTCAGGTCTGGGGCCCTCTGCAGCTGAGGATGGGTTGCCACCCTTCAGGCCTCTGAAGGAGGTTGTTCAGGGCTGTCAGGAAGAATAATCTAGCAAGGCAGGGCAGGATGGGAGAAAGAAGGCAGGGAGGGAGACCAGGTGGGTCCCTCACCCCAGTCTCTGTGAAATGATAATGAACAGTAGTGGAGGAGATGCTGGGAGGCTTTCCATTACCGGAGTCATTAATCTGGAGCTCAGGAAGCCCCAGGGGACGTTGAGAGGCAATTTCAGAGTGGTTGGGAGAACAGGCTCCAGGGTCATACTGCCTCTGGTTGTATCTTGGATTTTTGTATCACTGCCTCTATTTATGTCACTTACTAGCTGGACCCTGGCTTTCACATCTGTGAAATGGAAACGTAGTCATAACACTACATTCCTTCCAGAATTTTTAAGGACTGAGTTAACACATCTCAGGGAGCTAAAAACACTGTTTTCTGTAAGTGCTCACAGTAAGCGCTCACAAGTGTGAACTGTGAGTAAGGCCCCAGTACGACAAAATGGCTCTGGGGTCCTGCACTGGGATTCTTGCTAATGAGGGGACATCACTCATGATTGGGGCATCTTCCCATCTCATTTGATATCATAGCTCACCCCTTTACCTGGAAACTCAGGGAAACTGAAAGCAGCTTCTCATAATAAAGGCCAGTCAGGATCTGCTTTTTCTCAAAAGAACATTTGAGAGAGAGAGACAGAGACAGAGACAGAGTGCACACTCAAGGGAATGGGTTTCCACTGTGGTACACATGGCAAGGAGCAATGTCATGAAATAGGAGACCACACAAACCAAGATGGCGAGGACATTGTGGGACATCCATTCCTGTCCTTAAAATCCAGGAGTGTATAATTCCCATGGCTTAAAGGAGACTCTGTACCAGCAGGGATCTGAAGACAGTCACAGAAAGATAATAAAAGTAGAAGCAAAAGAAGACAGAAAAAGTAGCAGCATAAAATGGAGAAGGAATGAGACTGAGATGGAAACTCTCATGGCCGATACATAGACTGTACCTACAGGAGGATCTCCAAATTGACCTGGTCTTCTAGCAGCCATACAGTTGTCTAGTCAATTCCATACTCATGAATTGGAAACAAACAACTGTCCCAGAGCATTATAACAGTTCCCGGTACTAAGGAGAAGTGTGGATGTTTCCTGAGGATACCGACTGTGGAAGGCAATTGGGTGACTGGCAATGGGTAAGGCTGGAAGACTGGCAGGGGGCCAGACAGCAAAAGTCCTAGGAAGCAGGATAAGGAGCTCTTAGGCTTTATCTTAAGGACAGTGGGAGCCACGGAAGGTTTTTTGTTTCCATAATTTTAAAACATTTAAAACAAACATAAGTCAATTACAAGCAAGTAAAGTCAAAGCATAATGAAACCCACATATACTCCTCACCCTGCTTCAACTGTTGTCAACATTTTGCCAATCCTGTTACCAAAAAGCTTGGAGCTAGCGAGTGATGCTATGACAGTTATCTTTGAGAAAGAGCCCTCGAGGTGCTATGGAGGGGATGAGAGGAAGGGTGCAGGACTGGGTACAGGAATATCGTTAGGTTGCAGCAAACCATTCCTTCATTCATTCAACAAATATTTCCTGAACCCTACCACATGCCTTGCACTATTCTTGGTGCTGTGAATACAAGGTTAAATAAAGCAAATGAGGTTCCTGCCCTCCTGGAGCTTATGTCCTAGGAGGGAAAAGCAGACAAACAAGCAAATGGAGTGAACAAGAACCTTTCAGAATGTGATAAGGAGACAGACTGATGTGACAGGGAAGGGCTTGGGAGGAAAGCACTTTGATTTTGACTGGATAGTCAGGGAGGACCATGTGTGTGTTCCTGGAATGGCAAGAAAGTCAGGGAGGCTGGCATAGCATGAGAGAGAGGGTGGTAGACTGGAGAGCAAGGTGAGAAAAGATGCTGGCTTGGACTAAGTAACTAGGTGGGGATGAAGAGAAATAGATTTGAGGGAGATTTAGGAGGGAGAGCCAACAGGATTTGAGAATTTGGTGACCGATCGAGGGTGGGGTGGAGAGTGTCAGGAATGAGTCAGATTTCTGGCTTGAATATCTCAGTAGACAGAGGTGCCCTTCCCTGAGACAGGGAAGAGAGGTCATGGGAAAAGTCCAGATCTCCACATGGCTCCCTCAGAGCCTTTCAAAGTGAGGGCCTGGCAACAGGAAGCCACTTCCACCACCAACCCCAGTCAAGTAACCAGCTATCCATGCAGCTTCTGGATCAGATAGTTGCCTCAGGCAATTCCAAGTGATCATCACCACCATCCCCTACCCTCCACAGGTGGCCCCAACCCACCTCCACCTCCAATGACCTAGAGAGTATGGAAGGACACTTCTGGTCCAGTTTAATTTGCTTGGGCAGCGGAGGAGATGAAGGAGATGCTACAACTATCTTAACACAGCCTTGTGGGGAGGGTGGGTACGTTGAACTGAACCAGAAGAATATGATATCCATGCTGGTGGTGTTTCAAAGACTGATCTTATCATGATGGTAGGGGTCCTCTGAAGCCCTGTTAATGTCTCAGGACCTTTTGTGGCTTGGCTCATTTCGATGCTGCATTGTGTCAGGCAGATATGAGGGCTGAGATTTAAAAGGATCAGGATTTTGCTGGGAGGCAATATGCAGGTCTGGGCTAGAGGGAAATCTGGAATTAGAACAACCATTATGCCCTCACACTGTGACTTTTGCATGGTGGACAGATTTATTAGAAGAGGCATAAAAGGTGGCCTGTGGAGATAGCTGGGGTAGGGGGAGGAAGAGACCCCCAAATGCAATCTAAACCAGAGATCACAATGGCTAGCGCAGGTCTCTGTTTCTGGAAATGACTCCTCTACCCTCCTTAGCATGCTTTTTAGCTATTATCTGTCCTTGCCGCACCTTGCCCGAGAAGGGCATTTTTCTCGGCTGTCTATTTTGATGTTGGGGGGGTGGGGGAAGCAGGGACAGGCATTTGGGGTCATTGTCTGGGAATGAATCCTGGACAGCAGGAGGCTGCTGCTCTCACTCCTCATCCCCATCATCTGTCACCCAGCGAGGGCAGCCGGCAGCTAGGCCGCGGACTGCCTAATGAAGACAGAGAGGTGGTTCCGGCTGTGCACAGGTGCCGCTTCCCCATTAACAGAGGTGACATTCCGAAACACTACTCATTACAGAGCAGACATTGGACAGGGCTGGGACACATATTAATGGCAACAGGGCCAGCCAGCGTCTGTCTCCAATCCCACTGCCCCTGAGAGAGCAATCGAGAGACCGAGAAAGAAGCATCCTGAGTGTCAAACCAGCAGGCTCCTCACTTTGCAGAGAAAAATGAATTCTTGCCACATAGAAGGCCAAGTCATTCTCTCTGCTGCTTGCACACCCAAGGGTCCTCAGCTTCAGGCCCGCCCAAGCGCTGACCAGCTCCCGTAGAAGCCCCCAGCTCCTTCCCTCTTAGGAAGGGCTGTGCTGCAGACGGTTGGGCGGGAGGAGCATCCTCAAATCAGACCCGGATCTGAATGGAGCCCATGAAGTCTTGTTTTAGAGATGGGCATGGACCCCAGTTGTAACTAGGAAGTATAGAGGGAGGCTATGGAAAACTTCCAGACGGAGGGTTGTCAGGGACGGGGTGGGAGAGTTGGGTAGGGGTAGACAACCGAAGTCAGAGGAGGTAAGAACAGGGCAGATCTCCCTCCTGGAATGGCATGCGTGCTTCCTATGATTCAGGAGAAAGCCGCCCATCACCGTGGAGAACCAGGAATGGCAGACCATGCGGACGCCAACAGTTTACGCAGCTCCCCAGCTAGGTGCAAAGTGGCCAAAGGAAGAGCCGGTCTTCCACATGCACATCTCCGCGCCCACATTGCCCCAGGAGCTTCCCGCTCGGCCGGGGGACCCCTGAGGCAGCCGGCGAGGTGCACTGCGCACGCGCACTCAGGCCGCCGCGCCCGCCGCCTCCCCTCCACAGCAGGGCGCCCCCGCCTCCGCGCCGCTCAGTTTTAAACCTGCAGCAGACGGAACTCGACTTAAAAATAACTATTTTGACAGTTCAGATGTAAATATGTGAGTGACGCGTGGGGCTGTTTTTCCTTCACACTTCCCCGCACCCTTCGCTCCCTACCCCAGCCCAGTTCGGCTGAGGCTGAGATGATGGGAGAGCGCCGTCTGCAGGATGCTCCCCAAAATGCAGCAGGAGGAAGAGAGTCGTCCTAGAGCGCCCAGCGAGCTTGGGGGTGGGGAAGAGGACCCCAGCTCACTCTCACCGCACACGTCACACGCCTTTTGGGGATAAGCAGATTTACACACTATTTCTTGTCTATTACCTGAAAAAGGAGACGTTAGTCAACACACAAGTGAGCTAATTTAATCATTCCTGACCTCTCCACACTCTGTTTTCAATTTGACCTGTGGATATTGACTAAATGTCTACTTTGTACCCAACACCGTGCTAGATGCAGTGGAACATGTGACACGTGCAACACGCACACTTGCGATTCCTAATTTTTTCAACGAACCTTTCAGTTAACTCATATTGAACACCTGCTTTGTGCCAGGCCGGGAGCTAGGTGAGCACCTGAGCACAGGCTATCTGACTTGACCCCTGCAGAAACTTGTGGCTATTATTATCTACATTTTCCATATGAAAAACAGAAGTCTAGGGAGATTGAGTGACTTCTGTAGGCTGCCACAGATAGTAAAGACAACAAGTCTTGTGCTCTTCCCTCCACAGCCAATTGAGTGGAAGGGTGGTGGAGGCAGAGTTCCACTCACTCTATAAGTAGGGGAAACTGAGGTCCCAACAGAAAAAGCTGCATGTCTGTCTGGTCACCAAAACACATTTTAGCTGGGGCAAAGCCAGGACAACAACACAGAAGCTTTTTTTTTTTTTGAGACTGAGTCTTGCTCTATTGCCAGGCTGGAGTGCAGTGGTGTGATCTTGGCTCACTGTAACCTCCACCTCCTGGGTTCAAGCGATTCTCCTGCCTCAGCCTCCAGAGTAGCTAGGACTACAACTGCGCGTCATCACGCCCAGCTAATTTTTGTATTTTTGGTAGAGACGGGGTTTCACCATGTTGGTCAGGATGGTCTTGATCTCTTGACCTCGTGGTCCACCCGCCTCGGCCTCCCAAAGTGCTGGGATTGCAGGTGTAAGCCACCATGCCAGGCCAACACAGAAGCTTTAGGATTGCCAGCCTGCACGTCCCTTCCCAATCTTCTGGCCCCAGGCAATGTGGTGGGGCATGACAGACGCCATGTGATGTCTTTGAGGTTCTCACTGCCTCTTTGGAAGAAGGGTAGGGAAAAGGTAGCAGGAGAAGAGTTAGAGAAAGGAAGAGGAAGAGAAAAGGAGGGAGGAAGGCTGAAGAGTGGACAAGCATAAGTGTGTGTAGACATGCATGGCCTGGCCAGGTAGTGCAATGAGATGGGGAAGTTCAGAGAGCCCCCAGCCACTCCTCCTTTCTGTGCTCCCTGTCTCCCACCAGGTGGGGCCTCGCCCTCCTTGGCCAGGTGTGCACTGCTCACACTCTTTCCCCTCATCCTAACAAAACCTGCTCCAAGAGGAAATCTGAGGTAATCACTGATGCTGTGGGACAAGTGACTGAAAACTGACCAGTGTTTGCTTCCCTTCTGGATTACAAACCCCAAGGGATCAAAACCTGAAGTCAAAGAGAGGAAGCGCTCATGAACTTTCAGATGTCAGACTTTGGAGAGGAGAGGAATTTGGGAACAATATGGCTCACCTGTGACAGAAGAGGCTTCCTATCATACCTGCTGGCAGAGTCATTGCTAACTCTGTCCGTGCGTACATACAGCCATGGGCAGAAGTCTGTAGATGCCAGCAAAGAAGAGAGAAGGGTCCCTGGGAAATTCCACCTCGGCCAGGCACAGTGGCTCTTGCCTGTTATCCAAGCACTCTGGAAGGCCAAGGAAGGAGGAGAGCTTCAACTTAGAAGTTCGAGACCAGCCTGGGCAACATAGTGAGACCCTGCCTCTACCAAAAACTACAAATAACTAGCTGGGCATAGTGGTGCGTGCTTGTAGTCCCAGCTACTCAGGAAGCTGAGGTGAGAAGATCGCTTGAGCCTGGGAGGTTGAGGCTGCAGTGAGCCATGATTGCGCCACTGCACTCCAGCCTGGGCAACAGAGCAAGACCCTGCCTCAAAAAATAAAAAAATTCCACCTCTTCTGTGATACCTTCTCTGATTCTTCCCTACTCTACAGTTGTGTTCTCTCAGGCCTCTGAAGCCCTGGAGCACTTTGCTTGTACTTTAGCTGAGGCATTTTTGAGACTTGCCACATTGTTTTCTAAATTATTATTAAATTGGCTGGGCGTCGTGGCTCACACCTGTAATCTCAGCACTTTGGGAGGCAGTTTGGGATCACAAGGTCAGGTGTTCGAGACCAGCCTGACCAACATGGTGAAACCCCATCTCTACTAAAAATACAAAAATTAGCCAGGCATGGTGGCACACACCTATAATCCCAGCTACTCAGGGGGCTGAGGCAGGAGAATGACTTGAACCCAATAGGCAGAGGTTGCAGTGAGCCAAGGTCACACCACTGCACTTCAGCCTGGGCAACAGAGCAAGACTCTGTCTCGGGGGGGAGAAAAAATGAAATTGTGAGTTTCTCCAGGGTTGGAGCAATGTCTGACTTTCCTACATTTCTCCTTCAGCCCCTCCTGCAGAGCTTTGCATAGAGCCAGGACTCAATATTGATAGAACAGATTCAGTCAACAGCAGTGCACGGCATACATTTCCCCACGCAAGAGGGTGAAGGCTGGGGTGCAGACAGCAGAGGGGCTGTGGCAGGCATCTCGGCGAATTCCTGAAGATGGAAAGGCTTGGGGTCATATCTGCCCCAGACCACTTAACAAACACTTAGTGAGCGCTTTGTGCTAGGCGTAATGGTGGCTAAGCCTGCAGAAGAGGCAGCCAGCCCTCTCAGGAGCAGGCAATCCACAGCTCTAAACAACAGCTGCCTGTGTGATACTTGAATCTTGTCCTGCCCCAAATCACTTCTTGCCTTACAGGAGACTGGCTTTGGGGTTAGACTTGATGGCCTGACCTCTCTGCCCTCTCAGGGCTTCCTGCTTCAGAGATCGTTGGAATATCTGTTCCCCCAATCCAAGTGGAGTTATGACACAATAATTCTTTTTCAAACAGCTTTATGGATATATAATCACATACATGATATAATTCTTGTTCTTAATGTTATGCCATCTTACAGCATCTTTCTCTCTTTTATAAGTCTGAAAATTCTTTTAACACATCTTCAGTTCTGAGAAGCCCAACTAAGGATTCTTTCCTTCCTTCCTCCATCCCTTCCTTCCTTCTTTCTTTCTTTCTTTCCTTTTCTTTCTTTCTTTCTTTCTTTCTTTCTTT
>NW_012117921.1:634144-649076 GCF_000951035.1 Colobus angolensis palliatus | reverse complement strand
TCTTTCTCTTTCTGTCTGTCTGTCTGTCTTTTTTCTTTTCTTTTGAGACAGGGTCTTGCTCTGTTGCCCAGGCTGGAATGCTGGCATGATCTCTTCCCAGGCTCAAGAGATCCTCCCACCTCAGCCTCCCAAGTAGCTGGGACTACAGGTGAATGCTACCATGCCTGGCTAATTAAAAAAAAAAAGAAACAAGAAAAAAAAAAATATATATATATATATACAGTAGAGACGAAATCTGGCTATGTTGCCCAGGCTGGTCTTAACTCCTGAGCTCAAGTGATCCTCCTCCCTCGGCCTCACAGGCATAAGCCACTGCACCTGGCCCTTTCTCTTTCTTAAAAGCACCTTAAGACTATGTGACCACATTGTAGTCCTAAACCACCTTCCCTGTTCCCCACACCCACCCACTCTAGCTGGCTTTATCTCACTATTATTTCTGAGATGGTAAGAGGCACGAGGCCTGGCTTCCTTCAGTTTAGAGATAGCACAAGTGAGGCTCACGGAGTTCCAGGGGACCTGGGGTGTCTCCCAAAGCCTCCTTCTTGGCCTCAACACCTCACTTTATGTACATACTCCTGACTCTTCCCCCAAGTCTCCATTCTTCCTCCTCTCAGCAGATTTGATGGAAACAAATGTTTAGCTTCTGCTGCTGCAGTGTATTACAGTGTGAAATAAACATGGATGCCCCTTCTACCCTGACAACATAATACATTTACTGCAAAGGGATATAATAAAGTCTGTTTATTACAGCAATTAACAGAGCAGCGTTTGCCGGCATGCTTTTCAGTGGCAACCAGAAAAGTGCTTACTCCAGGTGCATAGATTCGGGAAACCATGCAACTTGAGCCAAAATGAAACCAATTAGAGGCTTAGTAAATGGGTCCCAGCCACCCCAGGAAACTTAACCATCCACGAGTCAGTTCAGCCGAGATAGAACCTCAGTGTGGGAGTTCAGCATGATATAGATTCCCAGTTTACAGAATTAATCCAGACCTGTCGCCAGGGTTGTGGTCTTGAGGATGTGAAATGTATCCGCCCAACATGTGAAATGTATCCACCCAGGTGCTGGGTTCAAATCTTGATAAACTACATAGGGGTATATCGATGGGGAATGTTAGCACCATTGACTCTCAGGGGTCTCCTGCCACTGCCATGGAGGTGGGGACACAAGGAGAGGACTAGAAGCTGGGTCAGAGGGAACAGGCAGAGAAGGAAGAGAAATCCTTTCATTAGACCCTGTCTCCAAGAGCCTGGATTGAAATGTGGCCGTCTTGAGTAGGTGTGGGGAGGAATCTGCTTTTCAGCCTGGAGAATGTATGCTATTTTGCTTTAGGCAGAAAGACTGGACAAAGACATGAAGCCATTTGTTCCAGTTTTTTGGTGGAGGGACAGAAGAAAGGGAAGTACTAGCTTCAATTCCCCAGTGAATCTGATTGCTAATTAACCAATTTAATTCTCTATCCCCTTTTAGGAGGGCAGGGGTTGGCTTATACGACCAACAGGACATTCTTCAGAATGAAGTTTGATTTTCCCAAGAAGGGAAGTGTCCGCAGTGTCATACGTGTGTAGGAAAAATCCATCCTGATTGACAGCTCTTTTTTCTCTGGAGCAGTCTCTCATGGAGACCATGGGGAGTTTTGATCTAGAAAACATAAACCTGGGTGCCTAAGCCAGGTAGAAAGCCAAAGGCTCAAAAGGGCAGAGACAAACCCCTGTTAAACAGTTCCCTCTGGTTGAGGGGTGACCTAAGGGGCTCCCCTTTTCTCCATCACTCTTTCCCATCCTCAGGCCTCTGGGAGAAGACGCTGTATTGAAGGATGAGGGCAGAAGCCAGCCTGGCCTCTCTGGAACAGAGAAAGTTAGAGCTTTGAGCATCAGGAACAACGGGATAAAAATAGCAGTGTTGCCATGGCAACAGAGGCTGGGAGAGTCCTGAGGATCTGTCTGGGTCCTGCCATCTCCCCCTCCTGCCTTCCTCCCGCCCCTTGGATGGAACACGGGAATAAGCTGAAGGAGGAGAGACGGCTGCCCCAGAAGGGAAAAAGACCAGCAGCCCACGAGGAAAACCCTTGAACTCCAGACTTGAGGGGTTTCTGCCAGCTCCTGAGCTGCCCAGGTCTAGGAGCTCTTGGCTTTTGCAGTTTCTTCCTCAGTATGATGACTTCCTCCAGGGATGCCCTGGGCAGCTTCCACTCACCCTCCTGGTGGATAGTCCTGACCTCCCGGGCTCCTCTGTGAAGAGTCAAGGTTCCTATTTCTTCTTCATGATCTATAGCTCCCATCCCACGGGAATTCAGAGAAGGCAACCCAGGCGGACTGGCCACAACAACCCCGACACAGTGTGCACTGACCACTCCAGGGATGGCCTGGGGGTCCAGAGGATTCACCCTGACGAGCCAGACACCCTTGTCAGCAATATGGACTTGAGGGGCTGTGTTTGTGTTGGGAGCAGGGTGATGATGGTGACGGCTCTCTCTTGCTCTTGCTTTTGGGTCAGAGAGATAGAACGTTCATTCCTTGGGAACAGATTCTGTTTCTTGGTTCTTGTGGTATTGTCAGCTTGATCACCTGCTGGGCACAGCAGTCACCTTCAGGAGGAACACCAGACTTCCTGGACCAGTCTGCAAGGAGCCCACTGAACCCAGCAGCCCAGAGAGTTTCTTCTGTGGCAAAAGCCCACCTTTGCAATTGTGAACCAAGTATCTGTCTCCAAAAGTTCCAGCCACATCTGGGCACATCTGATAATTGTGCCCTTTATCATGCGTGCCTTCCTGTGAGGTAGGGAGGAAATGGGACTCATCGCCACCTGTTATGGAGGAGGCTGGGAGAGAGGAGGCAATTTGCCAAGGTCAGGAGTCAGTCATGGCAGAACACTGTGGGGCTGTGGCTCTCCATCCAGAAACAATCACCAGTACATTCCACCAGCACATCCCCAGCCACTGGGCAAAATGCACATTCAGTCTGTAGACAGGACAAACTCTAGCGTGAGGCACTTCCCTTTGCAGAAGGCAAGGAATGAGGTGGGGTAGTTTGATCAGCATGGAGATGGGCACGTGAGGAACTGTGCAAAGGGAAGCCCATGGGTTACAAAACTGGAGCAGGGTGCCAGTCCTTGAGATCTTTTCTAGAATCACTTGAGCATCTATCTGCAGGTGGTTGTGGTGGTGGTGGTGATGGTGTGTGTATGTGACAGAGAGAAAGTGAGAGCGTACATAAGAGTGGCGCCTGTGATGGCCTAGACAGGACCTGGAGTCAGAGTCCAGGCCAACCGACTTACTCCCTTTGGGCCTGGCTGTAGGAGGGAAGAGAGGCAGAAATGCAGGGAGCCCTGGGCCCTGGCTAGAGGAAGATACTAGCAGAAGCTCTGGGTGACTTGCCTTTCCCTCTCGCTCCCCCTCTCACTTCTCAGAGCCACCGTACCACTTCCACCCACCCTCCCCACATGTCTGTTGTCTGCACAGAGTGCATCTGTGAGGGCAGAGGAAACCTGTGACCCCCTGGTTCCACAACCCTATGCCCCACTGAGGCTCAACTTCCCAGACTCACAGAGCCCTGGACTCCAAAGGAGACTTATGAGGAAATTCATGTAATCCCCTATTTACAGTTGAGGAACCTGAGTCTCAGAAATAAGACATGACTAGTCTAAGGTCACATGGTCATTAGTTTCCAAGCAGGGCTAGAAGCCAGGAGACCTGGCTCTCAGCTCAGTGCTCCTTGCATCCCACTCTAACACTTCATGTGTATTTCAGTTAGTTAATTATTGCTCTTTTTTTTTTTTTTTTTTTGAGACGGAGTCTCGCTCTGTGGCCCAGGCTGGAGTGCAGTGGCACGATCTCAGCTCACTGCAAGCTCCGCCTCCCGGGTTCCCGCCATTCTCCTGCCTCAGCCTCCCGAGTAGCTGGGACTACAGGCGCTGCCACCACGCCCGGCTAGCTTTTTGTATTTTTTAGTAGAGACGGGGTTTCACCGTGTTAGCCAGGATGGTCTCGATCTCCTGACCTCGTGATCTGCCCGTCTCGGCCTCCCAAAGTGCTGGGATTACAGGCTTAAGCCACCGCGCCCGGCCTATTGCTCTTTTTTTCTAAAAGTAACAATCTCCCTATATATTTCTATGAGCCCATATGCTACATTCAAAAAGCCCTTCCTTGGGAGCAGAGAAGGAAATGACATTCTAATAAAAAGGTTTCAACCTGAGACAAGAAGCCCTTTGGGTCCTGTGGGCCAGGGTCCTAGGCAACACCCAAGTCACAGGGACCCCAAGCACCCTTCACATTTCTTGATTTTCCATTCAACAGCCTGAAGCCCAAGAGGGAAAATGGCCATGGGAAGTCCTTGCTTTACAGATGGGGAAAACTGACCCCCCGACCTGTCTGCAAGGAGGAATAAGTGCCACACAGCAAGAACAAGAGGCCTGATCTCCTCCACAGAATCATCAACCCATGTGCCCCTCCCTCACCCGAAGGTCTCAGGGCCCCCACCTCAAGGTGGAGTCTCTGGGAGAGAACCATGGAGACAGGATGGGAAGGCAGGGCAGCCAGGCCCACCCCAGAAGGAGTAGAAGCCTGGCCCGAAGTCAGAAGCCCGGGGTGTAGGGTCTGTGAATGCTGGAGCTGCTTTGGTCTTTCCCTATTCCCTGGGCTCATTCAAGGGCCTAGAGGAGGGCATGGGTCTCCAGACTGCTTCCGGAGATGCTAAAAAGAGCAAAGTCCCCATTTCCCTGAGAAGGAAACCGAGGGACAACAGAATGTGGGGTTCGGGTGTGCCTGGCTAGAAGCTGCTACCTGCTACTCAGACCATTCCAGCTGCAGTGCTGGCCCCAACCTCAGCCCTGGGTGAAGAAGGGACTGCCAGCTTGGCGGCAGAGGACAACTGGACCTCCACTCAGAACATTTTGACCTTGGGACCCCACCCGTGTTCCCAAAGCCAGGACTCAAGATATCTAGTATCCCTCTGGAGCCAAGGGAGTTCTGGGGCAAGAAGCTCTCTGGATGGGCTCCCTGCCAAACCCCTGCAGCTGCAATCCCTGCCAAGGTCTGAGAGGCACACATGGGGAAAGCTCTCCTTGGCCACCCACTCCCCAGGACGTACTTTCTCCACTTTCCTGACCTTTCCTCCTGGTGAGCCCGTGTGGTCAGGACATAACACCCAATACCTCTGAGTCTCCGGGGATACAATTTCATCCTCTGCCACAGAAGTGACTTCTCTAGGATTGCAGCCTCGCAGGTGACCGCTAGGGACACACATGCCCTCCAGGCAGCTCTCTGGCCTCTGTATCAAGGTAACTTTTCTGCCCATCTCTTTTCCTCACCCAAGGCCTCTACTATCCAAGAGGACAAATAACCAGGGAGTTTTTCTCCTCTCCTTTGTGACCCCACTGGCCTTTATTGCTGAATCTTGTTGTTCCCTTGAGGGAAGGACTTCTGTTTATAATTCTTTGGATATAAAAGGAAATAACAGATTGTAGAAGGCGGGGGCTGGGAGGTAGGGGCAAAGGAAGGGGATGGAGGATGGGAGGAGGAGCTCAAGCTGTGCTCAAGCCTCATAAAGAGAACCTGGATCCCACCAAATCTGCCCAAAGCCCAGGAAAGGGCCCTGAGTGTGGGTATGAGCTGGGCAGGCAGAGGCTGCCAGCATAGAATGTGCCCTTGCTTCTCCCAGGTTCTGGGCGAACCAGCCGAGGAAGCCTTTTGCCCTCCCTGGTTGCCCAGAGAAGCCCACATTCCAAGGAAAGGGGAGTCCAGACTCTCCTATCTTGAGGCCTTGACCTGTCTACCCAGGTCACCTGTTTACCTGTCAGAAGGGCTATTCTGTCCCTGGGGAGCTAGAGGGGATCTGACTTTGCTTCTTGGCTGAGCTGTTCCCCGATGAGGGAGAACAGGCTTACAGAATCTGCCTGAAGCGTCTCTGCCGCTGGCATTCCTGTCTGCATGTCTTCTAGCCCTGGAGAACTCCAGGATCAAAGACAAAAGGCTAAGTTATACCAAAATAGAGGGAGACAGGAAGGAAGGAAGAAGGAAAGAGGGAAGGAAATGTTTTTTTCTTTTGCTTCCTACCTCCTGGAAATGGGCCGGGAGTAAGGGCAGAGACTGAAGCTGGAAGGTTGGTGGGCGTGGGAGATGAGGGAAAAAGTCAAGGAAAGTCCTAGAGGTCCCCCACCCCGAGAGTTTCCCCGAAGGCAACACATACAAACGCGGTCCCCTCTATGGCTTCTGAGGAGAGAAGAAAAAGGCAGGGGAGACAGGAGAATGGAGGGAGGGCACGGCTCACTGCAGGAAAGGGGTCCCTCAGTCTGGCCACAGCAGGACAGTCCCTGAGCAGGGGAGTCAGGGCCTGGGGAACAGGCCTCCCCACATCTGTGCCGCTGGCAAGGACGCACTGGCATCATGAACATGGGTGGGTCATGGCCAGGGCTGGAGGAAACACTGCTTTCTAGAAAGCAAGAACAGAAGGAAACACGGAGCCGCCGGCCACCTCTGCCCTCCTCCTCACTGGGATGGCCACCTCAGGCTTGGCCCCACCTGGCCCAGAAGGATGCTGGGAGGGGGCTGGAAAAGGACTCATGCCCTGGTTCCTGGAATCCCAGGAGAGTCTCACACTTCCGCCCCAGAGGCCTTCTCCAGGGTCAGGGCTGCTGGAGGTTCTCTGCTAGAGCAGCCAGTTTCCTATTCAGCAACAGCTCTCCTAGCCCAAGGCGGCACATCCCTCATGAGGTTACCCTGAGAAGAGTCCCCCGAAGCTCTCAGGGCAGGAAAGAAGTTTCGCCCCTTGGCCTCCCTGGGGCTTCTCAGTCTCTGGAAGGCATGTGGCAGGTCCTGGGGTTCCCCTTTGTGTGGCTGGGGCCTCTCTCCAAGGAGGTCTGAGAATTGGAAGCTAATGGGTGTGGGCATGAGAAGGATGAGAGGCATACAGGAGTCTGATGCCCTCTGGTGAGAGTCAGGCTGAGAAGAGCACCGGCTAAATCAAGACCTAAGATACACACACGGCTTCCTGCTCCGAGCCCCAGTCAGAAGCGGGCACCATCAGGCCGGGGACCTGCTGGGGGCTTGATGGAGGGGCCCTGGTTCTGCTCACACCGCCGTCTCCCGCTCTCTGTGAACTTCCTCCTTCTTCCTCTTCATTTTGCAGAAGCCATGGAGACCACAGAAGCAGGCGAAAGTGAACTGGGGCATGCCCTACACCAGGCTGGGAGAACACTCACCAGAGATCTGCAGGGAAAGGCAGGGGAGGGAGATGGGGCAGGAGAAAGGCAGGAAGAGAGAAGCAAGCTGGGGTTAATGCTCCCAGAACCCTCTGGGTCTGGCCCAGTCATTGCCACTCCCTGAGGCGGCCCACTAGGTCTCTCACACGGGCTGGGGGAGGAGTCAGGCCTCCAAACAACAGCTCTTTGAAACCTCAGTGTTTCCTGATCTGTGTGGAGCTGATGTCATTCCTCACATTGGAGACTGGGTGAGTCCAAGGGAGGAAAGAGAAAGCCCTGCTCTGCCTCACCTCATCACCATACACCTGGTTGGGGAACAGGAAGCAAGCTGGCTTAAAATAGACTCTGGCTTGTGCCACCTTACACAGGTTCCAGCTGGGGCTTTCACTCGCTTCTGCAGGTCGCACACGACAGGCCCTCCTCCATCCAAACGCAGACCCCTTCATCCAGGGTAGCTTTACTTTGACACCTGGGACTGAGTCAGATTCCTCCCTTGCTTAACAACCCCAAGTTGTCTGACACCCTAGGAAAGCCTATAGGGAGCGATTATGCCCTTCCTTTGAGTGCTCAGAGCAATGCAAATCCCATCCTCACCATGCAGAGAACAGACAGCAAAGAGGGTTCTTTCAGCCAACAGGCTCTTTTATTTAGCACCTATACTGGGCAAAGGGGTTGAGAGGTAGATACAAAAGGGTAAAGATAGGGTTCTTCCCTGGCACATAAATCTGAGGTAGAGGCTGAGGCTGGATCTGCCCCAACTGGACATGTCATCCCCCACCTCTGGCTAACCAGGCCCTCAGCAGGAGCCAGGGGCCACTCTGGTATCTGTGGCAGTCTGGCTGGGGAAGAGAGGGAGCTTCGGGAGCTCAGCTTCAGTCTGCAAGAGTATCCCTTTCTACAAAGGCTCATTTAGGTTTCCCTAGCCTTAGCCACCTGCAGATTTTTCCAGTTCACCTCTCTGGCCTTCCTCTGCCCCTGGGCCTATGGAAAGGGAGCAGAAGTGCATTCAAGCCACTCAAGCGGAGAAGCTGAGAACAAAGGAAGGAAAGCGTCCTGCATGGAGGTCAGGCCCGGGTCTGGTCTGAATCACTCCTCTCTCCAGGAAGAACATGAGGACAAGCAGGTGAGTGAAGCCCAAGTGCTGCGGGGAAGGAGGGAGGCACAGGGCTATGCCGGAGGGGTTAGGAATAGAGAAACATGAGGCGCCTCCCTTCTCCAGCCCCTCAAGCAATAGAGATTGCATAGGATGTCCTGGGCTACCCTAGCAAGGAACATGTGCAAAGTGGTTTCACTGCCTTTGAGGAATGTGGCATGGCCCAGGTGGTGGCTCTCTGGACAGTTCCAGTGGTCTGGCCAACCTTGCCCTTTTGGAAAAACTTCCTTTGTTTCTCCAGACAGAGCTGAGGCCCACATCAAGCACGGTGCCCGGTGGAGCCAAGTCCTGTCAAGATTCTCCCCTGCCTCAGCCTCTCAGTATCCCGGTAATACAGCTATTAGCTGTAATTAATAGGTGCAATGCATTTCCACTGGCCAGCTGGATGGGCAGGAGGCCCAGCTTGAGTCAGCATGGGTAGGTAGGCTGGTTATTTAATAACCCGATTTCCAGCATCATTTACACACCCACTCTGGCAGAGTATATATAGTTAGCAGAGAGCAACCTCCAGGATATATATAGAGCCGAGACACAACTACTATATTTCTAGATCTATCCACTGCAGCTATCTCTGGATCCCTCCTGTGACAAACCTAGAGAGAGACAGGGATCCAATCTGGGACTTAGGTGGCCTGGGTTCTATTCCTGGCTCTGATGCTAACATGCTGTGTCATCCTAAGCAAGTGGCTACATCTCTCTGGGCCTTCATTACCTCATTTCAGTGTGTACCAGGAGGTTAGGCAAGGTTTAACACTAAGACCCCAAACCTAAGGGGGTGGAATCCTAATTTGATCAGGAAGAAGGGAGGGTGGGTAGGTGGATTCCCTTGTAATCAGTTATTGTCATGTGTGCACTTCTCTTGCTGGGGGTGTAAGTCAAGGGTACGATCAACAAAGCATTCCCATGATTATTGAAAAATATATGGGGAGAAACTGACAGGCACAACAAGGCTGATCTGGGAAGGAACTCACAACTAAAACAAGCCAGGCATGTAGCAGCCCCACAAACAGGTCAAGGTGCAGCTCAGGGTCTCTGGCCTCAGGGTGCACCGATCCCCTTCCCTTTTCACCTCACTTCCTTTTCAATGACTGTTCTTTCTTAAAAACAGCAAAATATACCCCCTTAAGTGACCCGTTCCTCCTCAGGGTCCTTTGGGGAATTTAAGAAAATCCTGGCTTTTTTGCTCTGCTTGTCACTGTAGGGAAGGATAGGATGTGAAGTCACAGGAACCAGAACCTACACCTCAGAGGAAAGGAGAGCTAATGAAGCCGGCCAGGAGCTGGGCTAGGGGCTGCAGCCTGGCTCCCGAGAGGTGTTCGAGGGCTGGCTGCCTCAGTGGGATTCCTGGGTCCTTGTATCTAAGAGCAGAAAGTATAATAAACGGGGCCTGGTTATTCTGCTTAGATCTTTGCTCTAAAGTGCTCTAGTTATCCTTCCTTTTCTCTAACAGGGTCTCTAAAAGGGTCCTCACTGTAAGTGCACAACTCCAAGCCCGGGAGGCTGTCTGGGCTCTGTCTGCAGCAGGCAGATTGCTGGGCTGGCCCCTGAAGTGGGGGGACATGGGGCAGAGAATTCCAACCCATTTCAGTGTCCCTGCCCGCCGTGAACCCCACTCCTCCCTCAGAGTCCCCAGCAGCAGGTACCTGGGGGAGTCCCTCTGCCAGGCTGTGGTCTCTGCTCCTCTCTGCTCTGCCCGGGCAGGGGTCCTGTCGACTCTCTTCCCTGTCTTTACCCCTTCACCCTTGGCAGAGGGCTCCAGTACCAGCTAGAGGCTCCCTGAAGTCAGGTCCCTTTGCTGCGTCTATTTGAGGGGGAGGAGTCTGGACTAGTGCCTGGGTCCATTCCCCACTCATCAGAGCTCATCATGGGAACTCCCCTCCCACCCTCCCGCTCCTTTTCCATGCCCATAGTCCAGGAGGGACTAAGGAATGGAAAAACAGCCCCCAGAAGCCCAGAACAGGACAGAGAGGTGGGGTGGACACTGGACAAACCTCCTGCTATCACACAGTTGGCTGCATCTGACTGCAAGCTGTTGGCCCTGGCTTCTTCCCCATCCTCCTCTCTGGCTTTTTCCCAGCTCAGGTCCAAGATGGTTTACGGTCTGGGGGCATAGACGATGCTCTGCCCAGCTAGCTTTGTGGGAGCCAAGCAGAAGAGATGCCAATCCATCCTCCACCACCACTAGGAGGTTCCTCGGCCTCCCTGCTGATCCCTTCCCTTGGCCTGACCCCCGCATCTCTCTGTGCCAGATACTCTCCCAGGGTCCTCCAACCCTTGCACCTCTGGCAAAAATGGGGCAGTGAGTCAGAGACAGTATGAACATGTGGAAGAACCAAGAGAGAGGAGACTCAGAGCAGGCCAGAAAGTAAGATAAAAAGAAATCCAGGGCCCCAGGCTTGCAGACCACAAACTCCTAAGTGTCTCGAATTTTGGCAATGTCCTTCATCAAAGTGGGCAGCAGCGGGGGTGGAAGCCTAGGAAGCTATTTAAAGGTGTTGGGACATGCCAGGAATTCTCTGATAAACAAGAAGAGGGATATTGCGCCCCCCACGACCCATCCCTTCATCTCCCAAGGCAGAGAGCAGAGGCGCTCTCTGCAAGGCAACCGCCACCCTCACTCCCTGCCACCCCCCACCCCAGGTAAAGGGCAAAAGAGAAGTGACCCAGTAAGGAGGGTGTGCCCTCGGCGCCTCTAGAACAAAGCTGAGCCCTCCGCCCCCTCCCCGGCTCCCTTAGCACCGCGCCTCAGTAATTAAAATATGAATTCACCTTCCCTCCCAGAGCCATTCATCACTGCGAAGGGAAGCAGCTGCGGCTTAGGAGACCGGATTTGGGGGATTAGCTCGGGCGGTGGAGCAGACACACCAGGAGAAAGAATTAAAAAGGAAGGGGGTGAATTGGGTTTTCTCTCCCCACCTCCTCCCTCTCCCTCTCCCTCTGGCCGCCACAGAGCCTCCTATCCCACCCCTTCCCCCAAAGCCTAGCCTCTGCAGGTTTCTGGGAACTGTAGTCTACAAGACCGTGTTGATAAACAGGCAGGCCAGGGGTGGGTAGTGGCACAAACTACAGATCCCAGGACTTCTTCCTGGAGTTGGCAGCAGCAAAACTGGGCACAGGCCTCCAGTCTGGGAGAAACCCGCATTCTCCTTGGAGGTTAACTCCTTCTTGGCCTGCTTGAGCCTGAGCTCCAGCCTCTGGTTCACCATGCTCTCTGGAATCACAGGCCAAGGCCTCTGCCTCCAATGGCCTTCAGAGGCCACAGACCCTAGCTTGCCGGGTCAGACCCCTTGTATCTTACTTGCCCACCTATGGAGAAAGCTCCCTCCACTTGTCCAGACTGCAAGGGCAGCCAGGCATTCTCAGTGGTTCTGAGATTCTCGGGAGCTGGAGAGGTCAGAACAGCAATAGTCCTGAAACGTCTTTGTGGCCCGCACCCAGGGTTTTCCAGCCTGGCTTGGCAGAGGCTGGCCCACCCTAAGAGTGGGCAACATGACAGGCAGCAGCAGCTGGGAACCTGGTGGACCAGACCATCAGCACCAGAATGAACCCCAAAGGTCTGACTTTAGTGTCAAACTTTTGAAAGCTGGGGACAGAGACTTTTTCCCCCCAATAGTCTTTATATTTAGGAAGGAGTAGGGCTTAGCAGTCAAACTCTCTTTCCACTAAAAATGGAACAAATACAATAAGAGAGAGTCATCTGAATTCAGTGTTGTTAAACACGGGCCCACTCTCGCAAGGGAGGCCTTATGCTGGGTATATCTGAGGACTGTAAAAAAGACTTAGATTGCTGGGAATAAAGTTTCAGCCATCTGCAGGCAGGGGACAGGACATACGCAGCCCTCTGATCTGTGAATCCTCCAGGGAGAAGGGGCATGAGGGCAACTTGCTTATTCAATGCAGTTGAACAATTACGTGAAATATACAATTGCGTATCTTCTCCGGGCCTGTCCCATGGGCAGTAGCCACAGGAGACAAAGAATAGAATGGAGATCCACCTTTGTAATCCCAGAAGCAATCCAGGCCCAGCCCCAGCAAAGCAAGGACTGTCTTGGGTGAGTTGCTGAGCTGTGGGCTTGCTCTGTGTCCCTGCTGGTGGCAACTTACCTCTTTTCTCCCAGTTCACACTTCATTCAACAAACATTTACTCGGCCATCCCTACAAAGTGCCTTGCCTTGCTAGAGCTTTACAGAGGTATAATCTCTGGAATGGCTCATCTGTACCCTTCCTCCCAGGCCCAGCCCAGTGCTGGGGACTACCCCAGCAAACTGAACAACAGGATTCCTGGGAGGGACCCAGTTGCAGGGGGCAGGAAGCGAGCATGGCTCTAACCTGGCTTTCCAGTTAGGAGATCAGGAGTTAAGGGAAGCAAATCAGGTGCCTGGACAGCCTCAGAGCGGGGTAGGGAATAGGATAGGCTCACTGTGGGCCCAGGGCAGCCTGACAATGAGGGAGGTGGAGGAAGGTACCAGCCATCTCTGAACTCTGGGTGAGAGAACCCAGAGGGCAAGTAAGAAACCCTGACCAATTCTCATGCCTTATTCCTTTCACCGTCTAAGCTGGGGCAGGAGGGGAAGTAGCCTGGATCAGCCCCAGCAAAAACCCAGCGGGCTTGGGATTTCTCTTTGCTTCTCCTATTGTTCTGATCCCCGCCCCCCCCACCCCCACAACCTCCTGTGGGAAAAGGAAAACCAGTGATGGACAAAGGGTGATTGGAGTTGGGCCATGGGGCCAATTTGTGGACGTGCATCCAATAGAGACCTCCAATAGAGACCTCGTGAGAACAACCTCCCGTGTGGGTACAGCACTCCCTGGTTTTCAGAGTACTTTCCCATGCACTGGTGTTGGCTCTCCCAATATGCAGCATGATGTGCTAAGAGCATGGGTTTTGGCACCAGACCATGTGGGTTCAAGTCCCAGTTCTGCTTCTTCCTATCCATATGAACTTGGGCCAATTTCTTAGCTCCCTGTGCCTCAGACTTCCTATAAGTAAAATAGGCCAATAGTAGATAGGACTGTCTGGAGGATGAAATGGGTTAGTGCAGATAAGGTGGTTAGAATCACGGGGTACATAGTAGGTACCCAGTAAATGTTGGTTTGTGAAATTAAGGGCTCTGAGATATTATAAGAAACTTGCCTTCTGATTGTCAATACCAAATCTAGCGCTTTCTGTAATTCTTCAGTGGTCTGTCTTAGACAGACTGGGGACTGGAACGGGGGTAGAAGGCGGGACACAAGGATGCTTCCTCTTCCACCACAGCCACCTGTTGGAATCTTCCAGGATGGTAGGGATAAAGTCAGGCCGATTTAAAAGGGGGCAGGGGAAGGAATGTGGGAGTGGAGACAGGCATAGGGAGGAGCCACGCAAGCAGAGTGACAAGCAGGACTGGGGCAGGGAGGGCTGTTGGGTGGAAGACTTGGGGTGGGGGGAGGTGGAATCGATGTGAGTGGACTGGGGCAGGGAGGGCTGGTGCCCTTCACACACTGCAGGAGGGGGCAGCCCCTGGAGACAGTAGCACACCAGGAGCGAGGGGCCCTGGAATCCAGCCTGCCGCCCAGGGGGGAGCGCCTGCCTTCCTAGTTTCACTCTGCAGAAACCTCCTCTTCCCTCGTGGCCAGCATGGAGTGTTCCCATTTCAGCCTCAGAAAGAGCCCAGAGGTCTCCTTACACCGAAAAAAGGCTGCGGATTCCAAGCAGACCTCGGAGAAAGGCGTGAAGGAGTGAGGCACTGAGCACAGGCCCAAGTCTTCATGGCCTGAGGCCCTTGACTCCAGCCCCCAAATCTCTGGCCATGAGCCAGGCCTCAGTAACTTGGCAAGGGGGAAGGAACCGACTCAGAAAGCTCAGCACACCCTGAAAGTCTCCTTCCTTCCTCAGAGGGAATCTCCCTCTGGAATCACCGGCCCAGTCTCTTCATTCCAGAGTGAGGAAACAGGGCCAGAAGGGAAGTGACTGGGCCAAGATCACACGGCCTAGCCCCGATCCCAGGTTACCAGATCCTGTGATGCCCCACCCCTAAGCAGAGCCTCCTTCTGGTGCCCCTTGGTGGCTGGCTCCGAACCTGGTCCCGTGGGAGGTGCAGTTGCTGCAGGAGAAGGAGCTCGCCCCTCACTGTAGCCCATGGCTTTTAGCCCTACATGAGTTTGGGACAGCAATCACATAGGAATGAAAAGCCATAGGCCACAGCAGAGTGGAGGGGTCCAGTGGCAGGAATCTCACAGTGAGGTGAGAAGCTGAGGCACCTGAGAAGCCCTCACTCCCCTTCTCAGCACCCCCCACACCAGACCCACCCACACTGCCTCCCTCCAGGACGCGGCCCCCCAGGTTAAATTCTCTCACCATCCTCTACCACCTGCACTAAAGCCATCCCAGTAATGAGTTTCCAGTTCTTGCCCTACAAAGGCCTCACACAATGGTCCTCACTCCAGGGTATGAGGAGGGGTGGCTTCCTGGCCATAAAGGACCTCCTCAAATTCCCTTAATTAGCTTCCAGCCCCCTGCCCGGGGTCCTTAACTACCCCTCCCCTAGAGAATAAGGCCGGATCTTTTCAAGGCTGTGCTGCTGCCAGTACCCAGGACGGGG
>NW_012117921.1:632894-634077 GCF_000951035.1 Colobus angolensis palliatus | reverse complement strand
TAGGCTCCCTCCTTGCAAAGCTTAACTCTTTCTAGTCCAACCACTGGAAGCACAGTGGGCAAAGGAGGGTCTGGGTAAAGGAGGGCAGCGATGAGGACCTGCCCTTTGTTTAGAGGGGTAAATAGGTTTCTTGAGTGCCCCCAGGGGTGGCGGCTGGGCCACCCTACCCAGACCAGTCTGGGTGGTTACCGACAACACCCATTCTTGCATAGTTCAGAGGAGAGTGAGATCTCCATCTCCAGACCTGGCTGGAGGCAGAAAGAGGGCTGCAGCTGAAACCTCCCCAAGCTGAGGGCAGCTCACTCTGGAGCCATCCCTGACAAGGCTGTGGGAGGGGTGCGCAGTGCCCTGCCGCTCTCATTGGCAGGACATGGGGGTTAGCACAGACATCCCTGGGAATGGATTGAAGAGCTGAGTTGAGGGGAACCAAGGTCTCAGGGCCCTGGAAAAGATGTGTTCTAATCACAAGTACCATTTTCCCAGCCCCTCCCCTGTGACGGGTGAGCTGCAGGCATCAGCTTCAGAGAAGTAGGCCTCTAGGGCTCCTGCTAGCCCAGGCTCAGGAAAGCCCCAGGGGCCTCAGACCTCTCCCAGGGGCCCCCAAGAAGATGGTAAGAGGCCTCAGGCCCAGATCAGGCCCTGCCTCTGCCAGGGAGTAGCTGCCACTCCCACCCCAACTGTACCCTCAGCCCCAGGGCCACACTTGCTGGCTCTCTGCACGACCCTGGTTGAAGCAACCTGCTTTCACTGGACAGGAATCCTGCATTCCCCACCAACAGCACAGCACAGCACAGCACGCCCCTCCACACACTCCAGCCATGCCCAACCTTAAGGGCCAAACAACCAGGCATCCTGCAGCCTCCCACCTGAACTTTGGGTCATCCACCCCAGCCGCAACCCCCTCTGGTTCTCCTTTCCATCCTTTCTCATGGGCCCCCAGAACCCTAGACCCAGGCCCTGCATAAAGCCATAGACTCTAGGCAGAATGCCCTCAGCTCCCTCCCACGGGATGCTGGGCCAGGGGCTGGGGGTCCCAGGGGCTGCTCACCTGGCGGACTCAACAAGGCCCCCTTTCCCTCGTAGTCCGCCTCACAATTCCCCGCAGAGCCACTTCCTGCCTTCCAGGCAGCCACTCACTCCTCCACTCACCCCGAGAAGCTCCACGCCCCAGCGAGGGCAGGCC
>NW_012117921.1:606754-632749 GCF_000951035.1 Colobus angolensis palliatus | reverse complement strand
CCCCTCCCCCAGCCCTGAGGATGGTGGGGGTGGGGGGCGGGGGCGGGCTGGGCAGGCAGGGCGGTCAGGTATTCCTTCAACCCTGACTTGGGCCTGAGTAACAAAGGTCTCATTGAGCCTCTGGCTGTCTGGTCGGTGAAGCACAAGCCTCTTGTATCTCTGGCTTTTGATCTCACTCCCTCTGAACCAGCCATGTATTACTCACGTCCCCCTGCCGGGCCATTGGTGCGGAGGGGCTGTTTGGTCCCTCCCTCCCTCCCCATCTCCTTTCTCTCCTTCCTTCCCCTGCCGCTCCCCTCCAGCCTTTTTATAGTTTAAATTTTGGCAGGAGACCTGAGATGGCTCCCTGCAAGGCCCCCTCTCCTGCCTGGCCCCCTCCCCTTCTCCGCAGCCCTGGTTCCTCTCCTCACCCATACCCCTACTCTCCTCCTACCACTCCCCTGCCCTGGGAGGACAAGGTCAGCACTTGTCTGTCCTTCCATTTCCTTTCTCAGACCTGCCTGAGCCTGGCCCCCTCCACCCACCCTCACCCAGTCCTGCGCTCAGATTCCTAGCCATAGCCTGCCAATCCCAGCTGCCTATCCCTGGGCACACGAAGGGCTCAGCCCCTGGCCTGCCTACCAAACCCAGCCCACCTGACGAGCTCCGAGTAAGCTCTGGAAGCGGGGCATCTCTCTCTAAGGTGTCTGGGCCAGAGGGACTGGGCTGGGGATGGAGGTGGGGACAGCCATCGTGTCTCAGGCCGGACTGAACCTCACTTGGAATATGGAGGAAGAGGAAGCAGGTCAAGCCTCACCTCCTGTCCCGAGGAAACCCTCCTTCCTCCAATCTAAGAACCTGGGCAGTGAAAGGCCACTGCTGGCCAAGAACCCCAAGGACTCCCCCTCCTCAAGCTGGGGCCATGCCCACGATTCCTGTTTCCTCTGTGCCCACCACAACCCTTCTGCAGCTTGCTGGTGGTGAGAACTGGGGCCCAGCAGCCCAAGGGGCCCAAGGGACATCCCCTGTATATAAGGGCCACCTCACAGGGCCACTGGAACATTTTCTCTTTAGCTTCCCCTGGCTCTATCCCCCAGGATCCCTTTCCTCCTTGGCCACTCCAGGGAGAGAGGCAGTCACCTTTGAGGTCTGAGTTCTCCCCAGAAATGCCAATAGACGCTAAGAATTCCCATGGTGGCCAACTCTAGAGCCCTGCCCATCCCCCACACCTACCACCTGTGGCCTCCTCTCCACTTCAGGAGTTTCCACCCCTCCCTAGCCCTCAGGTACTCCCATTCAGCTGGATTTGGGAACCTTCTGCCCCAACAGAGGCCCCATTCTTCCTGCCGCAGGCTCCCATTGTCCCTCATGACTCCACACATTCTTGGGCCTCTAATGAGAAGTGGAGACAGCCACCCGCCCTGCCGGCCTGCCCTTGCTGTCAGCACAGCCTGGGCCCTGCCGCCTGTGGCAGGAGTTGGGGGGAGTGGGCAGGGGGGTAACCAGGAGGGAATAAAAAGAGGTGGGAGACAAAACAGGAGTGAGGGGAAATGGAACTGAGAGACACAGAGATAGACACTGAGATAAATTGTTGAAGAAGAGGACAGAGGTGATAGCAGATGGAAATGTAGAAGAAACTCAACAGGAGAAAAAAGGAGAGAAGGGGAAAAGAAACTTTTTTTTTTAGTGAAAACTGTGTCACGCATCTAGGTCCCCCTTAATGATCATCTTTCAGTAACACAAATATTTATTATTATTCCCATTTGGTAGATGAGAAAACTGAGGTTGATGGAGGCTACAACTTGCCTGGATGGACATTTTTTGCTCTTAGAGGAGAGGGGAGGAGAAGCCTGAGAGAAAGAGAAAGCAGAGAGCCAGAAAAGAAGAATGATGACAAAGAGAAAGTGGAGGCAGAGGTGGAACGCAGGCAGAACCGGAGGCAGCAGGGAGAGGTGAGGGGGTCTGGGGGAAGAGGCGGAGGGGGCGCTGGGAAGAAGACCTCAGGTGTCCCTGGCCTGATTGGCTGGTGGGTGTGCCCTCCCCTCCTCTCTAGGAGTCCCTTAATCTTAGCACAAGCTGCAGAAGCCAGGTCCAGCATGAAAACTAAAGCCTGTTTCACTAGGGAGCAGGGTGCAGCAACTCCCTTTTTAGGGAGCTCCCACTCCCACCATTTCCTTCATGGGCACACAGTCACCCTGGACATCAGCCCACATCAGGGCACTGGTTGGAGATGGCTCTGGTTGAGGCTAAGCCAGGAGGAGAACTCCTTTGCAAGAAGAGTGAACCATTACCCCTCCACAGCAGAGAAAGACACAGAGGGAAGGGCCAGAGGGGCAAACTGGGATCAGTCCAAGAAAGGAAAGAAGTAGGACTGTTCCAACAGGAGCCAGTGGGCTTCCTGTCACTGGAGATCATCAAACACAGGGAACACAGCCACTTCTCAGACCCACTGCCTGGCACACAGTAGCTGCTCAATAAATGGTAAGCTAATGTAGAAAGGATCCTTGCACCTGGAAGTAAGTTAGAGAGATAAAACCTAAGGTCCCAACAACTCCAAAATTTCATGAGTCTACACTGGAGCTGACTCGTCCTCTCAGAGCCTTTCATAGACTTACGTACCCTTTGCAGGGACTTAGAGCTCAGCAGACCTGCCTTTGCCCATGGTGGAAGGGAACCAGGGTATTAAGCCACTTGCCTTTACCACTCCACATATACTCCAATCCAAAAAGACTAAATCAGAAGCATTTCACATTATTCGATGGATGTTGGCTGATTGGTATAGGTATACATTCAATGAATGAATGAATGAATGGCTGATGAAGCTTGGAAACAAGAGCAAGAGATCTAAGCTCTCCTATATTTCAGGCCTGGTGTGTGCTTGGAGCTCCTTCATGCCTGTCCCCTAAGGGAATAGAGTCCCTGGGCTGGAACAGGTTGTGGGGTGTGAGTGGGGAGCAAAGCCTGGAAATCTAATTCCACTCACATGGGGGTGGGAAGGCACTGCTGAAACTTCAGAGAGACTCAGGGGATCTGATTCTGCTATCTGCCCCAAACAAACCTGCAGATTTGGAGTTGTGGTTCAGACAGATCTGTGCGTTCAGTCCCTGGCCCAGAACCAAGACAAGAAAAGGCTAGTTTCATGAAGATGGGCCCAGCAGGCTCCCACATACACTGTCCTCCAGACCTGCACTAGACCAGCAGTGTGCTTGCTACGGAGAACAAGATGACCTCCTTATTTTTAGGCCACTAGGTAGCCTTTCCCCATGACTCCAGTCCCCTCTGCTCCCAGGTTCCATCTCTACTCCAAAGCATGGACAGACAGCTCAGGTTCCCTCTCATTTAACAGCTTGGGAGCCCCCAACTCCCTGAGGTAAAGCGGGGTGGGCACTGCTCCATTGAGCAGGAAAGCACAATTTTTTCCCCCAAGGGCTTTCTCTAGTTGTTCCAGGAGCCTCAGTTCTGAGCCTTCCCAGGCAAACAGAGGGAGGTCCTAGCCTGGCAGCCCTGGGCTCTTAGGGAAGGGAGAGACGGGAGACCTGGCAGTAGTCCCAGGCAATGAAGATAGCAAGAGACCCAGGGGCAGGAGAGCAAACACAGGCAGAAGGTGGGGGAGTCTTTGCAACCTGGGTACCCCCAGCCTCTGCATCTGATCTCCACTAAGCTCCAAGGTTGGGCTGTGGGAGGGAGGACACAGGGAGGTTCTTGTGTTACAAGAATCTAGCCTCCCCAAGTCCAGGACCCAGGCCACGGTTTTGCCTCTCAGCCAATAAAGCTGTTAAAGAAAAATATAAGAATGGGTCACTGGCAAACTCACATGCATTTCAACCTAAGCAATTTATGAATATCGAAATGTCTCAGTGTCTGCCCAAGCACTATTCCTGCCCCCACCCGTTTTCTTCCATGCCCCTCCTCAACCCCCAAGGGGTGATGGTGCCCCAGCCTAAAGAACTATGGAGCTGGGCTCTCCCAAGCCCCTGTGGAGTACCTCTTGGAGGAGGAGGCAGACAGAGAAGAAGGGTGGGGAGAATGGCTTAAGGGACAGCCACTCATGTATCAAACACACACTGAGCACACACAGTGGGATGGGCAGTGTGCTAGGCACCAGGAGACAGTACTCACTGAGGCCTGGCAGGCAGTCCAGTGGGAAGACAGGCCCATCTGCATATGACTGCAATTCAGAGCAGTCATGTCAGCAGTCATGTCATGTGGTCTCCCCCGCCACCCAGTCTTCCTGTCACCTCTTCCAGGGTTACACTGAACTGGATCCTCCCTACTTGAGGGTCTCTCCTTCCTCTTCACGCCTTTAGGACAGTAGTCCCCAGCTCTGAGACTCCTGGATGTTCTCTTTGTGTGTGGGGGTGTACATGGGGTGGGGGTGGTGTATGGGCAATGGGAGGGGCCCTGAGTCTCACAGAGTGCCCAATGCCACTTGGAGGAAGTGTTACCTGGTGTGAGTGTGTGTTTGTGTGTGTGTGTGTTTGAGAGAGATCCTCTTTTCCTACCTCTGTGGCAGCCCCAGTGGGGCAATGGAAAGCTGGAATTGAGTCACTGAGAGATAGAAGTTGTTTGCAGCCCCAGGCCTCCTGGAGGGCATAAGCCACCAAAATTACCTCTGAAGGGGGTTTCTTAGAGGACAATCCCTTTCCCTCAATTCAGAGCTCTTTGAACAGAGGTTCCCATCCCAGCCTCAAAAGAGCTGACTTTCCTCCAAAGTTAGCCCTTTTCAAGGCTCAAGTTGAGAAAAGTTGTTCACTGGCAGATGAAGGTATGTAAAAAAAAAAAAAAAACATCAGGAAAGATTAAATCAGACCAAAAGAAGAATTTGTTAATGAGGGTTAAGGAAAGGAAGGCAGTATACAAGTACTTCCAAACGGAGGCTGTGGAATGCTGGTCGGAAGGGAGGGCTCTCCCTTGGGCCCCCAGACGCCCTCTCCTGACCAGCTCAGTACTGGCAGGGCTGGCCAGCTCTTGTTCCCCGGGGGCACCTTGTTATGGACCCTTTCTCAGAAAAGGGGACAGCTATCCTCGTTTAGCTGCCTTCCTGGGCCCCCACCCAGCCAGAGCTCCTCCTCCAGGTGGGCTCCTAGCTCCAGCCCTTCTGAGGTATGCAAGGGCCCCAGGGATGGGGAGGTAGTGGGAGGCAGGCTTACGGCCAAGAGGTCCCACCAGACCTAGACCCCACAGACACAAAGGCTAGGCAGGACTCTGATGTCTGTGGGGAGTAGCTGGTGTCCCCTCTAAGCCTGGGACCATGTTTGCCTCCACATACACTGGAGTTGGTGGTTTTGCCCACAGACATGGCTTCTCCCAGGCCCCAAACTGGGGTCTCCTGGTGCCCTCTGTTCCAAGGGTACCAGACAAACATATGCACAGGTGTCACAAAGCCCTGATCCCTATCCCCTTTGCAGCCCCTTCCTCATACCACTCCATACAATGGGGTATAAAGGAAACAGTGGAGGCACTGCAAGTGGGTTTCACTCAGCGGGGACAGGAGGATTGGCTACCTCCGGAGCCAAGGCTCCCTCTCACACTCCCCCTAATCCCACCAGCGGCAAAATCCTTTAAAAGGAACAAAGGCAATGGGGGCGGGGAGGGGGCTTCCTCTTTGGTCGACCTAGGGTGGCGGTTGACGCAGCCTGCCGCCGGTCAGCTTTCAGGTGAGTGCCTGAACCCGCATCCCGCCCATGCCTCAGGGTCCCCTATTCTCCCAGCCAAGCCCAGGGCAGGGAGGCAAGTCCCCCTCAGCCGCTGTCGGGTCCCCAACCCGGCCAAGGGGTCGCCAACTCACAGCACTTTCTGCCTATTTGTTTTCGCTCAGTACTCACAGTTTAGACGCTAAGCCGGCTCCTCTCGCACTCACTTCCTTTGTCTCTCTCTCTCTCTTTCTCTCTCCCCCTCACCAATCTCTCTCTTCCCTCCTTGTCCGATTCTCTGCTGTAGCTTCCAGTGGAGAAAAATAATTATTCTTCTCAATGGGTTCACACAGGGCGCACGCACACACATCCCGCCGAGGTACCCAATCAATGCACAAATCTTCGGGGTCCCTTTAACCTCTGCGGATGACTCTGGGAGTTAATTATGAAGCCTATTTCGGCGCGGCATAAATATGCATTAAGATAGGAAATGACAACCGATGCGCTGAACTTCAAGGAATTGGCATTTAGACGGACTCCGTCTCGCCGCCCCCCACTCCCTCCATGGCCCCACGAGCCACCTCCACAGCCTCGCGCCTTCCCGGGCTCGCAACGCCTATCACAAGCTTCCACCCGGGCTTCAGGGGGCCCCCGTGGCGGCATGGACGCTGCGCCGGTGCCGGGAGACCCCCTCGTGCGCCCTCTGCGGTCGGGGCAGACCCTCAGCCGGAGCTTCTTCCTCCCCCACCCCTGCAGGCGGGGCCCAGTCTGCGACACCCCCAGCACGGGCTCAGCCTGTGAACAAACTCCGAGCTCAGTACTCGGAGGAACTGGCGAGAGCGGGACGGCTACCTGCCCGCACTCCCGAGTTCCGGGCACAGCTAGAAAGACCGGGACGCGATTCAACTCCCAATCGGGTGAAGCAGCCTGGCGCCTTAGGGTCCCGCCGCCCCCAGTCGGTCCCGACCCGCACACACATGCAGGCATTTGCACACACGCGCGCACACACATGCGCGCACATGCACACACACATATGCACACCCTCGCGCACACAGACACTCCCGCGCGCGCTCACGCCCGCACACACTCAGGGTTATAACAAAGGAAGAGGGGCCAGTGCTGCCTTACTTTTGTCTCTCTTCTCTCTTTTGCAGCCCCTCAGCCCCAGGGCCGGCGTGCCCGGCCCACCCCGCCCCCCGCGCCCCCCCGACGGCCGCGGGCGGCCGGCATTCCGGAGCAGCGCGTCGGAGCTGCAACTTCGCGCCTAGGCGCCCGCACCTCGCAGCCTGGCGGGCGGGAGACAAAAGCTGCGGCGCCGCCGCCGGAGGCCGCGCGGCCAAGGTGTGTTCGCTAATTGTCAGGAAATGTGTGTGTGTGCGGCCGGGAGCCCGCAGGGGCGGGGGAGGGGGACGGAGGAAGAGGAGACCCACCCCTCCTACCCTCGCCACTCGCCAGCGCCGGGTACCCGAACCGGGATTAGAGAATAAATTATCTGCTCTCTTCTCATTGGGCTGTGGCTGAGGACGCCGTCGGCGGCGCTGGGCTGGGAGCTCTCCCGGCTCTTTGCATTCACCGCACAGCTCCAGCTCGCCTCGCTTCGTGGAGGCCGAGAGCCCGGGGCCTCGGCTCCAGACACCAGGGGACACCAGCCAGCTGGCCGCGCCGCCCCTCCCCCGCCACCCGGCTCGGCCTCAGCCCCTTCCCCTCCCAATTCTGGCTTGGGTCTTGGGGACGAAGATACTAGGGAAAAAGAGGCCCAGAGCCCAAAGATCCCAGTATCCTTCCTCTTCTCCCGCCACGCCCCCTTCCCAAGGAGGCGGAAGTGGGAGGGAGGGCAGCAGGGGTCAGTCACCTGAGCCCAACCCGCTTCAGTCAGAGAGGGCTTTTAGAGCCCTCGAGAGGATCCCTTCAGTGACCACGGCCTATGTCCTGCCCCACACACAATGACAAAGAAGAGATGGCACTAAGGATCTTTGCTTTTCTCCTCTCTCCAGCCCCCTCAACTCCAGTCCAATCTTGTTACTAATTTCCTGGACCTTCCTTTGGCCCACCTTGGCAGACAGCTCATTAACTGTCTGGAAGGAAATGCCCTCTGGTTCAAAGCAGCTTCCTGCCAAGAATTCATTCATTTAGCAAGAAATATGCAGGATCCCCCCACCCCCCACGACCACCACCCCTGCCATGATACGGGCTGGGTGCCAGGAATGCAAAAGAAGAAGATCCAGGTGAGACAGTCATGTTTAAAAAAAGCAACAAATACTGGAGTCAGAGGTGCTATCCCAGTGTGAGAGGTGCTAAACTAAGGTACAGGCCAGGTTTGAACCCAAGAGGCAGGATTGAGTAACTTCAGCCGTTCATTCAATAATAATGTAGCATGTCTTCCATGCCAGGCTCTGTGCTAGGCATTGGGCGTATACACAGGGGAACCAGTGCGTGTGGTGCCCAGTTCTCTGGAGTGCACAGTCTGGTGGACAAGATGGACACTGACTAGTGCAATATGAGCTAATCAGGAGACATTTGGGGAGTGTGAATAATGCGGACTCTTACTCTTCGCTGGGGAATCTCATTCTGAGGAATGAGATCTAAAGGATGAAAGCTGGGTGAAGATGGGATGGTGAGGGGCAAGGGAAGAGTTCTGGTCCGAAGGAACCTGTAGAGAGGTCCTTGAGCTGCTAGTAACTGGCTCGTGAGAAGGCAGCAAATCATCCAACTTGCAGAGAGGGAACACAGGTGGGCCTGGGAAGGACCTGCGGGAACTAGAGAGCTGCCCAGAGTAGTATTTGCAGGTGTAATCCAGGCAGACTTCTCCAGGTTCCAAAGACTAATGTTTTGAAAGAGGCTCAGCTGTGTGTTGCTCTTTCTGAGCCCAACCCCACACCGCAGCCGCCTTTAACTTCTAGTGTCTGATGGTTGCAACTGGGCCAACTGTGTTCCTGCTGAAGACAACCCCAAAATAAAGAACATAGATGACGACATCCCTGTTTCAACCTGTCACTCCCCAGTGGCCTGCACCACTCTGTTTACCTCCTCATTTAGTGACCATTGGCCTTCAACTGGGGGAAGCTATCAATAGCACTGGCCAGACTCTTTTACATGTTCTGGCATTGTATGCTTTCCTATACATTTACTATCTCTGGATTCTCACAAGAGCCCTGAGAGTTAAGTTTATCTCCATCGGACAGATAGGGAAACAGAGTCAGAAAGAGGCAGTGGCTTGCTTAGTACCATGAACAAATTCATTGGCTAGCAGAATGGTTTGGCTCCCTGCCTTTTCTCTACTAGACTTCAGTTATTTGCTAGCCTCCCAGCTTATCCATGAGCCCGTGATGGTAGGGGCTAAGTAATCCCCTGCCTCTACCAGAGCCTTCAGCACCTAGGACAGGGCCCTGCACACCCAGGCTCTGGGGCCAGCCCTGCTGATGTGAGTGGCTATGGTAGAAGGGAAGGAAATGATTAAATAGTAGATTTGGGAAGATGTTATAGCAGAAACTGTTTGGGCTTTGGACTTAACATGCACTTTGATGGGAATGGCCACTGTTACCAACACGCTCTGAGCCATGGTTCCCTCATCTGCCAAATGGGATTTAAGATATCCATCTGACAAGGCTGTCGTGAAGATTAAGTGAAATTGTATATGTGTGGAATGTCTTTGGAAAAATACACAATACACTGCTAATGATAGGTACTTCTGGAAGGGGACCTGAGTGGATGGGGCATCTACTTTCATGGTTCTCCCTCTAGCAGTTGTGATGTTGTACCACCTGCATGTACTACCTGTTCAAAATAAATAATGAAACACTTTAATAAGATAATATGTAAAACAATGTAGTAACAATACTAAAATAGGCACTCCATACACTTTTGTGGAACTGAATGAAGTTTTGTAGTTTGAAGCACCGAGATGTATTAGCGAGGAAAATCACAGAGTCTCCTTCAGAAAGTGATGCTGGCCTGAAGGTTTGCACAGTGCCGTGTCTTCAGGCAAGGGTGAAGATGGCTAACCAGGTGAGATGTTTTCCAGCCCAGAAATTCTACAGTTCAAACCCTTGCTCACAGAGGTAAATAGCATCCCAGCAGGCTCACTTTCTATTGAGAGATCCAAATCCCTGCAGGTAATAGGAGATGTGTGGGGACAAAGCAGGAGTCATGAGGAGGAAAGGCTGTGGGTCTGGGCAACCCCTCAGCAGGCCCCATTCTGTCCAGAGAGGATAAGGCAGAGAGAGACTCCTGATCTGCTGACCTGATGCTGCTCTTTTCTGGCTTAGTGAGTTAGCTCCCTGCCCAGCCACCCTGCGGCCCCAAAGAAAGCTGAGAGCAGCAGGTGCAGAGCCTAAGGAGGGGAGTGGGCTTTCTCCTGTTACCCTCCAGGGATTGAGGTCCTGGGACAGTGCAGGGCAGCCATTCATCAGCCAGCACAAAGAGACACTCTCAGCCACATGGAGACCAGGTCCAGTCACCTCAGACACTGGGGCATAACATCAGTGGGAACTTTAGAGGCATCTTAAAAAAAACCTTTGGACTCTCACATCTAGTGGTATTGGTGGAAGGGTTGGGACAGGAACGAAGCATTCTGTGGGAGATCCTGGGGAGGAAAAGGCAAAGACAGGCCCCAGCTTCAGTGAAATGGGGGAGGGCAGGTGGAATCAGAAAAGCTAGAAAAATAGGAGTTGGATGGGCGCAGTGGCTCATGCCTGTAATCCCAGCACTTTGGGAGGCCAAGGTGGGCAGATCATTTGAAGTCAGGAGTTCAAGACCAGCCTGGCCAATATGGCAAAACCCCGTCTCCACCCGCCCCCCTCCCAAAAAAAAAGAGTTAAAAGAAATAGAAATAGCCGGGCATGGTGGCTCACAGCTGTAATCCCAGCACTTTGGGAGGCTGAGGCGGGCAGATCACCTGAGGTCTCGAACTCCTGAGGTCAGGAGTTTGAAACCAGCCTGGTGAAACCCCAGCTCTACTAAAAATACAAAGCTTAGCCAGCTGTGGTGGTGTGCGTCTGTAATTACAGCTACTCGGGAGGCTGAGGCAGGGGAATCACTTGAACCCGGGAGACAGAGGTTGCAGTGAACCAAGATCACGCCACTGCACTCCAGCCTGGGCGACTAAGCAAGACTCCATCTCAAAAAAAAAAAAAAAAGAAATAGAAATAATTTATTCTGGAGAAGAAGCAACTAAGAAGGAAAAGAAAGGGAAGGCAAAGGCCCAGGACTGGAGTGGCCATATTTTCATCTAAAGAAAAAATATGGCTGTTCCTTTTTCTGCTCTGAGCTTCCAGAGAAAGGAAGCTCTCTGTTTCCCTTCTGAGGCAGAGGGTGCGGTGTTTTAGTCTGGGGCAGAGATATCCTGCAGCTCCAACTTTGGACAGGTCACCTTACTGACCCCTGCCTTTGCCTCCTGTCCCCCTTCTCCTAACTAACACGAAACACACTATAACCCAGTCCCTGGTCAGTCTTGAAAACAGGGATAACTTTCATCAGAAGGGACAAAATGCAAATGCTTTCCTTGCTAAGCAATCAGAAGTACTTATAAATTACCGTCACTCACAGCGTCCTGAGTCTGTTGTGTGTAGCACAGTGGACTAGAGCCTGTCCCTGTTACGGTCACCAGACCATCAGCTCTGGGATCCAGATAGAAAGCCACAGTTTTCATCAGTGAATATGTCATGTGCCTAGCACAGCCCCAGACACTTCATGAATACAACGATTCATTTCATTCATCCTTTTCTTCAGGAGAGTCCTCATTGCCACCTAAGAGTTTGGACTGTGTGTAGCTTTAACTGACCATCCACTTTCCTGGATGACCGTATCAAGCATGGTAATACCATCCCTCAACCCATACTTCACTGATATAATAAATACAAATGGATGTAAACAGATGAGAATTACTTCATGTTGCCATCACAATCCACTAACCTATCTACATAATATCTGCTCATATTCTCTGCCTTCCCTGCAGCTGTAATAGATGAAAAGTCTCCATTCCTACTTAGGGCCAACTCCTGCATTTTTGCAGTGGATCCCATTCACTCTCACTTCTTCTGTGTCTTTGCTCCTTGAAATTATACCCTGTCTTTCCTGAATCATGTTTCCCCTTCAACCCTAGATCATCGTCACATACAGAAAAACATTCCTTAATGTTGCCTATCTTAAAAAAAACAGCCGGGCGCGGTGGCTCAAGCCTGTAATCTGAGCACTTTGGGAGGCCGAGGTGTGGACGGATCACGAGGGCAGGAGTTGGAGACCAGCCTGGCCAACATGCCAACATGGTGAAACCCCACCTCTACTAAAAATACAAAAAAATTAGCTGGGCGTGTTGGCACGCACCTGTAATCCCAGCTACTTAGGAGGCTGAGGCAGAAGAATCACTTGAACCCAGGAAGCGGAGGTTGCAGTGAGCCGAGATCATGCCACTGCACTCCAGCCTGGGCGACAGAGTGAGACTCCGTCTCATAAAAATTAAAATAAAATAAAAAAACCTTTCTTGGCTCCCACATCTTTTTCTAGGTAATAGCCCTTTTCTTTGTCATTTTACAGCAAAACTCAAGATAGTTCTCCATAATTACTCTATACTTTCTTACCTTTATTCACTCCTCAGCTCACTCCAGTTTGACTTCTCTGTCTTCACCACCCTGCTGACACTTCTCTTGTCAAAATCACCGACAGGCTCCATCTTGCAAAATCCAAAGGCTGAAGCCAGTTCCATTTCACCGATTGTCATAATTGACTGCTCTCTCCTCCTTCCAACTCTTCCCCTGAGACACTTCTTGGTACCCCTGCCTCACTGGCCATTCCTGTCTCTCCCTGGGCTCTTTTCTCCTTTCAATTCTCTCAAACTCACTCTGTAGGCAATTTTATTCCTATGGCTTTAGAAACCAAGCTCTCCCCTAAGCTCCAGGCTTGCATATCCAAATGCTCATTTGACCTCTTCACTCAGCTGTTGTATTAGCTTCCTAGAGCTACTTTAACAAAGTGCTGCAAACTATGTGGCTTAAAATGTCAGAAATGTGTTGTCTTACAGTTCTGGAGGCTAGAAGTTCAAAATGAAGGTGTTGGCAGGGCCAGGCTGAACCCTCTAGGGGAGGATCCTTCCTTGCCTCTTCTAGCCCCAGGTGTTCCTAGGCTTGTAGCAGCGTCACTCCAGTCTCTGCCATCTTCATCACTGTGAGATCATCTTCTCTATGTGTCTATGTCTTCATATGCTGTTCTTCTCTGTGTGTTTTTGCTGAAATTGATCTCTCTTTTTTTTTTTTTTTTTTTTGAGACAAAGTTTCACTCCTGTTACCCAGATTGGAATGCAATGGAGCGATCTTGGCTCACTGCAACCTCCACCTCCCAGGTTTAAGCAATTCTCCTGCCTTAGCCTCCCAAGTAGCTGGAATTACAGGTGTGAGCCACTGTGCCCAGTTAATTGATCTCTTCTTCCTTTTTTTTTTTTAAGACAGAGTTTTGCTTTTGTTGCCCAGGCTAGAGTGCAATGGTGCCATCTTGGCTTACTGCAACCTTTGCCTCCTGGGTTCAAGTGATTCTCCTGTCTCAGCCTCCTGAGTAGCTGGGATTACAGGTACCTACCACTACCCCCGGCTAATTTTTTGGTATATTTAGTACAGACGGGGTTTCACCATGTCGGCCAGGCTGGTCTCAAACTCCTGACCTCAGGTGATCCGCCCCCCTCGGCCTCCCAAAGTGCTGGGATTACAGGCATGAGCCACCACATCAGGTCGATCTTTTTTTATAAAAATGATAGTTATATTGGATTAGGGCCACCCTCCTGACCTTATCTTATTACATGTGCAAAGACCCTATTTCCAAATAAGATCACATTGATAGGTATTGGGAATTAGGACTTTTTTTGGAGAGACATAAGTTAACCCATAACAGATGTCTACTAGGAACTTCGAATTGAACATGTCCATGATGGAATTCTTTATTTCTACACCTTTTGCTCCCAATCTTTCCTCCTCCAATAATAGGACCTTCAGCTCTGTCCAAAAACATAGATAACATCCTTGATTCCTCTCTTTTTCTCACCCTCCCACAGCTGATCTATCAGCCAGACCCATTGCTCAAATCCAACCACTTCTCTCTGTCTCCCTGGCTGCCCCTTGAGTCTAGTGTTCTCACCCCTCTCCTGGACAACTGTGCCAGCTTCCTCCCTGGCCTCCTGCTTCCACTCATTCTTCCCACTACAGTCTACTTTCCATCTAAAAGCCAGAGTGAGTGTTTCAAAACACAAATCAGATCACATCCCTCCTACTGCTTAAAACCTTCCAAAGACTTCTTACTGGAATTAGAATAAAATCCAAGCTTCTTAACTTGGCTTATGAGGTTTTACACAGTCTGACCCTTCTTCTCTCGTTTACTACAACTCTCCCCCACACTCACCTCCTCTCCAGCTGCACAAGCCTTCCTTCTGGCTCCCCTGAACATTCCAAGATTGTTCTCACTTAGGGCTTCACACTTGTTCCTTCTGCCTGGAACACCCTTCCGTTATCTTGGCATGGATAACTTTGTCTCATCATTCCAGGTGTATCTCAAATGTTACCCCCTGAGAGAAGCTCCCTATTGCAACAGGCACTCTCTATCCCCTTACTCTATCTTTCTTTATTCATAGTTTTATTTCTAACTGAGAATGTTTTATTTATTGGCTTCTGTGTTACTCTCTGACTCTCCTATTAGAATGTAAGGGGCCCCAATACCTACAGCAGTCAGTACACAGCAGGGCCTCCATATTATTATTATTATTATTATTTTGAGACGGAGTCTCACTCTGTTGCCAGGCTGGAGTGCAGTGGTGCGATCTCAGCTCACTGCGACTTCCACCTCCTGGGTTCAAGCGATTCTCCTGCTTCTGCCTCCCGAGTAGCTGGGACTACAGGCGAGTGCCACCACGCCCGACTAATTTTTTTGTATTTTTAGTAGAGATGGGATTTCACCGAGTTAGCCAGGATGGTCTCGATCTCCTGACCTTGTGATCCGCCCACCTCGGCCTCCCAAAGTGCTGGGATTACAGGCGTGAGCCACTGCGCCCGGCCAATTTTTGTATTTTTAATAGAGACAGGGTTTCGCCACGTTGGCCAGGATGATCTCAATCTCTTGACCTTGTGATCTGCCTGCCTCAGCCTCCCAAAGTGCTGGGATTAGAGGCAAGAGCCACCGTGCCTGGTCTGGGACTCCATATTATTTATTAAATACATAAACTTACTACTACATGCCAGGCACTGTACTAGGTACTGCTTTTGTAATAAGCAAACAATAAAATATGTTTCTTCTGTAGAAACGAGACAGCAACCCTTCCGCTGAGGAGCACGTCCCAGAGAAAACCAGGTGCCGAACAACTTGTTAGCAACATTATCTCTGAGGATGGGTAAGTTCTCTGTCTTGGGGCCACAGAAGCTTCTCCAAACTTACACCACTCCTGACACTTTCCTGCCTCCCCATCTCAGTAGATGATCTTGCTTTCTACTTCGCAGAGAAAATTGAGGTCTGGACCAGGAACTGTTGCTCCAACCTATTTCCTTCCCTTTCCTCCTTTCTGCCTGACCTTCTGGAGAGAGTGTGGGCTTTTCATTCAAGCAAACACAGGTGCTAACTGTGGGTTTGTGTGTGACCTTGGGCAAATTACTTAATCTCTGAGTCTCAGTTTCCTCATCTGTAAAATGGTCATGATAACACCTACCTCATTAGGTTGTCTTGAGGATTAAATGAAACATCCTATATCAACATGCCTGTCTTTTCATACTTACTCAGTGAATGGTCCATTCCTTTCTCTTCCCCCCTCTCCCCAGCCACCTGATGAGATCAGTGCTATCCTTCGTGTTTTACAGGTGAGGAAACTGAAGGCAAGTCTACTGACGTTCAAGTCTGTCAGTTAACTTACCCGAAGTCACATGTTGCTAAGTGACAGGCCCTGAGTTAATTTCATATCTCAGACTCCAGCCCCAGGGGATCGCGCTGCTACTGTAAAAAGCAAATGTGAAGACAATCTGTTGGCGTTTTAATAATGTGAATTAATTCAATTTAAAGATTGTTCCTTAGTCTGACATTTTGTCCATTTTCTCTCTCTCTCTCTCTCTCCCCCTCTCCCTACCGTCCTTAGTGTTGTTAGAATGTCCTTTATCTCTCTCTCTCTCTCTTTTTTTTTTTTGAGATAGGGTCTCACTCTGTCGCTCAGGCTGGAGTGCAGTGACACGATCTCAGCTCACTGCAGCCTTGGGCTCAGGTGATTCACCCACTTCAGCCTCCTGAATAGCTCAGTCTACAGGCATGTGCCACCATGTCCAGCTAGTTATTTGCATTTTTAATAGAGATGGGGTTTTGCCATGTTGCCCAGGCTGGTCTTGAACCCCTGGCCTCAAGTGATCTGCCTGCCTTGGCCTCTCAAAGTGCTGGGATTACACGTGTGAGCCACTGTGCCCAGCCTAGAATGTCCTTTATCTCAAGAAATGATTGTTGCAGTTTTTCCTTATGTGGAAAGAAAGCTAGCTATACAACATCCACCCTCTCCATTACAAAACTGCCTAAACAGCCTAGGTAGGCTGCCCCTCCTTATCTCTGGCAGAAGGCTGGCCCCAGAATTTCTGTATTAGAGGGGCTAAAGTTGGTGCTTTGGTTAGGAAGAGGAAGTTGAGGAATTGTCTAAAAGCTAGTTACATAACTATTAACCTTTGTTTGAAGGAATTAATGGGGAATTCCGAGAAATCAGAGCCTCTACCCCGCCACCCTCTGTCATTGCACTGCCCTGGCACAGGGGCACAATGTCTTCTGAGAAGGGACACAAACTGCTCAGACATGCAGCATCCTCCCTGTAGTCCTCCTTTCCTGTCCGGTTGGAGAATGATCTCTGCCTTTCTCTTCTGAACATCTCCCAGCATGCCCCATGGGGAACATTTTGGATTTGAATGAAGAGCATAAAAATGTGGTCAGCATATTGGCCTTGGTATTTGATTTTCTTTTTTCTATGCAACCGGCCCCAGGAGGTGACTGACAAGTTGGGCCAAGTGCACTGAAAGCCCTGTCTTGGCTGGCCCATAACTCCTGAGCTGCACAGACCCCTAAGGACCCCGTGAGCCGGCAGAGAGCCATAAATCCAGCAAGCTAGAGGCTGGGAGCTCACTGATTGCACTGGGGAAAAGCAGCCTGATCTGATTGCTATGTGAGCTGGAGAGAGAAAAGGTGGTAACTGGAGTGCTGGAAATACAACGACTTTGGAACAAAAATGAAGCAACAGAGGAATGGCAGGAGGGACTGTAGTTTTCTCATCTGTACAACAAAGGGGCTGGATTGGACTGCGTCTGAAGCCCCTTCATCGCAGAAATTCTGTGTTCCCCTTTGTAACTAAGGTCAAACAGATGTGGGAGGGTGTCAGGATGGGAAAGCAAGATTGGGGGACCCAGAGAAGCCAGAAGAGGCAACAAGGAGGTGGACACATTTACTGCCTAATTACTATCACATTTTTTGGTGTGTGTGTGTGTGTGTGAGACAGGGTCTTACTCTGTCTCCCAGACTGGAGTGCAGTGATGCGATCTCAGCTCACTGCAACCTCTGCCTCCCAGGTTCAAGTGATGCTCATGCTTCAGCCTGCTGAGTAGCTGGGATTACAGGCACATGCCACCACACTCGGCTATTTTTTTATTTTATTTTATTTTTAGTAGAGATGGGGTTTCTCCATGTTGGCCAGGCTGGTCTCGAACTCTTGGCCTTAAGCCACCCACCTGCTCAGCCTCCCAAAGTGCTGGGATTATAGGTGTGAGCCACTGCACCCGGCCAACTATCACATTTAATTATCAGAATAACAAGTGAGATAGATATAGTTATCTCCATTTTACAGAGAAGAACACTGAGGTACAGAGGCTACATTAATATCTCAAGACCACAAGGCTACATGCTCAGGTTGGGATTCCAACTCACACGGTCTGACCCAGAGCCTGCACGCTTGGTCATGAAGCCTTCTTGCCTGAGTATGCAATGTGACCAGGAAAACCCTGGGGGAAACATGTACACAACTCATGCTTCCTTCCTTTGAAGGATAAGAGTGGAAAACAGATAGTCCCCTTGGAGTAGATTGTTCAAAATATACATCTGTCTTCTGGGAAAGAGGAGTGTGTGTGTGTGTGTGTGTGTGTGTGTGTGTGTGTGTTTGTGTGTGTGTGTCCATAGGGGATGTAACAGGTAACAGACAGAACCAAGAAGCATGTAGGTGAAAATACCTAATAGGGATGAATGTAAATTCCTGTACCTGGGCACAGAATCCCCATTATATAAAAATAGAATAGGGAGTTAGGATCAAAAAGCATCAATTTAGGGGCTTCACCTGACAGCAAGCTCAGGTTGAACACTAGTGTGGTGAGGCTTCTGGAAAAGCCCACCACAGGGCTGCATCAACAGAAGGGAAGTGTCCCAACCAGGGCAGAACACTTAGAGCATTTGCGCTAGGTTGAATTCCAGGCTCCTTGCTATAAGAGGGACAGGGCCAGGCCAGAGAAGATAAAGAGGAGAGCGACAGGGATAGAGATGGACATCTGAGGAAGAGGTAAAACACTCACCAGTTGAAAGAACCAGGCTAGACATGGTGGCTCATGCCTGTAATCCCAACACTCTGGTAGGTCGAGGCAGGTGGATCGCCTGAGGTCAGGAGTTCGAGACCAGCCTGGCCAACATGGTGAAATCCTGTCTCTACTAAAAATACAAAAATTAGCCAGGTGCAGTGGTGGGCATCTGTGGTCCCAGCTACTTGGAAGGCTGAGGCAGGAGAATTGCTTGAACCCAGGAGATGGAGGTTACAGTGAGCCAAGATTGTGCCACTGCACTCCAGCATGGGCAATGGAGAGTATCTGTCACCAAAAAAAAAGAACCAGGTGACATTGTACAAGTTACATCATACATCACAACCTCAGTTTTCCTATCTGCAAAAGGGGCTTATTAGTAGGGTTGGCATAGAGATTAAATGAGGTAATGCATGTAAAGTGCTTAGCTCAGGGCCGGACATAATAAACGTTAGCTGCACCAGCCATTATTAAACCCTGAGCATGCTCACCTCAGACAAGGGGTGCATCAGGGACACGGCTGGAGGATCAAGGACAGGGATCTCCATGGCATTGGTCCAGAGCCACTAGCTCTGTGTGGTAGCTTAGTGCAGCCAAAGGCTCCACAATTTGTTCCTCATCCTCTGACATGAGTCCTGTTAAACCTCAGCAGCCCATTTTCTGGGTGGCAGTAAGTTCTCTTGGTGATCAAAGCGGAGAGGTGTCTGGCTAGCAGCTTTCCCTCCTTCTGGGCAGGCTAGTTGGGTGGGCAGGGAGTGCGGGGGGCATGGGACCAGCAGGGCCCCCAGTGACTGCCAAGGTCCAAGGCACCTCCTGCTGGCTCATTCAGCCCCCTCCTGTCCTGGTCCTTCCCCTTCCCCAGCCCACATCCCCGTCTTGTCCTCCTCCACCCTCCTTGCTTTCTTGCTGGGAGCAGGGACAGCAATGCTAGTCTCCCCTTTGACTCTTCCTGAACATTGGCTGAGCATCAGTTTTCCTACACTGGCAGAAGCGAGTCACACAGTAGGCTTTCAAGGACCTTTTTTCTTTGTTGAGACGGAGTCTCGCTCAGTCGCCCAGGCTGGAGTGCAGTGGTGTGATCTCGGCTCACTGCAAGCTCCGCCTCCCGGAGCTTCTCCTGCCTCAGCCTCCCGAGTAGCTGGGACTACAGGCGCCCACCGCCACGCCCGGCTAATGTTTTGCATTTTCCAGGGCCCTACCTACTGAAATATAGTCTCTTGGGTGGATTCCCAGGATTTTCATTTGTAACCAGCTCCAGCAGGTGATAGCCCATGCAGGTGGTCTGGGTGGACACTTTGAGGAACACTGCCCTGATTCCTGACTCCTCTCCATATTTCGACTACATTCCTGCCACATACCCATGAGAAAACTCACAGAAAAGAGTTCACAGAACGCCTCTGCTCTCAACTGATTCACAGTCTAGCTGGAGAAAGAGGACAGCCACAGGAGCAGTTAGTGCTCAGGTCCTGACCGAGGGGCTGCCATGGGAGTTCAGAGGCAGGCTGGCCCAGCTCAAGGCTCCGGGAGGAGACAAGGTTTGAGCAGGGCCAGGACAACCGGATATGGTTTTCTTCCCCAGTCAGCTAAGATCTGTTCTTAGTGGAGGTGCCCAATTAGCCAAGCTCATGAATTCTGCATGTCTGACTGACTTTCATCCACCTCCCTCTCCCCCCTTCAGATGGAACCCTCTGCTCTCTGGGATGTAATTACAATATCTGGCCTGTTTTAATGAAGGCACAAATATTCAGTATTTGTATGCGACTTCTCCCATGTTGGAGATGGTTGGAGGGGGCAGGGCGGGGAGGCGGTGCTTTGGGAGAATGAGAGACTAATAACCGCACCTTGCACTACCATCTAGCGTCTCAGTTCACAAAGTCTATTCACATGTATTTTCTCATGGAATCTATGGCCCTACCACGGCGGCCAAGTGGTTTAGAACCACTTGTGCCAGCAAGGTGTGCCTGCATGGTGTTTTAAATGATGTTGACATTATGTCAGCTCAAGTAAATCAATATTTCCATGTCAACCAGCTCATTTAGCTGGGAGTTCACATACCAGGATATCAGTTAACTTACATCAAAAATGTTTCATTAGGAAGTCAGTTTTTATTTCTCTTATTGTTCATGGGGATGTTCACTGACCTATTCCTAGCATATTACACTAACCTTGAACCGCTGACTGGAATAAGCACAATCATTTTACAAACCACTAGAAAAATAAAGAGCTTTATTAGTTACTATACAACCATTGCTTGTAAACTATGTGCCAATTTCAAAGATACTAAAATTTGAAAAATAATGCATTTTGACATCAGTAAAATGGGCCAGGCACAGTGGCTTACGCCTGTAATCTCAGTACTTTGGGAGGCCGAGGCAAGCAGATCACTTCAGGTCAGGAATTCAAGACCAGCATGGCCAACATGGAGAAGCCTGGTCTCTACTAAAAATACAAAAATTAGCCGGGTGTGGTGGCAGGTGCCTCTAATCCCAGCTACTCGGGAGGCTGAGGCAGGAGAACTGCTTGAACCCGGGAGGTGGAGGTTGCAGTGAGCCAAGATCACACCACTGTACTCCAGCAAGACTTCATCTAAAAAAGAATAAATAAATAAAAATAAATAAATAAATCAGGAAAATGGTTTAGGTGACAATGAACACAACAATAAACATTAGTCCACCTGACTTTGGCACGTGAATTTTCTTTTTTGAGATGGAGTCTCACTGTGTTGCCCAGGCTGGAGTGCAGTGGCACGATCTTGGCTCACTGCACGCTCCGCCTCCTGGGTTCACACCATTCTGCTGCCTCAGCCTCCTGAGTAGCTGGGACTACAGGCGTCTGCCACCACGCCTGGCTAATTTTTTTGTATTTTTAGTATAGATGGGGTGTCACTGTGTGAGCCAGGATGGTCTCTATCTCCTGACCTTGTGATCCGCCTGCCTCGGCCTCCCAAAGTGCTGGGATTACAGGCGTGAGCCACTGCGCCCGGCTGGCACATGAATTATTTTACTCAACATTGATCCCAAATTCAATAGGAAATGGGAGAGGTACAGAAGGAGAGAGATGAGAGGCAGTTTCCAACTTATCAAGCTAGAAGATCATAGGTCATTTTTCTTATGCTCTAAAAGAGCATGGAGACTTAAAATTTTACAGTTCCATTTCACAGGTGAAATTATCAGTGCTCCAAGACAAACATGGCTGCTCAAGGCCACATAGGTAGGTGTGGCGTGGAACTCAACACTAGGGCTTCTGCTTCAAAATTCAGTGTCCTAAACAACTCAAATTCCATCAACTGATGGGTGAATGGATAAACAAAATATGGCATAACCCTATGGTGGAATATTATTCAGCCAGAAAAAGGAGTGAAATACTGATACATGCTACATGGTGAACCTTGAAAACATTCTGCTAAGTTTAAGAAGTCAGACACAAAAAGCACATGTCTATTTATATGAAATATCTAGAATAGGCAAGTCCACCAACAAGAAAGCAGATGAGTGGTCACCAGGGGCTGAGAGGAAGTGGGCAATAGGGAGTGACTGCTTAGGGGAATGGGGTTTCCTTTTGTGGGGATGAAATGTGCTGGAACTAGATGGTGGTGATGACACACATCCAATGTACTAAATGTCACTAGTGGCCGGGCACGGTGGCTCATGCCTGTAATCCCAGCACTTTGGGAGGCTGAGGTGGGAGGATCACAAGATCAGTTTGAGACCAGCCTGGCTGATATGGTGAAACCCCATCTCTATTAAAAATACAAAAATTAGCCAGAAGTGGTGGCACATGTCTGTAATTCCAGCTACTCGGGAGGCTGAGACAAGAGAACTGCTTGAAGCTGGGAGGTGAAGGTTACAGTGAACCAAGATTCCACCACTGGACTCTTGCCTGGGCAACAGAGCAAGACTCCGTCTCAAATAAATAAATACAAAATAAATGTCACTAGTGGTAAATTGTATGTTCTGTGTATTTTACTACAATTGAAAGAAAGGAAGGAAGGAAAGAAAGAGGGAGGAAAAGAAGGAAAGAAGGAGAAAGCAAGAAGAGAGAGAGAAAGAGGAAGGAAGGAAGGAGGGAGGGAAGGAGGGAGGGAGGGAAGAAAGGAAGGAAGGAAGGAAGTCAGGGAAAATCGAATATTCCGTGTTCCCTCCTCCCTGGTACTGTGCAGCCCTGGTCTGCAGGCTGGCACAGCATTACCTACCACATAGGGGGCGTTGAATAAATTGTTGATAGAATCGGGAGTGGCCGCTGTTTTAGAGAATTGTAGGAAATCCCCAGAGAAAAGACAGTTCATTGCTCTGGAGGTCAGTCAGGAGGCTGGGGGCGGAAGGGGCAGAGAGAAAAAGAAGTAAGAAAAGGGAGCTGTGGAGAGACAGGCAAATGGGAGAAACAGGGAAAAACACAAGAAAGAAAAGAGAAAAGTGGGGAAGGGGAAAGAGCCTTCTCTCCAGAGAAAGCAGGGCAGGAAGGAGAGAAGAGGGTGGGCTGAGGTGAGAGGAGGAAGGAGAGGCAGCAGGGAGAAGCTGGGGCAGCTGGAGCGCTAAGGTGCCAGAGGAGAGGGCACAGTGGGCACTTGGCAAACCCATTCCCCACCCCCTGCCCAGGTTGTGCCCCTCCTCCTCCTGCAGGAAGATGAGCAGAGCTGGCCTGGGATCATCTGTCTTCATTACACCGTCCCCACCAGCCCCGTCACTTCTTGCCAGAAAACTCATCAATATTCCCCTGTGGCTTGTCAGACCCAGCCCCCTTCTTCCCCTGCCCCCACCCCAACCCCCCCCCCACACTGTCCTCCCAGGCCATGTGCCTGGACCATCTGATGAGCACACCCCAGTCCTCCACTCCAGGGTCCCTGCTGTCCTCTCTCTCCTCGGCAGATCCAGCCATGACCCTCCCTCCTGGCTGCAAGGTACCTGCTAGGGAGGAAATGGACACATTCCCTGGAGTTGGGAAGAAGGTTTCCCGGAAGTCAGCCAGGCTGAGAGGTGCTATCTCAGTGTGTCAGCCCCATGGGGAAGCCATCCTTGACCCCTGTGTTTGAAATTTCAAAGCACCCCCAGCACTTGGTATCCCTTGCATCTACTTCATTTTTCTCTAGTCTAAACCCTTGACCATTTTCTAGTATGGACTCTGTATTTATTACCTATAATGCATATTTACGTTGTTTATTCGTCTCCTCCTTGTAGAATACTCTGGGAGGGCAGGGCTTATGTCAGATGTGCTCACTGCTGCATACCCACACCTAGGACAGTGCTGGGAACATAAGTAGAATGAATGAGTGTTGCAGTGTTGGGTTTGGACACCCAGCAGCAAAGTGTTGGCACCTTATGGGTGCCTAACAGGTTCACTAAAGACTGGGATAGGGAAGTTTCAGTACTAAGATCCAATGGCTTCATTACCAAGAAACAAAAGCAGAAACCAGATTTAAAAATTCCTCTGATTCTCACCCATCCAGTGGCCTCTGTTACCTTTAGAGTAAAACTCAAACTATTTCCCAACCTGGCCCAACTTGATGAGGCCCCTGGCTGCATTTTTCATCTCATTTCCTGCTAAGCTCTGCTTCTTTCACTCTGCAGAAGCCACTGTGGACCTCTTGCAGCTTCTCCAACCCTTGTCACAACCTACCAAGGTTATTCCCCACTCAGTGTTTTAACACCACAGCCCAGACTTGAATACAGGCAGGTGAGCCTGGAGAGTTCAGTCAGCAGAGCATCAGGCTTTTAATCTGAAGGTCCAGGGTTCAAGTCCCTGTTCGGGAGCCCTATTTTGGCCGGGCATGGTGGTGCAAGCCTGTAATCCCAGCTACTTGGGAGGCTGAGGCAGGAGAATTGCTGGAACCCAGGAGGTGGAAGTTGCAGTGAGCCGACATTGTGCCACTGCACTCCAGCCTGGGCAACAGAGTGAGACTCTGTCTCCAAAAAAAAAAAAAAAAAATACAGGCAGGTAACTGGCTTCAGATAGCCTGTCCCTCATTCTATTTAGGTCTCAGCTAGAATCTCACCTCAGAGATGCCTGCCCTGACCACCTGAGCTAACACAGCATCCCCCATCCCTCCCCATCCCCTGACCTGCTTTTTCCCTTCTGGGGCTACCTGACTGTATAGTACTTATGTTTGTTTATAGCTTTCATTAGAGTGTAAGCTCCATGAGGGCAGGAACTTTGGTTCACCCCAGGTAGTAGGTGCTGTTGGTACTCTGCTCACCTCCTTTGCTCTAACTACAGAGCTGTGCTTAACCATCCACCAGCATCTGCATTTCTTTGCCAGATGGCTTTCTCCTGCTGTGCCTGCTTTGCTTGCCTTGTGATATGGTTTGGCTCTGCATTCCTACTGAAATCTCACCTTGACTTGTAATAATATGCATGTGTCAATGGCTGGACCAGGTGGAGATAATCAAATCATGGGGGTGGTTTCCCCCATACTGTTTTCATGATAGCGAGTGAGTTCTCACCAGAGCTCTGATGGTTTTATAAGGGGCTTCCCACTTTGCTCAGCTCTCATTCTTCTCCTTCCTGCTGCCACGTGAAGAAGGACATGTTTGTTTCCCCTTCTGCCATGATTGTAAGTTTCCTAAGGTCTCCCAAGTCCTGTGGAACTGTGAGTCAATTAAATCTCTTTATTTTTTAAATTACCCAGTCTCAGGTAGTTCTTTATAGCGGTGTGAAAACGGACTAATACACCTTGCATCCAGCAAAAGGTAATTCTCAGGAAACTAACACACACCCCAGAAACCCTCAACCAATGGTGGTTAATAGCTCTTGGGTAGCAAGTATTATTAATAGCATATTTCATGAACCTGAGGTATTTTGAGTATAAACAAGTGTTACAAGTAGAGGAAAGGATCCTACTAGTGTGTAAAATAAGAAGTATGAGCTTGGATTGAGGTGTTCTCGTTGGTTGCCTCAGTGGGTGATGATTAGGGTAGAAACTAATCATTGTTGGAAGGTGGTGTATAACATACCTCTGCCCCTTTGCTTCCCAGGTAAAATGACTCTGTGGTGCAAGTTCTAACCTGGCTCCCAGAGTTACTCAGTGGCCTTGAGCTTTGATGACTCCCAGGGGTAATTTGCCTGATAATGATCCTTTATTGGCTGCCTTCCCTTCCCAGTTTCCCTTCCCTATTCTACTCCTGGTATTTCCTGGGATCACTTCCTAAGTAAAATTCTACAGTTAAAACTGTATTTCAAATTGGAATGCTTCATACATTGCTGGTGGAAATGTAAAATGGTGCAGCTGCTTTGAAAAATAGTTTGGCAGGTTCCCAAAATGTTAAATATGGAACTACCATATGACCCAGCATTTCCACTAGGTATCTATACCTGAAAGAATTGAAAACATATGTCCACACAAAAACCTGTACATAAATATTTAGAGCAGCATAATCCATAATAACAAAAAAGTGAAAGTCACCCAAATGTCCATCAAATGGTGAATGAATAAGCTAAATGTGGTACATCCATACAATGGAATAGTATTCAGCCATAAAAAGGAATGAAGTGCTGATATGTGCTACAGCATGGATGAACTTTGAAACCATTATGCTAGATGAATGAAGCTAGTCACAAAGGGCCACATATTGCATGATTCCATTGATATGAAAGTCCAGAATAGGGAAATATATAGAGATGAAAAGTATATTTGCGATTGCTAACGGTCAGGGGAAGAGGAGAATGGGACTAGCTGCTAATGTGTATGAGGTTTCTTTATATGGTGATGAAAGTGTTCTAAAATTGTGGTGCTGGTTGCACAACTCTTAATATACTAAAAATCACCACATTATACACTTTGAAGGGGTAAATTATATGGTATGTGAGTTATAGCTCATGAAGCTTTTTAAATTTTTTTTTTTTTTTTTTTT
>NW_012117921.1:596545-606383 GCF_000951035.1 Colobus angolensis palliatus | reverse complement strand
ACCTTGTCTCAAGGTTCACTTCTTGGAAAACCTAAACTAGGATTCCCTAGAACCTAGAATTGTGACTAGCACATAGTAGGTGTTTAATCGACATGGAAATACATGTTGAATGACTGACTGAATATTGAACAACAGCAAACTCAGGTTTAATATGTCACACACACACAACTGCTAATAGAACTATACCTCCATTCCCATAAGCCAGGCCTCGACTGCCACCTCATTCCCTACTGGAAACATCAAGTCTGCAGGCATGTCTGTTTGGAATTATGTTAGCTTGCGAAAGGAGCGGAGTGGTGTGTTTGTGTGTTAGTGAGATGCTGAGGGAGGGAAAGGGATGTGTGTGCTGTGTATGGGGTTGGGGATGTGTGTGTAGTATGTGTGTGTGAATGTTGTGTGTGTATATATGTGTACTGTGTGTATATGTGTGCAGTGTGGTGTGTGTGTGCACGTATGTGTAGAGTGTGTATGTACAGTGTGTATGGTGTGTGTATATGATGCTGTACGTATGCATGTGTGGTGTATATACGTGTGTGGTGTATGTGTGGTGTGTGTGTGTATTCGTGTAGTGTGTTTATATGTGTGTGGTATGGGGCCCCTGCAGCAGATCCCTGTCACTCTGCAGGATGTCCCCCACTGGCAGGGGTTTGGCCGACATCCTCAGTCATCCATTGGTTGGCCAGTCCCATCTTTCGGGGTTCAAAGGCTAAGAAGAGAAAATGGAGCCCGACTCTGAACAGGTCTAGAGCAGAGGACACCCCTCACCCATGATCCAACATGCCAGACCCTTTCTCATCTGTTAGCAAGAAAGCCAGTCCTTGAGGGACTTAGAACACTCCAGTCACCATTAGAATGTGCTTCCCAACATCTGTCATTCAACATCCCCCTCAACTGAGTGAGGCTGTCAGGTCCCTGCCCCCATCCTCTACCCCTACCCGCCATGGCCTAGCTGAGCTCCAAGGGTGAAGACCACGTGGCCCCATGTATGCCCTGCGAGGCTGTATGTGGGGTGAGGAGTGCGCTGGTGAGCAGGGTGTGAGCCCTGGGCCTGTAGAGGCCCCGTAAGGTGCAGAGCAGGTTCCTTCCCACCTTGGCCCCGGTCTCCTCGGAGTGTGGTGAGGCACGGGGCTGGCCGTCTGCTGACATTCCGAGTCCTTCCAACAGGGCACATCCTCTGCCCTTCCCCATGACGGGGTAGCCATCAGGACTGCTCCTCTTCCTCAAACCCTGGCAGTTCCAGGGGTGCCCTCTGCCCCAGGCCTGGCCTAGCCAGCTGCCCCCTCCATTCTGCAGGGCCATGTGGACTCCCTCTAGCTGTCCCTGGTCCAGGCGCTCAGTGGCAGAACTGCAAATCCTCTAGGCTGGCTCCAGACTCTACCTGCCTGGGCACCTGCTTTGGAGGACGGGCCTGCCTTTCCCACCCGTGGCAGATGGCCCCTGAGCCTTGGGATCTGCAAGCAGGAAAAGCAGCACCAAGCGTCCCCTGACTGGGCCTCCCTTGGCCCTGGCCTGCTTCCCTGAGACCCCTCCCCAGGCAGCGTGCCCCCCACCTACCTCTGGGCAGCACTGGCTCTCGGCCCCGGCCCATCCCAGTGCTCATTCTGACGGTTAAGTCAGACGTCACTCCACAGATATTTTTGGCCTCCCTGCTCTGAGCCAGGCACTGTGCCAGGCCCTGGGGATACCAAGATGAATGAGGAAGCTAGAGGGTACTGCCCACAAGGACTCGGGAGAGGAATGCAAGTAACACAGAACGCAATGTAGTAAAAGCAAGGGCATTGTTCATAAAACAGAGCTAACCACGTGCAGGCACTGCTGTAAGCACTTTATGTACATTAGGTCATGTAGTTGCACAGCTCCATGGTGCGGGTCTCATAAATACAGAAGCTGAGGCTCAAAGAGGTGAGGACATTTGTCCAGGGCCACCCAGCTACTACAGGGTTGAGGTAGGATTCAAACCCAGGCTGTCCAGCTGTCCAGCTCGAGCCTAGCATTTATTTATTTATTTATTTGAGACTGAGTCTCACTCTGTCACCCAGGCTGGAGTGCAGTGGCGCTATCTTGACTCACTGCAACCTCTGCCTCCTGGGTTCAAGTGATTCTCGTGCCTCAGCCTCCAGAGTAGCTGGGATTACAGGCATGCACCACCACACCCGGCTAGTTATTGTATTTTTCAGTAGAGGCAGGGTTTCACCATGTTGGCCAGGCTGGTCTCAAACTCCTGACCTCAAGTGATCTGCCTGTTGAGCCTAGCTTTTAAACAATGTTAGATTGCTTCCAGATGAACCCAGGAGGAAGAAGCTCAGAGGGCATCTCAGCTGCCTGGAGAGGTCATGAGGGATCGCCGGGCAGCTGGCTTTCTCTTCCCAGAGACATTGAACTGATTTAAATATGGCTGTAAACACAGTGAGCTGGCAGGGGCCTTGAGGCCACACAGTATTAAGCCCTTAATGATGTAAAGCCCTTCCAGGTACTAAAGGGCAGCAATGTTGGCCCTTGGCATGGGAGGGCAGGGAAGGAGGAAGGCCATGGTGCCAAGAATCTGTAACCACAAGACATCGTGTCTTTAAAAAAAAATTTTTTTTTTTTTGAGATGGGGTCTCGCTCTGTCGCCCAGGCTGGAGTGCAGTGGCCGGATCTCAGCTCACGGCAAGCTCTGCCTCCTGGGTTTACGCCATTCTCCTGCCTCAGCCTCCCGAGTAGCTGGGATTACAGGCGCCGCCACCTCGCCCGGCTAGTTTTTTGTATTTTTTAGTAGAGACGGGGTTTCACCATGTTAGCCAGGATGGTCTCTATCTCCTGACCTCGTGATCCACCCGTCTCGGCCTCCCAAAGTGCTGGGATTACAGGCTTGAGCCACCGCGCCCGGGAAAAATTTTTTTTTTAGAGACAGGATCTTGCTCTGTTGCCCAGGCTGGAATGCAGTGACACAGGCCTGGTCCACTGCAACCTCAAACTCCTGGGCTTAAGCTGTCCTTCCACCTCAGCCTCCCAAGTAGCTGGGACTACAGGTGTGTGCCACCATGCCAATCTAATTTTTTAATTTTTTGCAGAGGTGGAGTCTTGCTATGTTGCCCAGGCTGGTCTTGAACTCTGGGCTCAAGCAATCCTCCCCCCTCAGCCTGCCAAAGTGCTGGGATGACAGGAGTGAGCCACTACTCCTGGCTAAGACACCCTGTCTTTGGCACCAATATCACCACATGAGCAGAGGGCAATCCTGGGGTTCCTAATGAGGCCTCTCCCCCATTTATTTTATTCATTCCATTACACTCTATACTTTCTTGATCATAACTCGCCACACTTATTTCATTGCCTGTCTATCTCCTAAGTCTCCAAGTTCTCCGGGAGCAGGGGCTGTGTGTGTATTAACCAAGGTCATGTCCCCTGCAACTAGTACCATGCTTGGCATAGAAGATAATGACTTAATGAAGCTGCTGAATGAATGGATGGATGGGTGAAGAATGGACGAGTAGATGAACGTGAGCCTTCCAATCACCCGGGGAAGTGGAGTAGGTATTATTATCCCCATGTCATGGGCCCTGGGTAGTGGCATGGCAGAGCTATGGGACCAGATCCCTGTTCTGACTCCAGCCCAGGGAACATCGTTGGGTCACTCTGGGGGCAGGTCCCTATGGTCATAGGAACCAGTGAAGGCCCAAACAAAGTTGGGGGTGGAGACCTGTCACTATGACAGCTCCCACTTTCCTTCCCTTTTGTCCCCTCCCTCTACCGGGTTCCCCAGGAGGCTATAGTCCCTTTCCCTGGCCTGGCCTGTCACTGTATGCTTGAAACCCATAGTAGTGGAGCAGACGAATGGCCTGGGGGACACAAATGTGGGGTTGTTTTTTGTTTTTTAGAGATGGAGTTTCGCTCTGTTGCCCAGGTTGGAGTGCAGTGGTGTGGTTTCAGCTCACTGCAACCTCTGCCTCCCGGGTTCAAGGGATTCTCCTGCCTCAGCCTCCTGAGTAGCTGGGATTACAGGTGCCTGCCACCACGCCCTGCTAATTTTTTGTATTTTTAGTGGACATGAGGTGTCACCATGTTGGCCAGGCTAGTCTTGAACTCCTGACCTTGTGATCTGCCTGCCTGGGCCTCCCAAAGTGCTGGGATTGCAGGCATGAGGCACTACACCTGGCCCCGTTTTTTGTTTTGAGACAAGTTCTCACTCTGTCGTCCAGGCTGTAGTGCAGTGGCGCAATCATGGCTCACGGCAGCCTCGACCTCCCAGGCTCAAGTGATCCTCTCACCTCAGCCTCTGGCATAGCCAGGACTATTGTTGTAGAGGTGGGGTCTTGCTATGTTTCCCAGGGTAGTCTGGAGCTCCTGGGCTCAAGCAGTCCTCCCACCTCGGCCTCCCAAACTGCTGGGAGTACAGGCATGAGCCATCAAACCTGGCCAGGGCATGAATGTTAACATGTATCCCCAGGACCATGGTGACACCCGGGAAAAATCCTCCTACATCGACATAAGCACCCCCACTACAAACTCTCAGAGAGCTCCCAGAACTCTCCGGGAACAATGTTGCATCCATTCATTCAACACATATTTATCAAGGGCCTACTGTGTACCATGCAGGATTTAGGCACCAGGAACCCAGATCTGCCCTCAAGGAGCTCTAGTGCAGCAGGGGAGATAAAGAAGAAAGCAGGCAGCCACACACTAGGGAGAGCCAAGTCACGGGGGAGACCAGTGGCTGACTCTTGGGGGTGGACTGAAGACTGCAGGGTGAAATTATCCCTTTGAGGGGCCCAGACACCGAGCTGAGAAATGGCACAATTGCTAGAGAGAGAATTACAAGAAAAGCTGAGCCGCAGATGCAAACATGTGAGACAGAAAGGGGCAGGAGAAGAAGCCAGGTTGGCAGGAGTAGGGGGGTAATAATCCCAGTTCTAACTGCTTCTACACAGAAAAACTCATTCAATCTTCACAACAAGTCTATAAGGCAGGTAATCTTAAAATACCAATTTCATAGGTGAGAAAACCATGGCACAGAGAGGTTCAGTAACTTGCCCTTGGACACACAGCTAGAAAGTAACAGGTAGTTTTTTTGTTGTTGTTTTTTGGTTTTCTTTTTGAGAGAGTCTTGCTCTGTCACCCAGGCTGGAGTGGAGTGGTATGATCTCAGCTCACTGCAACCTCCACCTCCTAGGTTCAAGCTATTCTCCTGTCTCAGTTTCCTGAGTAGCTAGGATTACAGGCATGCACCACCACACTGGGCTAATTTTTTGTATTTTTAGTAGAGGTAGAGTTTTACCAAGTTGGCCAGGCTGGTCTCGAACTCCTGACCTCAAGTGATCTGCCCGCCTTGGCCCCCCAAAATGCAGGGATTACAGGTGTGAGACACTGCGTCCAGCCACAAATAGGATTTGAACCCAGGAAATCCGGCTCCAGCATCTGTGCTTCTAACCAGCATACTGCACGGCTGTGGCAAGCAGGAGTCAAACCATAGCCACCCTTTTGGTCATACTGAGGAGCCTAAAATGCTTTCCCAGGGGATGGGGAGACCCTGGAAGTTTGAACGGGAAAGAGGGATGAGACTGGAGGATGGGTTTCAGGGGTGAGGCGTGAGGGCAGCCAGGAGGCTGTTGCTGCAGCCAGGTGAGAAGAGGGCCAAGGCAGCGGTGGGAGAGGACAAGAAGGTAAACTTGGCCAAATGTGTGACTGACAGGAAATGAAAGCTTGTGAAGAGGGAGGTGTGAAGAGGGGCTTTCCGATCTCTGGCTGGGTGCTTGGGGGAGGGTGCACCACCAGCCAGGCCACCCAACACGGGAGAAAGGCTGTCGGAGTGACGCTGAGTTGAGATTGGGGTGTGTTGTCTTGGAAGTATTTGCGGGACGCCCAGATGGAGGTGCACAGCAGTCAGTAGAACCTCACAGCCCTGCTGCTACACCGGACCCACCTTCTCCCCATCCACCCTGCCCCTCCTCCAGCCCCATCTTTCTCACCCCCCTCCTCCCTCTACTCTAGGGCCACCAGATTCCTGGAAAGTCCCAGTGCTTCGTCTGGGTTCCAAGGCCCTGCACCTGTGTGACACCGGGGCCTCCTCCCTGCAGCAACAGTTCACCTCCTGTGGAGTGGGCATTGCAGATCTGCACCCATTTCCTGCCCGCCCTTAATGTCCTCAGTTGCTGGGATGGGACTTTTCCAGTCTGTTTTCCCCTGGCAGCAGTAGGGACTTGATCTCCCTCCACTTCATGTGGCCACAGCCCGTGACTCCATCCCTATTAAGTGAACCAACACCGAATTGAGGAAGATTCCGTGCCAGTCTGCACACTGATGGCGCAAGTCTGCTCATCAGGGATCCTAGAGGCAGCCACCTGCGCTGTGGCAGGGGAAAGGACTGGGTGGGTAGGGGAATCAGGAAGGGGGACATGTGGCAGACAGAGCTTGGGATGGGATGGGACCCAGTGTGCCTGGGAGAGATCTCTCACCAGAGGTCAGGAATCTAGATGCTAACCCTGGCCCTGCTACTGCGCTGCTGTGTGACCTTGGGCATGTTACCCAACCGCATGCATCTCCTCTGTCATACACAGGCTGAACAGCATAGCCTGGCAGCCATACACCTGGGCTCTGGACCTCCCTGTCTCACCCTCTTGCAGGGCGGCCTCTCCGCCATCAGGAGAGAGGAAGCCCACAGAGCCACAGTGAGCAGTGCTGGAGGGGTGGGCACTTGGCAGAAAACCCAGCAAGGTGTTTTAGCAGCAACAGGACAATAGAACGGCTTAGCGCTGGGAGCTTATTCTGCTTATTTTCCCATCTGTGTGTCGAGACATGCCAGGGCTGGGTGTCTACATTTCGGTAAGCCTCTTGCTACAATAGCATTCTCAGCAGCTTCAGTCACTTAGACCACAGCGGTAATCCGCTCAGGAAGAGCCCGGCCCTCGCCGCAGCAGCAGCCCGGGGGTCCGTATTTGGGGCAGAGCGCCCGCCTGCCTCTGCAGCCACTCCTATTGCCTGCCTGCCTCTTTTCCCTTGTCCAGTGTGTCACCTTCAGATGCCCTACAGGCCCCCAACAAGGGCGGGTCAGTGGGAGCACCGATGGGTCCCTCCCAGCTGAAGGGAAATTAGGTTAGACACGAAGAAGAACTGTCCCAGTGTTGCGGTGGTGAGTAAAGAGGAAGGTGGTTTGTTTTTCCCTAAACAGTTTTAAAAATAGTAGCTATTCTTCTATCTGAGGTACAGTCAGGTGAATTTGGCCTGGGGGCAGGGAGATGGCCACTAAGCCACTGGAAAAGAGTTGAGTGGGGCTGGGTTTGGGGGTGGGAGGGCTACAGCAAAGACATGGGTAAGGAGGAGCTCTGGAAATAGCTCCCCAAGACACAGCTCCCCTTCCCCCTTGAGGTAACTGATCAGATTGTGAGTTCTGAGTCCTGGCTGTAGGGGCTGCCAGATTCTATAAGCCTCTCTGACTCCCAGGTTCCTCTTCTGTCACACAGTTTTTGAGTAACTATAAAACATCTCTGGGCTGGGTGCAGTGGCTCACGCTTGTAATCCTAGCACTTTGGGAGGCTGAGGTAGGAGGATCGCTTAAACCCAGGAATTTGAGACCAGCCTGGGCAACATAGCAAGACCCCATCTCTACAAATTTTTTTTTAAAAAAAGCTAGTCAGGTATGGTGGTACACGTCTGTCCCAGCTATTTGGGAGGCTGAGTGGGGAGGATCACTTGAGCCTAGAAGTTCAAGGCTGCAGTGAGTTGGGATCACACCACTACACTCCAGCCTGGGCAACAGAGCAAGACCCTGTTCTCGCTCACCACTCCCCCTCAGAAAAGTATCTGATCTGACACAGCATTTGATACTATTCACCCCTCCTCCATTCTGAAATGTTCTTCCTCAATTATTGAAAGCAACATTCTTCAGGCTCTCCTCCATCTTCCATAGGAATTAGGAACCTTCTATTTGCAGGAAACAGACAACCTCTCTACCTAACAGGCTAAACAATAAAGGACATCTATTCATTCACAAACGGTTCCGGCAAGGACTGATGGAGCAACTCAGGGATGTCACACAGGGCCAGTTCTTTCTTTCTGCCCCTCTGTCTTCCTCAGCCTCAGCCTCCCTCCTAGGCTGGTACTCTTGGTGCCACCTGCCTCCTCCTTCACACACTTGTGATAGAAAGAGCTTCTTGTCCCAGGATGTCATTCAAAAGCCCTGTGAGTCTCTGGTTGGCAAGACTTAGAAGACACGTCCCCCTCGAACCGATCATGATACCATGTGCTCCACTCCAGAGCCAGAGATGCCTTCAGTCCCCAGAGTTGCCAGGATCTTCCAAATGAAAATAGGAGCTGCTGGGGTGGGGAAGGGGACCGGCCACCGGGGAGACCTCAACACATACCCTTGCCCCGACCCCTCCCGCCTCTAGTTCTCTTTCTGCCGGCCTCAGCCTCCCTCTCCACACTGGTTCCCCCGGCGTCCAGAGTCCCTCCCCAGCTGCAAGACTAGGCCCCTGTGGCGGACTCCCTCCTCATCCACACTGAAGCCCTGACTCTCTTCCAACATCCCGTCCTGCATCTTGATCTGTTCACAAAGCATTTCTACTTGATGTCCTCAAATTCACTCTCATATAAAAAAAATTAATGATCCTTTCCCTGACATCACACACCCGCCCCCAGCACACACACACACACACACACACACTGCTTGGCTCTCCAGTTATTCCCATGTTGGGCTAGTCCTTCTCCTTTACCCCCAACATCACATCCTACAGGACACCCTGGCAGTTCTCCATTGCATCTACAGTTAGTTATCTTAAGCCTGGGCCATAGAAACATACTCCCCTAGTCTACAGAAGTTACCCTTCCGTCCCAGACATGCTCCCAGTCTCCTCCTCCCTTAGTGTCAGCCTTCCGGAAATGCCACTGCTTCCTGTCCCGCCTCCCTCAAACACTTTCAATGACTCCCCATCTCCCACATGACTACATTCACCTCCCTTCGCCTGGCATTTGAAGCTCTTTGAGAACCAACCTCCTCTAACTTGATGGACTTCGCTCTGCCGTCTGGTACAGATGTCTGTCTGGTTCACCATATACCCAGAAAGACCCTGAGCATTCCTGCCTCTTCACTCCCCTGTAGCTTCCCAAAGGCCCCCATGCTCCTGGCAGCCTTTCCTGACCACCACAGCCCCACAATCTCTCTGTCACTGTCTGGGTCAGTTGCTTGGCCCTCAGACTCACTGCCCAGCCTCCCATTTTTGTGTGTGTAGAACCGTCTGCCTTTGTATTCCCAACTGCATCCAAAGCCCCTTGAGGTAAGAGTGTTGTCCTCAAATGCCCTGGGGTAGCCTGTTCTTGATAGAAATGAGCTCCTGTGCATGGAAGCACCTTGCACCATTCTGAGTTCTGAGAGGGCGGAAAGGGTGGTTTGGTGTTTTACCAGGGAGGAGGTCAGGAGCAGGACCATTGAAGGAAACTGCAGATATTAGAGTCTCCTCAGGGAGGGTGCGGTTGTTAAGGGCAGCCTGCTTACAGGAGAGAGCCACATCCTGGCTTCAGAAGACACCAACTACGACCGGCATGGTGCATAGGCATGGTGGCTCACGCCTGTAATCCCACCACTTTGGGAGGCTGAGGTGGGCGGATCACCTGAGGTCTGGAGTTCGAGACCAACCTGGCCAACATGGAGAAACCCCATCTCTATTAAAAATACAAAATTAGCCGGGTATGGTGGAGCATGCCTGTAATCCCAGCTACTCAGGAGGCTGAGGCAGGAGAATCGCTTGAACCCGGGAGCAGAGGTTGCAGTGAGCCAAGATCAGGCCATTGCACTCCAGCCTGGGCAACAAGAGTGAAACTCTGTCTCAAAAAAAAAGAAGAAGAAGAAGAAGACGACGACGACGAC
>NW_012117921.1:543337-594810 GCF_000951035.1 Colobus angolensis palliatus | reverse complement strand
GCCACTGCACTCCAGCCTGGACGACAAAGCAAGACCATCTCTACTAAAAATACAAAAAAAAAAAAAAATTAGCCAGGCCTGGTGGTGGGTTCCTGTAATCCCAGTTACTTGGGAGGCTGAGGCATGAGAATCACTTGAACCCGGGAGGTGGAGGCTGCAGTGAGCCGGGATTGTGCCATTCAGCCTGGGTGACAGAGTAAGACTCTGTCACTCTGTCTCAAAAAAAAAAAAGAGCCATTTGCCTTCTCCAAATCCTCAGGAGAGACATGGCATGCTAGAGAAAGCAGATTGGTTTTGCCACCACTCTAACTTGGATCTAAATCCTGACTCTCCCACCAGCCAGCATGCGATCTTTATCCTTTCCCTCTCTGGGCACTCACTGTGTCCATGTTTTATGCTAGTGTTGGAGAAGCAGTGTGGTGCTGTGATGTGAGCACTGAGTAAGGAGCCAGGTGCCCCGGGGTCTGGTTCCAGTTCTGCATTTTGTAGCCCTGTTACTTGAGGGAAGTTACAGGGTGCTGGAGGGCTCAAGCCATTTGCATCAGGATAGACCTGGATCTCAAAAGAGATCAACATTTGGGGCCAGGCACGGTGGCTCACACCTGTAATCCCAGCACATTGGGAGGCCGAGGCAGGCGGATCACTTGAGGTGAGGAGTTTGAGACTAGCCTGGCCAACATGGTGAAACCCGTCTCTACTAAAAAATACAAAAATTAGCTGGGCATGGTGCTGCGCACCTGTAATCCTGGCTACTCAGGAGGCTGAGGCACGAGAATCACTTGAACCCGGGAGGTAGAGGTTGCAGTGAGCTGAGATTGTGCCACTGCTCTCCAACCTGGGCAACAGAGCGAGACTCTTAAAAAAAGAAAGAGATAAACATTTGGGAGTCAACAGCTTATAGATCAGGGTTATCCAATCTTTTGACTTCCCTGGGCCATATTGGAAGAACTGTCTTGGGCTACACATAAAATACACTAACAATAGCTGATGAGGTTTTCAAAATCTCATGATGTTTTAAGAAAGCTTACGAATTTATATTGGGCCACATTCCAGACTGTCCTGGGCCACATGCAGCCCACAGGCTGCAGGCTGAATAAGCATGCTACAGATGGTCACGTAGCTGTGGCGAGGATGTCATCACCCAGAGAGAAGTTGAGTACCAGGGACAGAGTCCTGAAATACGCACATAGGGTCAGTCTTAACCCTCGGTGCCCAGGAGGTGGCAGTATATGCCATTAAGGGGTGTTCTGAGGGGCAGGAAAGGGGCACTCAGGAGAGAGAAGCAGGTGTCCCAAACTTTAGATTTACCTGCTAGCTGGGCAGTGGTGCCTGGCACCCAGGTGATGTGGTGAGTGGGGGATGAAGCAGGTGGAGATGAATCAGAGGGAAGTAGAAGTATATGTAGCTTTTTCCAACTAAAAACTCACTGGAGGCTAGGCGCTGCGGTTCACACCTGTAATCCCAGCAATTTGGGAGGCTGAGATGGGCAGATTACTTGATTCCAGGAGTTCAAGACCTGCCTGGGCAACATGGTGAGACCATGTCTCTACAAAAAATTATTTTAAAATTAGCCAGGTGTGGTGGTGTGCACCTGTGGTCCCAGCTACTTGGGAGCTGGGAGGCTGAGTCAGGAGGATCACTTGAGCCCAGGAGGGTGAGGTTACAGTGAGCCGTGTTCACACCACTGCACTCCAGCCTGGGCAACAGAACAAGATCTCCTGTCTCCAAACAAAAGCAAAAACACAAACCTCACTGGATGGGGATCAAGATGTTACATTGCGAGAAGCACTTAACTAGGAGCCCAAAGGGTAGGGTATCTAGGTTCAAATCCCAGTTCTGCTGTTTACTAGCTGTGTGGCCTTGGGCAATCTATCTAACCTGTCTATGTTTCAGTTTCTCTGACTATGAAATAGGGACAATGATAGTATCTATCTCCATAGGGCTGTGTATTAGATGAGTTAACATATGAAAAGTTTTTAGAACAGCACTTGGCACATATAATGTGCTTATAAATATTAGCGATTAATGTTATTATCTTTAAAATCATCCCTGAATGGGAAACCCTTCAAGTCCCCCTTTCGTATGAAGAGGCCCCAAGATCTAAGTCTGGGACTCAGAAAAGTACCAGTCATGTAAGATCAGCTACCGGGAGAAGGGTCCTAGCAGACATGTACCACACCATGCCATTCTAGGAGCCTCAGACTTCAGAGGCCATGCCAATGGAAGGGTAGGGTCAGAGGCCACATACCTCCTTGCCTTGATTTGTTTTTTACTTGACCAGGGTTTAACACCTCCCTTTCTCCAGTGTCCAGGAGGAACTGAATCTAGAATAAACATAAATGTGGGGGGGGGAGGGGTGCAGGTGGACAGGGGTGAAATCTCTCCTCTTCTCTCACCACTCCAGTTTGTCCCTGATCCTGAAGTCAAATGGTGAAGCAGAAAGACCCCTGGGCTGGGCATTAGGTCACCCATGTTCCAGTCCTGGCTCTGTGACTTTGGGCAACTTACTTTCCCTCTCTGACCTCAGTTTCTCAAAGTTCCCTTCTAGCTGAGATATTTCATAATCTTTGAGTCAGCCTATGATTCTCCTCCCCAAGTCCTACAGCTGCACCTCACACTCCTCTTCCACTGTCCTCTCCCTCATCACCACCCCCACAACTCCAGTGTCCTTGCAAAAGGCTGCTAGATCTAGAAATGGCTTGAATTGTCTTTCGAGAGACAGAGAGAGAAAGAAAGAGAAGACAGACAGCTTCCCGATTTTCATTTCCCCTACAGCGATGCTTCTCAGGGGTCAGTAGATGGGTCAAGACTGCCAATTTAGCAGACGCCTGGGCCCCTGGGAACAGGAGTCTGAGAACAGCTAAGGTGCAGGCACTGTGGTGGTCAGATGCTTCCACACAGGATGCAATGGAGGGAGGTGGTGGGCTGAGCTCTGGCTCCTGGAACACCTGCCCAGGTGATCATTTCCTGACCTTGCTGCTCAGAGCTCTGTGTCTGCCCCGGGCCTATAGCCCTCACCCTAGTGGGTGGGGAGGGGCCACAGCACAGTGCTGGGCCCCAGTGGAAGATGGGAGCCCCTGGAAGCTAGGGGCCTCCAACCTTTCGAGGCATTTAATATCTTGCTGTTGGGCTGGTGGCATCAGGGAGACCACCCTTTGTTGCCAGAAACCAGGGCTCAAGATTTTCCCTCAAAAATCCCTCTCCTTAGAACAAGCAGGGGTATGATCTGTTTTCATCTCCCTGAGGTGCCGGAGGCCGAAGGAGAGTTGCGGTTCTGTCTGGCTCACTCTGATTTCTTATAAGCAACAGCAAGATGCACGGAGGATAAGCAGAGAAGCATTTCCTGGGCAGACAAAATCATGAAATGATGAAATGGTGGCTTGTTTCATAGTGTGGGTCACAGGTAGTCCTTTCTGGATTCAAGGAACTAAACCCACACCAATAACCCAGATGGGCTAGATAATTTGCAGGATCTGATGCAAAGTGGAAATGCAAGGCTCCTTGTTCAAAAAGTATTAAGAATTTAAACAAGAGAACAATAAAGCATTAAAACAAGCAGGAGGCCCTCTGAGTGTGGGGGCCTTTCTGAGTACAGGCCCTGACAGACTGCATGATGCGTGCCCATTGAAGCCAGCCCTGCAGAGAACTATCATTTCTTAAGCACCTACTATGTGCCACGTTCTTATTTAATTTAATTAATGAATTAATTTTTTGAGACAGAATCTCATTCTGTTACCCAGGCTGGAGTTCAGTGGCACAATCACAGCTCACTGCAGCCTTGACTTCTCAGGCTCAAGTGATCCTCCCACTTCAGCCTCCCGTGTAGCTGGGACTACAGACACGTGCCACCATGCTTGGCTAATTTTTAAATTTTTTGTAGGGACAGAGTCTCACCGCATTGCTCAGGCTGGTCCTGAATTCCTGGGCTCAAGTGATCCTTCCCTGCTCAGCTTCCCAAAGTGCTGGGATTATAGGCGTGAGCCACCACACATGGTCCGTGCCAGATGTTTTATATGCATTATCTCATTTAATTATCAAACAACCTTAGACAAAGGCATGACGAGGTTCTCTTTGTGGATGTGGAAACGTAGAGAAGTTAAATGGCTTGCCCAAGGTCACATCTGCTCCTGAGTGGCATCGGAATCCAGAGTCTTCCGAGGTCAGAGCCTATGTCCTCTCTTGAGCGGCGCTGCCTCTGATTCAGAGTCTTTAGGGGGCTGCCAGGAAGCAGGCGTGCACCAGAATATGGGCACACTGAGGTGTGGCAGAGACGCCCTCCCGAGTTTCACCTGCCCTGTGCTGGGCTGCTGGCATCCCTCCCTGGGTCTGGAGCTGTTACAAAAGGCACACATGCTTGGGACTCAGACCTGGATGCTCTGCCTCATACTGAGTGACTAGGAAAGTCACATAGCCTCCGTGAGCCTCAGTTTGCTCGTCTGTAAGATTGGCTAACCACAGCGACTTTGTGTTGTCCTGAAGATTCACTGTAGTCTGGTGTATATGGTGCCTGACACATGGTAGGTGCATGGCAAAGCCTGTTCTCCCCAGGACAGCACACCACTGCCCCCTCCCTGCCCCCGCCCTCTCTCCTCAGCAAGCCCCACCCCACCTGCTCCTGCTGCTTTTGAAGCACCCCAAATTCACTGTCCCTAGGGCTTCTCCCCAAGGCCGCACTGGTAAGGGAGAGCTCCTGGCTGCCTGTCCCTGAAATCGCCCTTTGGGTTCCAAGATTCATTGCTAATCACACCAGGGAGAATTCAATTACAGTGCCAAGGGTGGGGAAATCACCAAGTTTCTGGATTCACCAGGTTTCTGGAGTGGCTGTGGCCTGACTGCTTTCTGAGGTGGCAGCCCTGGCCCTGGTACTCATGGACCACCCACTTCCATTCCTCACTGAGGGTCTCACTCCAGTCCCTGGTCTTTCCTCTTCCCCATCCCCTTTCAGGGAAAGGCTGCCCCCTTCCTGCAGGACGGCCTCCTTTCCCTGGAAGCCACCCACTGGGGAGGCTCCTTCTCCTCTCAAGCTGGTGGTCTGGGTTTCTCACCTCCTGGCTGAGGTTCCTCATCTACTTGGTTTCACCCCTCTCAGGGACAGTCCCCTGGGGACAAAGTTCCCCTTCCAGTCCCCTCCCCAGCCCATGTCAGGAAGAGGAGGCAGATGGTTAGATGGGGAATACCTAAGGTCTGAGAAAGCCTCTGGCACCAGAGAAAACAGCAAATCCTCCCTTCCCCTCCCCCAGACCCAGCCAACTGCAACTCCAGGCTGCCTGGAGTGACACCTGCCCCTTTGCCCTCTTTCCAGGAGTAAATATTGGATCAGGTTCAGTCACCAGCTGTTTGACTAAGAGCAAAGTCAGTTGTGGGATCATGAATGGCTGGGATCTCAGGGAAGACATGCTGAGAAATATCAGTGCCCCAGGGGACCCACAGGAGAGCTCCTGGAGCAAACAGTAGGCCTGGGGAAGTACAGATTCTGGCTGACAAATCCCGTTGTTTCCCTGGCTACACCAGGTACTGCCAGATACCAACCTGCAGAGCTAGGCTGGCCCTGGAGGAGCTGGCCCCCTGGCTTAGGTCTTTCTTGCCAGGACATTTGGCATAATGGTCTGATTTGGAGGCAGCTTGACATATTCAGGTATTATACCAGGTAAACTTACCAGGTACCACTGCCTGGCCACTTAGGTAGTGGCACCTGGTAGTAACTGACACACTCAGGTGCATTTTGGTTGGATACACCTGTTCATGTGGGTGCAGGCCCGAGTCTTGCTGATCATTCAGGATGTCTGAGCTGAACAGGCTTGATATCTGCCCCATCACTCCGCTTGCATGCCCGGGAAGCCCTGGTAACGCGAACCTCGAACCTCCCGGGGCTCAGCCGAGAGGAAAAGGAAGTGTGAGTTTAAACCCTGACCTCTTCCTCGCTGGTCCCGATGTGGTTCCCACCTCGCGCCTGTCCAGACTGTTCCCAGGTCCTGACCCCTCCCTGTTCTGCCAGGCCCCACTCCCATCCCTGGGGCCACACCTGGCTGCTCTGTGGGCCCCAGCCCCTCCCAGGCTGCAGGGAAAGGGGAACCTGGTCTGGGAGGAAATTAGGGAAATTAGCTGCAACTCCAGGAAACAATATCCCCAGGACTGGGCTCAGGACTCCGTGCTGGTCCCACAGGCAAGGGAACTGGGTGCCTCCAGGCTGAGGTGGGGGCATGACAGCTGTTTCTCCTCAGTCTTGGGTACAGGCCCCAAGCCTGATCAAGGGCTGCTTCTCAAACTGAGCTTCTGAGTGAGCAGTGAGAGGAGCACAGCCTGCCTGGGCATTTCTCTGGGCTGTGCTAACCTCAGAGGACAACACTGTGAGTCACCACCACAAGGCTGTCCTCACCCCTGCCCCTAAGATGGAGGGAGGCAAGGAGTGAGCGGAGGAGGCAAGGTCTGGGGCCAAAAATCACAGTGTTGGGCTGGGGCCAATTGGAGCCAGAAGAACCACCAGGGGAGAAGGGCAGGGGCTGGGGGAATTTCTGTGCACTTTTCTGATGCTGTCAGCAGAGTTAGTTCCCTGGGCTCTAGCTGAATGCTGGCACCAATGCAGCGGCTCAGTTTTAACATAAAATGCCATGCAAATCTCTGCCAAATAGCATCCACATCTTCTACCCATGCCCTGGTTTCAGAGGCTCTGGCCTCTGCGTCCCCCACCTCTGTCTCCAGTAAACTCGCCTGCTTCCCTGTGTTGCACGATTTTCTCTCAGGCTCTGTCCTTCCCTATCAAGATCCAACGGCTGGAGCGTCATCCCGGCCCAAGCTGCCCGGGTGGGGCGACCAGAGAACTCAGAGGTGGGGATGCAGGTGGGAGTGCTCCCCTCCCCAGGCTCCAGGCAGCTGCCCTCTCTCCTCTGTTTTTGCTCCCATCCTTGCTCTCCCTGGGCAGCAGCAGTTGGGTGGGATTTAGAAGCCTGGAGCAACTTCTCCATCCTCCCTGGTGGTCACGGTTGGCAGGAGACAAGTGGGCGAGCAGGGCAGGCTAATCACTTGCCACCTCTTCATGGGGACATCTTTTAAATATTTGTTCAAAACAGGTTTAGAAGAGATGCCAAGGGCTTTGTGGGGTGGGCAGCGAAGAACTGCTGGGGCCAGCCTTTGTCCTCTCCCCTCCCCAATCTGGTCTGTTTCTCACCCAGCAAGTAAGAGCCCTGCTGTGCAGCCAGTCTCACCAGCTTGTCATTAGAGAAGTCACCATAGTGAGGGGCTCACTTACAGCTTACACACTTGTCAAACAATTTGTTTTTTCCTTTCCTTTTCTTTTTTTAGAGACGGGGTCTTATTCTGTCACCCAGACTGGAGTGCAGTGTGCGATCACAGCTCACTACACCCTTGACCTCCTGGGCTCACGTAATCTTTCCACCTCAGCCTCCCCAGCAGTTGGGAGCACAGGCACACGCCACCATGCCTGGCTAATTTTTTGTTGTTGTTGTTGTTGTTTTGAGTCAGGGTCTCGCTCTGTCACCCAGGCTGGAGTGCAGTGGTGTGATCTCAGCTCACTGCAACCTCGGCATCCCGGGTTCAAGCAATTCTCCTGCCTCAGCCTCCCAAGTAGCTGGGATTATAGGCTTGTGCCACCAAGCCCAGCTAAGTTTTGTATTTTCAGTAGAGATGGGATTCTGCCATGTTGGCCAGGCTGGTCTCGAACTCCTGGCCTCATACGATCCACCTACCTCAGCCTCCCAAAATGCTGGGATTACAGGTGTGAGCCACTGCACCGGCCTAATTTTTTTTTAACTTTTGGTAGAAACGGGGTTGGGGGGCTGGCAGGGAGGCAGTGGGGGAGGGACACTGTCTCACTATGTTGCCCAGGCTGATCACAAACTCCTAGACTCAAGCAGTCCTCCTGCCTCAGCCTCCCAAAGTGCTGGGATTATAGGCATGAGCCACTGCACCCGGCCCCAAACAATTTATCTAACCACACATCTTGATACTTTCCAAGGGCATTCTGTGCACCTGCCAGCTGGACACCCCTTACTCCAGTTCTGGCTACAAGGCCCTTTGGGGTCCACCTTGTCTAGCAACCTGACGGTGCCCCAGCATGCATCTCATCAGCCTTTGTCTGGCTCCAAACCAATGGAGTCTACGTGGGTGTGCTCAGATGTGGGTGGTGGAGTGAGTAGATGTTCTCAGACAATCCCCCTCTTTCTAGGACCTCATTTCCTAAAGTTGAACCTCAGAATATCCTGCAGAAGCCAGCGTGGCCCATTTGCTCTCTTGGTCCCAGGCATTCAGGTAGGAAGAAGGTGGGACTCCCTCCTCTCATTCCGTGCCCTTTCACTTCCTGTCCCAAATCCCCTCCCAAGGTCATGGGAGAGCCCTGGGCTGTTTGCTCACAGCTCACTCCTAGAAGCAAGGCCTCACCTTGGCTCTGTCCCTCCCTCACTGCCTCTGTCCCCGACAGGAGGGGCGGCGGGTGCCTCCATGAGGTTGAGATTTTGTGTTTAATTATGGAGCAAGAACTTGGCAATGAGGCGGCTCCCAGCAGGGTGTGCAGTGTCTGCCGGCACCCTGGCTAATGAGATAGTGTGGAGCCAGCTGACAGAGGCAGGCTGTGTAATTTACGGGTGCCTAATTGCTGTGGAGGCTATTGCTTTTAATATGATCAAGAGCAAAGGCCTTCTTTTCTTTTCTTTTTCTTTTAAAATCCATTCCTCTGGGGGAAGCAGAGTTCTGGTTTCTCTCCTAACGTGTTTTAACCTGGACGCGCTATTCAGTGGCACTGGGACAGGCTATTCAAATGGTCTTTCCTCCCGAGTGGCTGTTTAGGGCAGGGTCCTGAGCTAGTTGGGGGTTGGGAGATGCAGAGGGGAAGTTCAAGGTGCCTCAAGTGCACCTCAGACTAACTCCCCTTAGCACCTGTCCCAGTGGGATGCCACATTCAGCACGCAGGTTGCTCACTCACTTGACCGGTGGCTCTTGGAACCTTTTGAGAATTTCACAAAAGTTCCTCTCTCCCTCAAAAAGAACAATAACTAGTGTTAATTGTCCTCTTAGTATGTTCCAAGATCTATGTTAAATTTACATACTTATCCCATCTAACCCTCATCATGGCCCTATGAGAAGGGTGCTATACTCCCATTTTACAGATGAGGAAATGGAGGTACAGAGTACCAAATAATTTCCTCATATCACATAGACAGGACTTGAATATGGCAGATTGATTCCACTTGAACATGTCAATTTGTAGAGATTCTCTCTCTCTCTCTCGCCACCTCTGGACAGAGTCTCGCTTTGTCACCCAGGCTGGAGTGCAGAGGTACAATCTCAGCTCACTGCAACCTCCGCCTCTCAGGTTCAAGTGATTCTCCCAACTCAGCCTCCTGAGTACCTGGGACTACAGGCATGCACCACTGTGCTGGGCTAATTTTTGCATTTTGTTTTGTAGCGATAGGGTGTCACCACGTTGTTGTTGGCCAGGCTGGTCTCGAACTCCTGATCTCAAGCCATCCACCTGCCTCTGCCTCCCAAAGTGCTGGTATTACAGGCATAAGCCACTGCACCCAGCTGAGATTCTCTCTTTAGAAACATACAGTCTCTGTTTCTCTATCTCACATGACACACATACACACTTACACTCACAATGTTGGCATATAATGTTATGGGTTTTCAGACTCACTAAAGCCCTGCAAGGACCCTCTTCTGCTGCTCAGGGATATAATAGGGATATAAATAGGTATATAAAACTCTCCTATTTAGAAGGCTGGAATCCAGACTATGAGGTGCCTGAGGGCAGGAACGGTGGCAGTCACCAGGACTACTGAATTCAAACACCACTTAATTAGTGTTTACTGAAGGAAGGAAAGGGGAAGGAGAGGGAAAAAGGGAAGCAGTGAGGGCGGGCATGATCCCTGCCTTCAAGAAGTTCAGAGGTCTGGCCGCAAGGTGCTTATGCCTGTAATCCTACCACTTGAGGAGGCCAAGGTGGGTGGATCACCTGAGGTCAGAAGTTCAAGACCAGCTTGGGCAACATGATGAAACCCCATCTCTACTAAAAATACAAAAATTAGCTGGGTGTGGTGGCGGGCGCCTATAATACCAGCTACTTGGGAGGCCGGGACACAAGAATTGCTTGAACCCAGGAGGCAGAGGTTGCAGCGAGATGAGATGGCGCCACTGCACTCCAGCCTGAGCAACAGAGCGAGACTCAGCCTCAAAAAGAAAACATTCAGAATCGAATTAGTCAGACAGTCTATTAATATGCAAAGACAAATGAGACTTGTAAATAACAGTTTAAAAGAAGAGAAGAGCCATCCCTCCAGTCCAAGCAGGATCCATTGCGCCAACTGGATAAAACCCCCGAATACTTACCGCAGGAAGTCAGACAACAGAGAACCGCTGGTCTAGCGGGGATTAGGGTGGTGGGGGACTAGTTGGGCGACCCAGGTGGTGGGCTTGGAGCTTTTCAAGAAGAATTCATTAAGGGTGTACATGGTGTTCCTGACAGCAGCTGTGTTTGCTTTCTCTCCAGGGTGGGGGTTGGTGGTGGGCAGGAGAGAAGGGCCAGGAGACTGGCACAGTCCTTAGCTCCTGCCTCATTTCTGCCCAGCCAAACAGCTCAGCAGCCACCAATTCTCCCAGTCTCCCTCTCCCGCCTTCCATTCACCCCTCAGCCCACCACATTCAGGCCTCTGCCCTACTCCTATCTCCAGAATTGCCCTTGTCAAGGTCACCAATCCAGGGTTACCAACCATCTCTGTTTGCCCAGGACTTTCAATGCTAGAACTGGGAGAATCCCATGCAAACTGGGCCTGTGGCCACCCTACCAATGGCTTCCTAGTTGCCAAATTCAATGATGTCTTTCAATCTTGCTCTGTGGGCACCTCCTGACTCCCCTTTCCTTTCCGACACCTCTCTTCCCCTCGCTCCTGTCCTAACTTCTGGTCTGCTTGTTTTCTTCTTCCTTCATCAGTTTTGCTTCCTCGGCCAATTCAGTTCTGCCATGTCGGTTCTCTAGACCAGTGGTCCCCAACCTTTTTGGCACCAAGGACCAGTTTCATGGAAGACAGTCTTTTCACGGACCGGGCAGGGAGATGGTTTCAGGATGATTAAAGCGCATTACATTTAGTATGCACTCTATTTCTATTATTATTACATTGTAATATACAACGAAATAATTATACAACTCACCATCATGTAGAATCAGTGGGAGCCCTGAGCTTGTTTTCCCGCAACTAGATGGTCCCATCTGGGGGTGATGGGAGACAATGACAGATCATCAGGCATTAGATTCTCATAAGGAGCGCGCAACCCAGATCCCTCACATACGCAGTTCACAATAGGCTTCGTGCTCCTCTGAGAATCTAATGCTGCCACTGATATGATAGGAGGCAGAGCTCAGGTGGGAATGTGAGTGACTGGGAGCAGCTGTAAATACAGATGAAGCTTTGCTTGCTTGCCTGCTGCTCACCTCCTGCTGTGTAGCCCAGTTCCTAACAGGCAGCCAACAGTTGGGGACCCCTGTCCTAGACCCCAGTGAGCACCTCATATATACTAGTCCTGGGCATACAAAGGCTAAAGATGTGGTCTCCAGCCTCAGGAAGCTCTCAGCCCAGTAAAGGAGGAAGACATGGAGCCCCCATGCACTGGGAGGCACACAGTGAGAGAAGTATATAGAACAGACATGCTTTCAACTGGGGAGTGATCAAGCCTGCATAGACAACATTGAGCCTGTGTGTGCCAAGGAGGTGGTGACTCTTGAGCTGGGTTTTGAAGAATGAATAGGAGTTCACTAGGTAAGTGGTGAAGGAGAGAAACTCTCCTGTAGGTGGGAACATGTGCCAAGGCAGGAAGCAGTGAAACACAGTGGTGTGTACAAGAGAAGTACTCATAGTTTTATGTGGCCGGACATAACAAGAGAGGGAGAAAATTAAGATGAGTTGACGAGGGAGGCAGGGCTGGGTTGCAGGGGATCCATATGCCACAAAGGAGTCTGTGAATGAGCACAAGGAGGCCCATAGCTCCTGAAAATGAATGGAAAATGTTGTGCATATGTGTTTTGACTCCTCAGATTTCATCAGATTCTGAAAGAGGCGTTGGGGACCCAAAGGCCCCCTGTTGGGGAGTTATTGGAAGCAAATGGGCAGAGGGGGAGCCACTGGCAGACTGGTCAATGGCTAAGGTTAAGGCCTCTCTGGCATCTGTCTGAAGGAGGGGTGTGGGGCCTGGAAGCTAAAGGCCAACTGGGCCGGTGGGGCCTGCAGGGTTCGAACCTCGGCCTTCTTCCTTGGCCCTGAGTCTTTCCCAGTCAGCCACCTGCAGAGCACCATCCAACAGGCCTCCGGAGCATTTCTAAAAGTCTTCACCAGTATGTTCAACTGACTCCTCAAGTTCTACCTGGCTACGGCTAAAATCAGCACCTGTGCTTGGCCCATGGCAGATAGTGAGTAACTGCTTTCGAACTGAACTGAGATCCAACTGTCCAATGAACTCATGAGCTGAGCTTTAGGGTTTGGTTTTAGGTCTTCCTGGGGATCAATGAACTCTCTTGTGTCCAAAAGTCTCAAAATTCTTAAGGTTTTCTGAAAAGAAAATCCATGGTTCCTATCCCTATCAGTTGAGAAATAATTTCATTATATTTCACTGTAATCCAAGTAGGAGCCTTTGACCCCATTCTCTAGGGGTAAAGAATGGGCTTAGAAAGCCCAGGTAAACCAGTTGTCTCTCCTCCCCCACCCTGCAGAGAAATCCTCTCAGTGGCCTACCCCAGCCAGTGTGGCCTGCAGCCTCACCCCAAAGACTCTTCCAGTCTTGTTCCTAAGGACCACTTTCCCATTTACACCAGCTTTGTGTGGTGATTCTGTTGTCATGGCAATGCGTCAACCTGAAGGGAGTGTGTGTGTGTGTGTGTGTGTGTGTGTGTGTGTGTGTGTGTAAGTTTGGAAGGCACCACTGGATGCAGTGGTGGTATTCTAATTGGTTTGATAGTTGCTAGGGTCAACTGGTCTGTGATTGGCTGACTCTATTTATGTGTCCACCCTGTCCTAGAACCCTCTGGGGATGCAGCTGTTGCCTCATCTGAAGTCTAGAATGGTGTGTGTGTGTGTGTGTGTGTGTGCACACATGCATGCATATGTGTAAACACATGCATGAGTGCACACATGCCTGTACTTTCACCACAAATAGTGAAGGAAGGATATGACACTTGGTGCAGTGATAAAGCAGAAAGTCCCGGGCTCTCTGCTGGAATCACACTGCAAGGAGGTAAATGGTATTTTTCTCCTAATCATCCCCACTTCTCATAAATCACTGGAAAACAATGGCCTAGGTTTAGCCAGAGGAGGAGTAAAAGTTGGCTCAGTCTAGCCAAGTCCTGCTGTCCCAATGACTCACAGACCTCTAACTAGCTAGGCCATGATGGGTCAGTCCGTCTTCAGGTCTCTGCTGCCAGTCTCCCTCCTGCCTGCCAAAGGCAGGCTGTTGAGGTGAGTTTCTGTGTTCTCACTTGGCTTCTCATTTCTCATGTCTTTACTTGATTCCTGGAACCCTAAGAAGGGCCCTTTGGCCAAACACTAATGATCTCATACACATGCAGATCGTTCTACAGTGTGCAAAGCACTTTGACAGTCACCTTTGCATTTAATTCTCACATTCTGAAAGGCAGGTATTCACACTATTCCCATTTTGCTATAGAGGAAAACAGAGGCCCAGATAAACAAAGTGATTTCTGCACCTTAGGGGCAGAGTCAAGTCTCCGGCTTCCTACATGTCCCTGCAGGGCTTCCAGAGATTGTGCCTGCTTGGATGCAGGGCCAGAGGGGAAGGGAGCCCATGACAATGTGCAGAAAGGAGATTCTCTGTTGGCTGAACTCTCCTTGTCTGGATGCTGTGCCTCCCAGGGGAAAGTGGGGCGGGCGTGAACTTTGGTTTTTCAGAAGCTATTCAAATGCACTGCCCACACAGTCTGTGAGGGAGAGCTGTTTCCAGTTTCCCTGCTCAGCCCTCAGGCACCCAGGGACGCCTGTCCTATCTGCAGAGCAGTGGCATGTCACTGGCAGTGGGGAGGAGAGACAGGAGCAGAGCGGGGAGTGGGCTGAGCTGCCACTGGGGCCACCATTGGCATGCTGCTCAGGCCTGCCAGCATTACACTCTACACGGCTAGGGTGACCAGGGCCTCCCAGGGATGCCACAGATCCATTAGACTAGCAGAGGGGAAGGGGGCTGCAGGGCCTACAGGGGATGGGCCCCAGGGAAACCCCCAGCTGAGAGTCTGTTGTCTGTCCCTCTGCAAAGAGGGAGTTAATGGGCTGCAGAAAAGAGAAACAGCATTGATTGGGTGCCAAGTTTACATCTTATTGAAACCTCACAACAGCCCCATGAGATAGGGACTGTTACCATCTCCATGTTAGGGACAGGAAAGGAAGTCAGATATGTCAGTAACTGCCCAAGGTCACACAGTTTATGTGGCTTTAAAGCTCAAAGTATTGCTTGGTAAGGCAGCAGGGAAGGAGTCCCTCCTTAGTGGAAGACCTAGGTAGTGCTGCTTCGACTGTTTTGGGCTTATTGCGAGATGCACAGAAAGAAAGTTGGCATCGGAGGGCAGGGGACACCAAGGGTGTCCAAAGATGGAATTTTTGGAATGGTACAGATGAGAAGCAGAAAAATTAGGATGACCCAAAGAGCACACATACACAGGCCACTGATGTGTATGACCGCATATCATGGACTCCCTATCCAGCTAGGAAGCCCTGCCCAGGGTCACTCTTACCTGGTTCCCCCCTCCCACCTGCCCATCTGCACTTCCCCTTTCCTGGGGTGGCCAAAGCTTGACGTGCCATTCTCTGGGCTCCATATAGATGCCCACCTGCAGTTCATCCTCTTCCTTCAACCCTGAGAAGCAAGACGATGCTTCAAAACTGAAGCTCTCAGAGATTCTGAAGCAATCCCATGTGGTGGGGGGGAACAGGGGGTGATGTGACAGGCTCCGAGCAGGTGGCTGGCCCTGCATCATTTCAGCTGCCATCTCTTCTCTGTGGAGCTGTCCCAAATTCTCTTGGGCAGAGTTAAGGGCTTCTTCCTCTACTCAGCCCATATTGCCTTGGTAGGTGACTGTTGCTCTGAACATCTTTCTCCCCCTGAATAGTGAGCTGCATGAGAATAGAAGTTCAGACTTAAAATCATCTATCCAATGCAAGGATTCAGTATAGTCCTTGTCACAGAGCAGGTGCTCAATAAACGTTTGTTGAATGGATGCATGATGGTAATTATATTTACTATCTATTGAGTTCTCCATTATGAGCCAAGTCCTATGCTAGGCCCTTAGCATACATTACCCTAATATGCACAACAACTATACAAGATTGATTTTAGCAACTTTATTCTACAGATGGCCTCAGAAAGGTTAGTTCCCTTGCCCAAGTTCACAGAGCAACCTAAGGAGGTGCTGGGAATCAAGGCTCACTTAAGAAGCTCCAAGGTCCCACTCAGCCTATCACATCAGTGCTTCCAATCTTGACACTCTTGACTCCCTTATCTTCTAGAATCCACTAGTCACAAGGCTCCATGACCCTTTCTCCTACCTGTCTCTCAAATCAGTTCTCTCCTCTCCTCCCTGATGCCGCTGTGGTCTAAGCTCATTCTCATTTTCCACTAGGATCAGCCTCCAAATTGGGGGTCTTCAGGACCCAGCACCTGCCTGCCTCTACAGTGTCACCTCCACCCCAGACTTTAAGCTCTGACCTCATGGAACTGTGGGTCCGTATTCTTTCACCCCTGCACTCTGCACAAGGGATTACCCCTCCTGGAAAAACAGGTAAAACCCTTCCTCCCCTCTCTTGTCCCCTCATCCTGTAACCCTCACCTCAAGCAGAAGAGCTCCTCCCAGGCATCCATAACACTAAGCTCCCTCCTATAGCATCCTGATTGTTTGCTTCCCTGCCCCATTACACCATGAGCTTCTGGTGGGCAGGGACTGGGTTATATTCATCTTATGTGCCCAGAGTCCTGGCTATCATTTGGCATATAAGAGATGTTGAGAAAGTGTTTGTGGAGACCTCTTGACTTCACCCCCCTAGTTCCCTGAAACTCTACCCTTTGGCCCCACTCTCTCTAGTCTGCTAGTAAACAGTTCCTTAGCTGTAGTCCTTCTCCCTTTCCCTCCCTGCCCCTTCCAAACCTCTTCATGGCCTCCTGCTCCCCAGTCTTCCCACCACCCACTGGACTATGGAGCCAGGCAGGTTGCTGCACACCTAAAGGCTCTGGATCCATGCACCCCGACAACACTTGGCGGTTTCATTTTTAGGAAGCGCTTGTGCCCAGGAAATCTGCATGCCCTGGCAGAGAAAGCAGAGGTTAAAAAAAAGAGTTGGGAGGCCCCCTGTGAGATGTCAATTACCCACGGGTCACTTTCATGCATGGGCCCAGTGTCTTCCTTCATTCTCCTGTCTCCTGCTGAGAGTGGGACCTCAGGCCCATGTCTTCTAGAAGGAAACTGTTCTATTCTCAACAACTCATGGTCCCCAGGGAAAGGTTTGGGTAGAAGCACATGTACACTGTGGAGCATCCCCTCCTAAGGAGACCCTCCCTGTTGGAGACCCCAGACTGCAGTAGCCAAGCCCGTTGGGAGGGCAGGGGACACAGACCTCCTTGATGAGGTGCCATAGAGCCAAGACACATCTCCTCTCCTCACAGCCCTCAGGAGGAAGCAGAGATGAGAGGGGCCTGGCAGTCGGGACTGTGCCCTGCACCTCCATCCCCAGATTTTTGTTTTGTTTTTGTGATCCTTGAAGTCAGATGATGTGGGTGCAATGGCCATTGGTCTGAGTTCTAATCATGGCTCGCCATGAACTCTTGTGGCACTTTGGGCCAGTTCAATTGCTTTGCTGGGCCTGTTTCCCCTTCTGTAAAATGAGAGTGCCACTAGCTGAACCAGCCATTCTGTAACGCTTCTTGGATGATTCTCAAATATCCTGTGGAGTTTAATCCCAAAAGGACACGTTGAATTATCCTTCGGGGAGGAAAATGGGAATGATGGCTGGTAGCAAGGGCTTCATTCAGGTCCTGGAGAGGTGGGAACTTTGTCTGGAAAGGTAAGTGACAAGTCCCACTGGATAGAGTAGAAGGGGAGCCCGAGGGCTACTATTGTCAAGAAAATGACCACCAAAATTTGTCCATGCACATTCGTTCCTAGGGCGCTAGGTACTGGGAGGTACCTAGAAGAGGTAGGAACACTGCTTTCGAGATAGGCAGGCACTCTCAGTGTACCCCTGGCGCCTTGGTGTCCTGGGGTGATCCAGTCCAGAAGGCCTCATCCCCTAGCCAAGGCTCTCAGGGCCGGCTTTAGAAACGAAACAGGAAGAGGCACTTGGACCCTGGTTCCCAGAGTGGGAGAAAGGGGTGGGCACCCGGGCAGAGGGAGCCCTGGGGATTGGTAGCGGCTGTGGGCAGGGCGGGAGGGCCGGGGGCGGAGTCAACTTGTACATGTGAAAAACTCTGGCGGGGGCCGGGCATTTTCCTTCCTCCTCCTCCTCCTCCTCCTCCTCCCTCCTCTTCCCCACCTTCCTCCACTCCCTCCCTTCCCCTCCCCTTCTACCTCCTCCTCGGCCAGCTCAGGTTGCAGCTTCTCTGGGGAACTGCTCACCTTTCCGGAGCAGGGGAAGCTGCCCCGTGCCCGGGCGGGGACCCCAGCAGGGCGCAGGGCACGGCACCCAACCCCGTGGCACCCCGGCCGTCGCGGGAGGGAGCGGGCGCACCGCGGCCCCCAGGACACGCGCGGTGAGTCCCGCGGGCGGTGCGCCGGGGAGGAAGGGGAGGTCGGAGGAGGGGGCACCGCGGCGCCGGGTGTACGGAGCAAAGGTAAGCGGAACGGCTCTTAAAGGCGCAGTTTTGCTTTTGCCCTGGGGCGAGAGGTTGGAGGGAAATGCCGGAGCGGCGAGAGGAGAGCAGAGATCACGAGGCGTGATCTGTGTGATACTGTGTTGTGTGTTGAGGGGTGGGGGGCACCCTGGAAAGACCACTCCTAAGTTCCAGGTGCTGGAGAGGGAGGGCTATTTTGCAATCTAAGACCCTGCGCCCCCTCAGGGAGTCTCCATCTGAGATCACTTTGGCCCCTGGGCTCCCGTCTGAACCCTACAAAGCAAAGTTTTCCACCCAGTTCCGAACCAGGCGCTTTCTAAGCTCCCTTCATTCTGGGAAGGGCAAGGGTCAGGAGTCTCCAGAGACCAGAGGACCCGAGAGTGTGGGGCCACATCGCCGCCTGGAAGGGCTTCCTGGGCTCTGGTGAACTTTCCAGAGCGGCAGGCAGGGAGTGGGAGGCCGGAGCCCTGGGAAGAACGTGGAAGGACATGTGAAGCCCTGCAGGTCCCAGTTCTGGGGGAGGCAGGGGTCTGGGGAATGCTGCCTCTTCTCTCATTCCACCCCGGAAGACCAAAGGGGCAGTGCCCCCCTGCACCCCTCATCGGCAGGCGCCAGAGGGTTAATGCAGCAGTGGGAAAAGAGGCGGGGGCGGGGGGAGGGGGGAGTAGTGGGCGGTGACCTGTTGGGCTAAGGAGATGTGCCTTGAGGATTCTGCTGTAGTTGGGGGAGACCATCAGGAATCTGAAATCCAAAATCAGGTCCGGACTGGAGGCCTCTGTTTTCGCCCTGTTGGGGGCGGGGATTCCCTGAAGGTGTCTGCAGACCTTGTGCTGGGTGGGAGTTGGGCTACAGAGACAGTGAGGGGTTTTCTGTGCTGCAGGGTCAGCGCCCTCTTAGGCACCAGCGCCGCCTCTCTTCCTTCTCTCTGGGCACCTCCTGGCAGTCGGGGTGGGAGGATTGACACTGTGGGAGTGGGAGGCCCTGGAACCTCTTCTGCGCTCTTTGCTACTGTCTCCCCTTCCACCCCACCCCAGCCCAGCCCTCAGCAGTTACCCAGCTGTGGCCTGGGCCCTGTGACTCACTAACACCACCGGCTTGCCCCTCCTGTGTCAGCAGCCGGTGAGCTTTGGCATGTTCGCATGGCATTCCCCCCCTGGGCATGGGCACGCGGCACATTCCTGGACACTGTCCTGAGAGGATGCCTGGAGCGCCTGGTGGACTGGCACGTCCTCAGAGATCCCCTGCCTTTAGCCTGGCCTTGGGAGGGGCCTGAGAAAATGGTGCTGAGGGTGCTGAGGGTCGGTGGAGTACAGGGCGACACTGGCTCCAGGTCTGAGTTTGCATCTTGAAGGTGTTCCAGAGAGAGGGTCACCTTGCCACAGCAAAGCTACTATCTCGGGTTACCCTGTCCCAGCCACCTCCTGTGCAGCTGAGGAGCCTGTAGGGCTGACCTGCCCCATCCTTAATCTGGGGTATACCTGACCATTCGGTTCCCGGGACTCTCCCCACTGGGTCTCCGGGACTCTCCCCATACCCTGCCAGGAGAATGGAAGAAGCTCTCCACGCGTGCCAGAAGAAGTTCTTCCCAAACTTATCGGGTGTGCCAGAGGCAGAGTAGACAAGCCTTAGTGGCCACCATTTGTTGAATATCTACTGTGTGCCAAGCAGTGTGTCACAACTTTATGAAGTAGGTATTGTTATCATCCCCATTTTACAGGTGAAGAAACTGAGTCTCTGAGACCAGCTTTTCCAAGGTCACACAGAGGTGGGATCCAGCCCACTTCCTTCTGACCCCAAACCTCTGCTGTCAACCCCTGCCCCATTATGGGGAGGTTGCGGCCCACTCTGGAGTTCTCTGGTCTGCATCAGTCCTCAGGAGAAGGAAGAATGGGGGTGGTACTCCAAGTATTGAGGCTCCCATCTGTCTGTCCTGCACTAGGCAGAGCCAGGCGTCTTCATGGGGTACAAGAGAGAAGGCACTAGATCTGAGGAGCAAGTAGGTTCTTGTTCTGAGATCTTGTGGGATCAGGCTGCCAGCCCTGCAAACCCCCACTCGGGTCTAGAGGACATGGAGCTGTCTTTCAGGGTGCATTTGCTTCCTCTACAGACCCAGACTCTGTCCTCTGCCTACTTGGGCTGTCCTGCACTCAGGGGAATGCGTCCCACACTGTAGGGCAGAGCCCAGCTTGACTCTTCCCAGTTCCTACCCTAACCAAGCCTCTACTTTTTGGGATCACCCTATTGGGACTTTTGTCCAGCATCTCCATCTACTTGTCCTCTGATTCCTTCTGTTCTTCTCTAACTGAGCTGGAGACCTAAAGGGGAGGGCAAACCTCTGGCCTTGGTGGAATCCAGCTCCAGCATATAGTAGCTATGTGACCTTCCCTTCACTAGCACACTCATGAACCTCTCCCAGCATCTGTTCCCTCATCTGTAAAATGAGGATCATAACAGAGAGGGCTGTTATAAGATTTAAATGAAATAATGCACAGTGCCTGGTATGTAGCAGAGACTAAATAACCGGTAGCTATAGTGGTTGGTGGTGCTTGTTTGGAAAGGGAATTCCCTAGTGATTGTACCAGGGCTAGTCTAAAGACCAAGGTAGATTTTCCCAGCCCCATCAGGCCAAGCCCTTAGTTAGACAGAATCTTTACTGCTCTTCTAGGTTAGGGAGGAGGGCTCTGTGTAAGAATGGTGGTGGTGGTAGGGCGATGGGTTGGATGGAAATCTTCCAGGAGCGGCCAGGAATCTGTGCTGTGGGGGCCCTACCTTCTAGCAGGTATGAATGAGACAGGCACTGGGAGCTGGAGAGGCAGCAGCCTCCTGCTCTGAGGGGCCTCTGGCAGCGCCTTCTTCCCCTGAGGTAGGAGGACCCTCCCCTGGTACTTAATTAATTGCAGTCCCTGTTCTGCTCTGTTGTTCAAAGTGAGTGGCTAGCCTGGTTCCAGGCCCACCTGATTAGGCCACCTTTGGGAATAAGGCACATTTCTCTTCCTCAGCCCTGTGTCCCACCATAACCCCTTCCGTCCCCTTCCCTGGACTTTTCACCTTTGCCCTCCAGGCATTCCCTGCTGAGTGGGCACTTTCCCACATTCAAGGGGTGGGAGCAGACCAAGGTTAATCTTGTCCTGGCTCCCACAGCTGCTTATACACACACACGTGCATGCACATGCACACACAGGCTGGGCTCACAATAGCTCAGGCCGAGGGTCTGGGACCCAGGAACACTACAGAGCTGGTAGCTGGGCCTGGCTGGAGCTGGCCAGTGGATCAGCAGCAAGTCCGGAAGAGGAAAAGCCGTGGGCGCATCTCCGCCAGACCTCCTGTCTGAAAGAGAGCCCATCTGCTCCTAGAATCTCCACAGCTACATCTGCAGAGGAGGAGGGGTAGTGAGGCAAGTGTGAGGTTTGGTTTTAAACTGAAAAGGGAGGTGGGTGGATTGCTCCAGCCCAGGAGTTCGAAACCAGACTGGGCAACATGGCAAAACCCCATCCCTACAAAAAAATACAAAAATTAGCCAGGTGTGGTGGCACATGCCTGTTGTCCCAGCTACTCGGGAGGCTGAGAGGAGAGAATCACTTGAGCCTAGGAGATTGAGGCTGCAGTGATCCATGACTGCATCACTGCATTCCAGCCTGGGCAACAGAATGAGAACTTGTCACAAAAAAAAAAATTTGAAAAGCGTCTTAGGCTGGGTGTGGTGGTTCACGCCTGTAATCCCAGGACTTTGGGAGGTCAAGGCAGGCAGATCACTTGAGGCCAGGAGTTCGAGACCAGCCTGGCCAACATGGTGAAACCCTGTTTCTCCTAAAAATACAACAATTAACTGGGCATGGTGACATGTGCCTGTAATCCCAGCTACTCGGGAGACTGATGTAGGAGGATTGCTTGAACCCAGGAGGCGGAGGTTGCAGTGAGCCAAGATCGCACCACTGCACTCCAGCCTGGGCGAAAAAAACAGAAAAACAAAAAAACAAAAAACAAAAAAAACAGGTCTTGAAGCAAAGCTCCCTGACAGCATGAGTAACCCTGGAGAGACTGGACACCTTGCTCTGGGAGACATGGGCCAGAACTTTTGAAAGGCCTATGATGAGATCCTCTTTCCTGAAACTCTTGATAATGATCCCACCCTCTGAGCCTCCCTACCCCCACCATTAAATAAAAGTCTTCCCTAGAAATGGCGGGGTCGGGGTAGACAAGATGACCCAATAATGGCTGGCCGATGCACCCATGATTATTTACATGTTGAGTGTATGTTTCCTGTCCACCATGGGTGGAGGCAGTTTATGGACTTTGGGGTCAGTTCAAATTCTACCTCCTCCACTCAGTAACTGGTTGCCTTAGGTTAAGTAATTTGCTCATCCAGGTTTCAGTTTCCTCTTTTATAAAATGGGAGGATAATACTATTATCTCATGTGCTTACGAGGACTCCAGTGAGATAATGTCCACCCAGTAGCTCTTTGCTTTACCTGATGTTATTATCGAGGGGTGGTGGCAGAGTCAGTGGGCTACATTTGGTAGTTCTCAGTGCCTTTGGCCCCACTTGATATTTTTTCTGAAGTCAGGGTCCCTGCAAACATCAGGACTCGGCCCCAAAAATGGGAAGAGAACTCTATTCTTAAAATGTTTCTGGCCAGGTATGGAGGCTCACACCTGTAATCCCAGAAATTTGGGAGGCCGAGGTGGGTGGATTACCTGAGGTCAGGAGTTCAAGACCAACCTGGCCAACATGGTGAAACCCCATCTCTACTAAAAATACAAAAATTAGCCAGGCGTGGTGGCAGGCGCCTGTAATCCCAGCTACTCCAGAGGCTGAGGCACGAGAATTGCTTGAACCAGGGGAAGCAGAGGTTGCAGTGAGCCAAGATTGCACCACTGCACTCCAGTCTGGGTGACAGAGTGATACTTTGTCTCAAAAAAAAAAAAAAAGTCTACCCTCCCTCACCCTGAACACTGTTCCCCATCTTATCATTATTGAGGGAAATTCAGACAGAGCTCCGGAATGATTACTGCCCTCACAACTTGCTTCCTAAAGAAGCCTGCCCTTTTCTGCCTGGGGAGTCTTCTCAGGAACCAGACCTTCTTCTCTTCTCTGGCCCCAGCCATCCAGCACCCCAGGATGTGGGGTGACCAGCCCAGGAGGGGACAGGGCTGTCCATCCCACATCCTGGCAGGACCCCCTGCCTAGAAGCAGGTGGGCGGTAGGTGTTATGCTAGAGGGCATCACTCTTGACAGAAGCAGCGCTGGCTCCCAACTCTGCCTGCAGCATGGGATGAGCCCAGGAAAGGGGTCACAGAGCCCCTCCCTGATCTTGCCATGGAGCGCAGCTGGCAGCATCCCCTGCTGTGGCTGGGCTGGGCGCCGTGTTCTGTGTGGATGCCAAACCTGTCATGGCTCCTTCCCCAAGGAAGGTGGCCCTTGGGGAGGCTGTGACTTTCTTGACTGTGGTACCCAGTAAAGAGAGTGCCATCTCCACGCAGACCCATGTAGTCCCTTCCAACCCTGTACAAAGTCAGAAGCCCACAGTGTGGTCCCAGCTCTGCCCCATCACCCTCAGTGGCCTCCGGCAGATTGCTCACCTTTCTGAGTCTTGCCTTCTTTGCCTGAAGCAGGGCGCAGACCAGGGGATTTCCAAAGCCCCTTCCCAGGCTGCTGGTCTGAGTCTCCGGCTTTTGCCAATGCTGCTAACAAGGCAAGCTGTGTGCTGGGGCCCCAAGAGGGGCTCAGCCTCCTGTTCCTCCAAACTGTAGAGCCAGGGGCTTCCCCCAGCTGACATCTGGGTACCTGGTCCCTGCCGTGCTCAGATGGGCAAGGAAATCCTGGAATGCCTCAGCCCTGTCAACTAGGAGGAGAAGAAGTACCTCGCAAAGAAATGGATGCTGGATTCAAACACTACATAGGCACGGGATGCTCAAGGCCAGGGGTTGGCAAACCATAGCTCTTGGCCGAGTCCTGCCTGTTTTTGTATGGCCCATGAGCTAAGAATGATTTTTACATTTTTAAGTGGTCGACAAAAAGTCAAAAGAAGAAAATAAAGTTTTGTGACCCTTAAAAATTTTGTAAAATTCAAATGTTAGTGTTCATAGTAAAGTTTTACTGGTGCGAGGCCAAATTCATTCATTTACATCTTGCCCGTGGGTGCTTTTGTGCTACAAAGGCAGAGTTGCAGAGTTGCAACAGAGGTGATGGCCCGCAAAGCCTAAAATAGTGGCTGTCTGGCCTCTTACAGAAAAGGTTTGCTGACCCCTGCTCAAGATAATCATAGCTCTCTCCAGACTTTGCACTAAACTGCTCCAGGATCTCAATCTAAAAGTACTTTCTTTTCATTTAAAAATAAGTGTTGCTCTTTTCTCCTTATGTAAGCAATAAATGTTCATAATGGAAATATTAGAAGATGCAGATAAGCAAAAAGAAGACATTAAAATCACCCATAATTCTACCACCCAGGAATAACTACTGCTGGTGTTTTGACTTACCGCCTTCTGGGTTATCAGTGTGCTGTGTTTATATGTGCATGCCTGTGACACATGTGTATATCCTACATACGTACAGCTTTTACAAACTGTATACATCTGTCCTCTTCACTTTAAAAACACATCTCGGCCAGGTGTGGTGGCTCACACCTATAATCCTAGCACTTTGGGATGCCAAGACGGGCAGATTACCTGAGCTTAGGAGTTCGAGACCAGCCTGGGTAATATGGTGAAACCCCGTCTCTACTGAAATACAAAAAATTAGCTGGGTGTGGTGTCATCCGCCTGTAGTCCCAGCTACTCGGGAAGCTGAGGCAGGAGAATTGCTTGAACCCAGAAGGCAGAAGTTGCAGTGAGCCAAGATCGTGCCACTGCACTCCAGCCTGGGTGATTCCGTCTCCAAAAGGAAACACATACACATACACACACACACACACACACACACACACACATCTCAAACTGAACCCTTGGGGGACACCCAGGTAGGGTGCCCAGCAGGCAGCTGGACCCAAGCATCTGGAGCTGAGGGGCTTGGTGGGGCCACAGCTACAGATCTGGAGTCATCAGCACGCGGGTGGTGGTTTCCACTGCGGGAGGGGATGAGGTCACCCAGGAAGCATGCCCAGAGGGGAAGAGCAGAGGGCCAAAGAGGGAATTGTGGGAGTGTTGACATTCAAGAGACAGGTAGAGGAAGTGAGTCCACTAGACCCAGGAGGAAGGAAGAAGCAGGAGGAGACCCAGGCTGCCAAGGGAGTGGAATCCGAGACCCAGGGCCCAGGACAGTGCCTGGTGCTGAGCAGGTGCTTGTGAAATGAGTGAGTGACTTTGAGGGGGCTGAACCCTGGTGAGTGAGTGACACTGATAAAGGACATTTAGAGAACAATTGAACAACTATGAGATGTTCAGAGGCCTGGGGGAGGCCATGCAGGCCAAGGAGGCCTCCTGGGCCCAGCCTGGTGGGAGGGAGACGCAGGGCAATCCAAGTGACCAGAAACTGGGAGCTGGTCAGAGGAGCCCAGTGGAGTTCTTGGCGGTGACATGAAGCTGCTTTTTAAAGCCAGTCTCTCAGATTGGAATGAGGAAGGTTGGAGATGACCAGCCAGGGGTTCCTGTCAGAATGTGGGCACTGGGTGGCGTGGGCCAGCCTGGTGGGGGTGGAGTATAAATAGGAATACGGTTTAGAGATGCTGGGAAATCCTCCCCATTCCCTCCCTCCTCATGAGACTGAGAGGTCCCCAGGGATGCCAGGCTCAAAGGACCCTGCAGCTCTGTTGCCAAAGTTGGGCATGGAGAGAAACCCAGAGACAGGACTGAAGGTCCCAGGACAGGCCAGCAGGAGAGCTGGACACGGGATGTCTGGCTGAGAGAGGGCTATTGGGTGGGTGGATTTGACACTCTTCATTTCTTCTCCAGTTTATTGTATAAAAGATGGTAGGCGTCAGTTTCTGTGCCAGAGCAAGTGGAGAGGAAACAGAAGCTGTTTCCTCTGGGTTTTAAGGAAGACCTAAGGAAAGGTTCCAGACTTTGGGATCTCAGAAACACAAGACAGTTGGGGAAGGACCTTCCTCAAGGGTCTTTAAAGAGGGCTGCTAAAAGGAGCAGAGAGGGCTCCTCTGGCTGGGAGAGTAAGGTGGGCTTTCCCTGGAGGCAGGAGGATGTGGGGGATGGAGGCCAGGCCTATCCTGGCCCCTTGCCCCTTGCTCTAGTCTCTGATCTGGGATGTTCTGTACGCCCAGGACCAGAACTGACGGAAGGGCTCCTTGTCCCATCTTATCACTTGGACATCCTGAGCCTCCTCAGAGAGTGCAGACCAGCTTTAGCTGGGCCCCCAAAAAGGGTCAAAAGGAAAATACCAGAAGATGCAATATACCTCTATTCCTTGAGCCTCAGGAAGCCAGAGAGCAGCAGGGTGGACATCAGTAGGACTGAAGTGGAGCCACACAGAGGGGCTAGACGCGAGGTCGTGTGGGGTCAGGAAGGGTCATCTGTAGGAGTCAAGGCCAACATCTGGGCCTGAGTAGTGCACCTGCCCTGCAAGGCTCTGAGAATCTTCCCTGAGTGACAGAGCCAGGAAGAGGGCCACAGCCCCTCCAAACCCCATCCCCACAGCTCTGGAGGCCCTAGCTCAATGCATGTTGCAGGAGGAACTTCTCATTCGGGTTTTTCTCATTCCAGTCCACTCCTCAATGTAGGATGGCGCCTCCAACCCCAAAACCTCCACAGACCTCACTGGGGGAGTAATTGCTGGGCAGGACACTGCCCCCACTGCCCCAGCCCATCTCCCACTGCTGTCGGGCCACATGCTGGCTAGAGGAGGAGGGTCAGGTTTCAGCTGAGGCCTAGAGTCCAGCTTTCACATATCATTTGCTAGTCATTTGAGGGCTCACTCTGTCTTAGGCCTTGGGTCAGGCTCTGGGGGTGCGGTGACAAGTCACGCCATAGTGCTTGCCTTTAAAAAGCTCACAGGCAAACTAGGAAAATGACAAGTAAACAGTTACAGGACAGGGAGCCAAGTGCCCTGCCTTGGGACGTCAGAAAGCTGTGGGAGCACAGAATAGGGACCATCACCTGGCTGGGGACAGTGGAGTTTCAGGCTACAGGAGATGCAGAGGTCCCCATGGCAGGATGAGTAGCACGTTGTTGGTCTCTCCCTAGTCCCCCCTCCATCTGCTTGGGTACCAATCCCTGTATTCCTGTTCCCTCTGAGACCCAAGAGAACTGAGGAGGAAGCATGTCCTGGGGAGTCTGGCGCTGGGTGATTAGACAGTCTAGGCTTGCTCTAGTGTGCCCAGAAAGAGGACAGGGCCAGGCCCACCCCGTTCATGCTCAAGTCTCAATTAGGACAGGAGCTGGCCTGATGAGAAGATACATCTAGAAACAGGTCCCTGGCCTGCCTGAAAGGGGAAGGAAAGGCACCAACATTTATTGCACATGGCAGTGTGTCCTGGATCTTAAAGGTGGCTAAGATACGGTCTTTGTCCTTGAGGGATCTCATGTGTCTATATCTGTAGAGGAAAGAGGCTTAAGCAAGTCGTCATGAAACAGTGGCTCGATGGCCTCATTCAGTCACTTGTTCATGCGTTCCACAAATGCTGAGTACCTGGTGGGCTCCTTACTCTGTGTAAGGCACCAGGGAAGCAAAAATGTTAAGGCCCTGTTCTTGTCCTGAAGGATCTCACAGTGCAGTTATGAGTGTGTGCTGGCTGCTCTGGAAGGGACAAGGAGGAAGGATCTCACTCTACCTAGAGGAAGAAGGTGTGGTCATGCACAGCCTCCCAGGGGAAGTGACCCGTGAGTTGAGTTTGGGAGTGGTTTTACCAAGGGGAAAATTGAGGAAGGGCATCCCAGGCCAAATGACTGCAAAGCCGTGGGGTGTGAGTGGAGTTTGCTCTGGGAATGCCAGGTACATCTGATAAAACCAGACCCTTTGGGGAGGGGTGACAGCTGAGACTCAAGAAGACAGGGATCCAAATACAAAGGCCTGGTCTGCCAGCCCCTGGAGTTTGGACTTTTTCCTGAAGGCAGTGTTAGCGTTGAAGGATTTTTTTTTTTTTTTTGAGATGGAGTCTCGCTGCAACACCCAGGCTCGAGTGCAGTAGTGCCATCTCAGCTCACTGCAAACTCCTGCCTCCTGGGTTCCAGTGATACTCCTGCCTCAGCCTCCCAAGTAGCTGCGATTACAGGCATGCAACTCCATGCCCAGCTGATTTTTGTATTTTTAGTAGAGACAGGGTTTCACCATATTGGCCAGGTTGGTCTTGAACTCCCTACCTCAGGTGATCTGCCCGCCTCGACCTCCCAAAGTGCTGGGATTACAGGCGTGAGCCACCGCCCCAGCCGCTTTGAAGGATTTTTTTTTCCTTTTTTTTTGAGATGGAGTCTTGCTCTGTCGCCCAGGCTGGAGTGCAGTGGTGCCATCTCAGCTCACTGCAAGCTCCGCCTCCCAGGTTCAAACAATTCTCCTGCCTCAGCCTCCCGAGTAGCTGGGACTACAGGCGCCCGCCACCTCGCCCGGCTAGTTTTTTGTATTTTTTAGTAGAGACAGGGTTTCACCGTGTTAGCCAGGATGGTCTCGATCTCCTGACCTCGTGATCCGCCCGTCTCGGCCTCCCAGAGTGCTGGGATTACAGGCTTGAGCCACCGCGCCTGGTGAAGGATTTTAAATGGGCAAGCAACACCATCAGAAAGCAGTTGAAAAAGTTAAGTCTAGGACGCTTATGGCGGTTGGATTGGAGGCCAAGTATTATTCTCAGTTAGCAGCAAGGAAACTGAGGCATAGGGTGTCTTCCCAGGTCACAGCTACTAAGTGGGGTTTCTTCCATGACCCCAAACTGCAGAGAATTTTGGAGAGCAGGGCTAGACACCGTGTGTTCCTCACTGCAAGACATTTCTGGTTGGAGTGAGAGTCTAGGAGACAACAGTGCATTTGTCTGGAGCAGAGGTGACCTTGATCCCCACTTTGCCTCCTGAGCAGACATCCAACAGGTTTGCCCAAATTGCTCCCGGAAGGCCTTCCCTGCCTACTTCCTGCATTCCAAACAGACTGTGGGAATCCTCCTGGAGCTCCGGGACTGTCCAGAGCATCTGTTCATTGGCAGGGTGACTGCAGGCCTGGCTATGCTCATTTCTGACCACCCTGAAGATTTCAGGCCTGCAACCTCTCTTATCGAGGCTGAGGCAGGGCAAGGTTGTGAGGAGGCCCCAAGGCTTCTGCTGCTGATGCCGCCACAGCTCCAGGTGGTCACCTAAGCGGTGACTGGCTTCCCCTGAGGTTTGTCCCAGGCTCTTGGAAACTAAGGCCTCCAGCTGTGCAGAACAGGGTCAGCTGGAGGATGAAGGAAGAGATGGTATCTGCAGGCTCCCAGCAGGCACAGTTCTCCCTGGGAGGAGACCTCGCTATGAGGTCTCTGAGGTCCTAGCTCATGACGACTGCAAGCTTGGTCAGCCATGGCCTCTAGTTCTTTGAAATTCATCCAAGGCCCAAAGTGGCTGAGTGACCCAGGCAGGGGCAGGGACTGGGAGACAGGGTGTCATAGGGATCCTGGCTGGTGGTCACCCTTCGTGACTGAGGGGCAGACCCTCTGGGCTTCAGATAGTGGGCAGCCGCAAGTTACATCCCCCAACCCCTTCCCCTGGGCCCACAGAGACCAAGATTGAAAAGAAAAGCACACAAAACAAAAAGAGGGACTTGGGGATGCATCTAACATGTGCCTGGAACACAGCAGATGCTCTATATGTGCCTGTAAAGCAGACACGTGCCTGCTGTATGCCACCAGCACCAGGCATAGAGACCAGTGTGCTCCAGGTGAGGGAGACAGGTAAAACGTCATGCCCCATTGAAAGAGGGGCACCTGGTGGTCCTGGGGGTGTGGGGTGAGTTCCGGGAAGCTCCTGAAGGCCCCAGGGACTTGTACAGCATGCAGGGGGCAATGAGGAGGGGCAAAGCCAGAGAGGAAGGGGCCCCAGATCTCGAAGAGCCTTTAGGTGCAGGCTGGGGAATTGGGGCTTTGTTCAAGAGGAGGGCAAAGAGGCATCTTGAAGAGGTTTGCTGAGAGGAGACTCCAGTCCTGGCCCCAGGAGCTTAAGAAGTGAAGCTGGCTTTCCCACTCTCCAGTCTACAGCATCCCAGATTCCCAGGATGCTCCACCAACCTCCTTCTCCACCTCCATGGTCTCTGGGTCAAGGTCTCTCAGGGGTCCAGCCCCAGGGCAGGTGTTAGGTCTGGGGCCTGGGACAGGTTGTCCCAGCAGTCGGTGGGCTGGGAATCTGCCCTGTCTGGACACTGGGGCCCTGGAGCTGGCCGGGCCTGCTCTGTGGAGCTTTCTTTCCTCCTAAGATAGAACGTGGAAATTGCCTGCCAGGAGCCGGGGTTCCCTGCCTTGCACGGGCCCCACCCTGAGTGGCCCTGCAGTTGTCTAAGGAGGGGGGACCCTGCCTCCCTGGCCCTTCTCCCCCTCACATCTGCCAAGAGATGATCCTGCTCCCTGTCTCCTGGCCCTCTTCTATCCTGGAATCCGAAAGCACTTTTCAATAAGGAAGTCTGCATGGATGTTTGATGAAGTTTATATGAGGACTCTTTTTGTCTGGGCAGGAACTTGAGAGATGAGAGCCAAGCTTTGCTGGACATCTTCCCTGTGCCAGCGGTGTGTTGTGTTGGCTCACCCAGCATGTCCACTAAGATACCACTGGACATTGAAAATGTCACCTGCTCAACATCTAACTCCTGGTCTTCCCACTGAAACCACTACTCCCAGAATGCCTTGTCTCCTCCAGTGACTGTTCCATCCCTCCACTCCGGCTGCTTGGCCAAAACCCTGCAGAGTCATGCTTGACTCTTTTCTCACCCACAACATGCAATCCATCTGCAAAGCTCTTTGGCTCCACCTTCAAAATATAGCCTGAATCCAGCCACTTCTCACCACCTCCACTGCTCCACACTGGTCCCAGCCACCACCAAGCTCTCTCCCCTGGGCCTCAGCAGCAGCCTCCTGCCCAGGCTCCCTGCTCTCCCATTGCTCCCCTTGTCTGTTCTCAACACAGCAGCGTGTTAAAGCCTCAGTGAGATCATGTCAGTCATCTGATCAAACCCTCCTTACCCCTCAAGGCCCAATACAGCTGCTCCGCGCTCCCATCCAGCATCCTCTCCAGCCACATCATCATCCTGCAGTGAACCAGACTCACTTCTGCCTCAGGACCTTTGCCCCTGCTGTTCCCTTGCTGACCTGCTTCTCCCAGACCCTGCATGACTGACCCCCTCACCTTACACCTACTCTGGATTTCTCCTGAGATGTCACCTGCTTCTCGGAGAGGCCTTCCTGACCATCCTGCTTAAACTTGCAACTGCACTTCCCACATCTTCCCTCTTTCCTGCATGAATTCCCATCATTTCACTTGTCACCATCTATCATACTGTGTATTCGTTCTGTGTATTGTCTGCACCTCCCTGCCCCTGATGGAAGGTATTAGGAAAGGAATTAATATCTGTTTCATTCATCTGTGGATTCTCAGGGTCTGCAACAGTGCCTGGCATGCAGCAGGTGTTCAGTAATTGTTGAATGAATGATTGGAGCCAGGAGTGAGAGGGGTTTTATAATGTTATTGCGATTCCACAGCCTGCTAGTGGTAGCACCAGAGTTTGGGTTTGTTTGGCATGCAATTCAGAGTGGGAGAAAACAGTCAAGCCTAGGCCACAGGGAAGGGGCAAGGGCGGGGCGGGCTCCAGGCAGGAGAAGAAAGGAGCAATATGGTCACGTTTGTGCACTTCGCAACAACCAGGAAACTGCTGTGTGATCTCGAGCAAGTCATTTCCCCTCTTGGAGCCTCAGCATCTTCACTGGGCAAGGGATGGGGATGGAGGGTGTGTGAGCATCTTCCCCTGCTAACATTCTGGGAGGCCAGCCTTGCTCACTGGGTGCACAGTGGCCTCTGGCAAGTGCTGGCTTTCCTCCCAGCCTGGCTCCTCCTTCCTCCTTCTGTGCCACTCATGGCTCTGGCACCAGCAGGAAGTTCTGGGCCGGCTGCTGTGTCCCTGGAAGGAAGCAACTGGAGCGGGCTGAGAGCTTTATGACTTACCTGGGCAGGGAAGTGGGAGGGGAGGCTGGCTGGGGTCTGCCTGCCCACCCTGCAGCTCCTCAGTGGGACTCTGCTCCTTCTACTTCCCCCACCCCCACTGCCAGGCCAGCATCCCTGGATGCCCATTGCCCTCTTCCCCTGGCACCAGTTGCACGGGGACAGCCCCAGATGGCTCCTTGGCCTGGGGACAAAGGCTGTGCTGTGCCTGGCCCTGGGCTGGCCTCAGGCTGGTCATACTGAGTCCTTCTGTCCCCACTTGGGGGTGAGGGGCAGACAGCACTAAGGTGACAGGCCTTTTTCCTGTCTCCCTTCCCCCTCAACCCCCAAATCTGAGGAGCTGACTCTCCCAAGGGAAAAATGACAGAGGCATCTTGTGTCTTGACCTAGGGAACAACAGACTATTCACTGCCCAGTCTGCCCTGTCACACCCAAGACCCTGCTGGGTTCAATGCCCTGATTGTCCCCAGCAGAGACAGACATCCACTCTGCTGTGGTCACCACCCCCACCGCCTGCTCCCCTGTCACCATCAGGAAGTCCGTCCTTCATCTGACCTCCATCCCTCCATCAGGAAGTCCATCCTACATCTGACCTCCATCCCTCCTGCTACTGACAGGCACTTCCTCTCGGGCTCCTCTCCTGTGGGTGGAGAACAGCTGGTCTCCATCGCCTGCACTGCTTGGCCCCACATTCTTGCTCCAGTCAGCTGCCTCTGGCCTCACCCTCCCTCCGTCTCCCTGCCGTTCACCCCACCCCAGGCACAGGCTGGTGGCTCCTTGCTCCTCACTGAACCTTGGGGAGAGCAGGTGTGACTCAGGGCTGAATCTCCTTTGTCTTGCAGAAATGGGGGGCCTCCTTCCCGGAGGCTTTTAATGAGCTCCCCTCTCCTCAGCCTACAATCAAGAGCAAGGGTGTGAGATTTATGGCTGCTACTTGTAGATTCCTGAGCCGCAAATCCAACAGGCCATCCCATAAATCCCGGACTGCAGGACGGTTTTATGGGGAAGCCCTGTTTTTAGAAAGGGGTGTGGCTGGTCTCCCTCCTGGCAGAGCTCAGACCTCAGGGAGCCAAGTGGCCGCCTCTCCCCACCCCCAGAGAACAACCATGACAAAGCACGGGGACATCGGTTGGTGCCGTGCAGATGCGCCAGCTTCCAGGACAGAGAGACTTCCTCTCCTGTGGGGGGCCTCCTGCTTCCCTCCCCTGCTCTGAGGATCCCCTGCCTCAGCACAGGAGGGTAGTCTGGAAGCCTAGGCAGATAATTGTCCCTGACCTGGACCTTAGATGTTTCCTGGTCACAGCTCCAGGTGTACATCATTGGAGATGTTTTTTCAAATGCATTTTCCCAGACACCATTCTCAGAACCTCAGTTCCAGAATCTCAGGGTAAGACCTAGGAATCTGAACTTTTTTACAATGCTCCCTGGTGATTCTAATGCTCAGCTATCTTTGAAAATAGTTGGCTGAGTGCAGTGGCTCATGCCTGTAATCCTAGCACTTTGGGAGGCCGAGGCAGGCAGATCACTTGAGGTCAGGAGTTCAAGACCAGCCTGGCCAACATGGCGAAACCCTGTCTCTACTGAAAACACAAAAATTAGCTGGGTGTGGTGGTGCAGGCCTGTAATCCCAGCTACTTGGGAGGCTGAGGCACGAGAATTGCTTGAGCCTGGAAGGTTGCAGTGAGCCAAGATCATGCCACTGCACTCCAGCTTGGGTGACAGAGTGAGACTCTGTCTCAAAAAAAAAAAAAAAAAGAAAAAGAAAAAAGAAAATAATTGATCTGTACAGGGGGCCATCTCCACTCTCCTATCTTACTTGGAAATGGCAGTCACCAGGTAGGAGTGTCTGGGTCCTCTTGTCACTAGGACCCATACCTCCTCCCACCATCACGAAGCCTCCAGTGGCCTGGATGCTATACACAAGTGTGAGGTTCGGTAGCTGCCCTCTGGAAGCTTCCTGTCTGCAAGAGTCCTGCAGACAGCAGACCTGAGACATTGCACAGAGCCATGGAGGAGCAGCTGAAGATGACTGACGGGAAGGAGTTTAGGGATGGGGAGACAGAAAAGTCCAAGGCTGGTGGGCTTTGCCAAGGAAGCCAAGGAGGAAGCGCTTTCAGCTACCTTCTCATCAAAGGAGGTATCACCAGCCCCTGAGTTCCTTGAGAATAGGGACCACCCTTTACTTGCCTCTGAAACCCTCATGCCTGGCACAATGCCGGTGCATATTAGGTGTTCAGTTTTTTTGTTTGTTTTTTGAGACAGAGTCTTGCTCTGTCGCCCAGGCTGGAGTGCAATGGCGCAATCTCCACTCACTGCAACCTCCACCTCCAGAGTTTAAGCGATTCTCCTGCCTCAGCCTCCCAAGTAACTGGGATCACAGGCACATGGCACCACGCCCCACTAATTTTTTTTGGGTTTTTTTTTTTGTATTTTTTTTTGTAATTTTTTTTGTATTTTTAGTAGAGACAGGGTTTCACCATGTTGGCCAGGCTGGTCTCAAACTCCTGACCTCAAGTGGTCCACCTGCCTCGGCCTCCCAAAGTGCTGGGATTATAGGCATGAGCCACCATGCCTGGCCAGTTCGTTTGTTGAGTGGAACTGAGTGAGACTTCAGGGCCCACTGACAGAGATGGACCTTCCTAGCACTGCAGACCCGAGGCCTCCACTCTGAGAGATGCCAGCCCGCTGAAGAAATGGAGAGCCTGTTCATACCCAGCCATGAATCTCGGCTGGGATCAGGGCGACTGGAGGGCCACCACTGAGCTGTGGTTGGGGGCAGCCAGGAGCATGCGCTGCCAGACAGAGGACCCTTTCCAGGCTGGCTGAGGACAGAAGGATGTGATCATTAAGCAAAGCCAACATGTTACTGACCCATAATCCCTTAAACCAGGAGGATTCGGGAAAGGCCTGGTCGCCTTGGCAACCAGGTGCTGGCCAGTGGCAGGGCTGAGCATCCTCCAGGAGTGGGCTGTGCCTGGTGCATGGGTAACAGCTGGGAGCAGGTGCAGCGCGGCCCATCACAGGGCTCACCCCGTGGTGCCTTCTTGCTGGCATGGGCAGAAGCCCTTGTGAGGCCTCAAGGGCAGTGTGTGCAGAGCAGGATGACAGGGGGGCTGCACTGAGCGTGTAGGAAACCATGAAGGGAAGTGGAGGGGAGGTGGGACAGTGCTGTTCTGGGTTTTCAGGGCAGGAGGGAGAAAGGAGGGTCTGCAGGAAGAAGCAGTTGCATGGGTCTCATTGGGTAGCCAGCAGGGTGTCCTCTATGGGGGGGTCTCTGCCAAGAGGACCGAGCTGCAAGTCTAAGAAGGACAGACATCAGCTCCCCTCCCTGCCTCTCTGCCCTGAGGGAAAGGAGGGTAGCCCCCCTCCCCCAGCCCTGTGCTCCTCCCCTAAGGCCAGAGGGCACGAGGAGCTGGAGAGCCTGAAGAAGAAAGCTTTCATGGTTGGGGACAGGGCCGTAGGGGTGGGCAGAAAGCTCACACTGCTCGTCCATGGTGTTCTCAGTAGGGGATACCCTGCCTGCTTGGAGGGGAGGGCTCTGGCATGGGAAGAGGCCAGCAGAGATCAGGCCTCATCTTCCCTAGGGGTCGACTTGTATTTCTGGCAAGCTTCTGTGTTTGCCCTGAGACCTTCCACTGCTCTTGACCTCCCATATTTCAGCTGGAGAGGAGATGCAGCTGGCCAGCTCTGATGCACTCTTCCGTTCCCTCCTCCTTTTCCCCTCTTGCCTCCTGGGGTGTGCCAGAGCAGGGACCTTCATGTGTCAGTATCAGAGGTGAAATGAGGTTTGAACCCAATCATGTCCCAAGGGTGTTGGCCAAGCTGACATTCAGTTTATGGGCCTTGGTCAGTAAGATTTACTGGCTGTTGACACATTCAAGCCCTTGGACACAAGTTGGTAAATTTCTCCTGGCCCAACGACTGCCCGGTTCTGGCACCCTCCCTGCCACCCCAACCCTTCCCCCAGAACTCTCTAGACCTCTAGCAGCTAAAAGGCTCAGGTCTGGGGGACCTTCAGGATCCTCTTTGCATATCATGCCTGCTATTATGACCAGTACTTTGCTGGACTAAGTGGTCCATAGAGAACTGCACGGGGTGTGGCCGGGTGGGTTGTTGGTGGGAGATGGGGGCAGTGCTGAGAGTTGCTGGGAGGAAGAGGGTAACTGGGAAGAAGAGGGTGAACACCCACCCTCAGGGGGGTCAAACTTTGGAGAAGACACAACCCTGGCTCCCAGTGATGGCGGCATACAGGTCGACAGAACTTGATGGAAAGAGAGAGCTGAATTCCCAGTGGGTGGAGACCCAGACTGGTTGCCTTGTTCATTTCACCTGCTCTTCTCACACCTCCCATCTCAGGACCTGGCTGCCCGGTCCCTCATGATCATGAACAAGATGAAGAACTTTAAGCGCCGTTTCTCCCTGTCAGTGCCCCGCACTGAGACCATCGAAGAGTCCTTGGCTGAATTCACAGAGCAATTCAACCAGCTCCACAACCGGCGGAACGAGGGTGAGAGGTCTGGGTCCACCCAGCACCTCTCCCACCTACCAGACACTCCCCAGGCACCTCCTTCCCCTCCCTGCCCACCCCTTCCCCACTGGCCTTAGGAGAGGAGCACAGGGCTGGGGGAGGGGGGAGCTACCCTCCTCTCCCTCAGGGCAGAGAGGCAGGGAGGGGAGCTGATGCCTGTCCCTCTTAGACTTGCAGCTCGGTCCTCTTGGCAGAGACCCCCCGCAGGAGTGCAGTACCTTCTCCCCAACGGACAGCGGGGAGGAGCCCGGGCAGTTGTCCCCTGGTGTGCAGTTCCAGCGGCGGCGGAACCAGCGCCGCTTCTCCATGGAGGTGAGGGCCTCTGGAGCTCTGCCCCGGAAGGTGGCAGGATGCATGCACAGGGGTGTGCACAGGACGGCAGCTGCCTTACAGCCAGACTTCGTGAGTTCAAATTCCAGCTCTGCCATTCATTAGCTCTGTGACTTTGAGCAAGTTACTCAACCTCTGTGCACCATGGTCTCCTTGTCTTTAAAATGGTCATCATGGATTAAATGGGTTAATCTATGCCAAGTACTTACAACATTCCTGAACTTAGCAAGGGCTAGACAATTTGACTATTTGATCCACACACATAGGCCCAAATATACGAAAAAATATACTTACAGAATCGGTGCCTGTAAGGGCATGAGATTCATGTTGCACAGATGGTGATACTGTGGCCCAGAGAGGCGGAGAGTGACCTGGTTGTGCTAAGGTCACACAGCAGCCCCAGGTGTTCATGTGTATGTCTTGAGCACACACTGGGAGCAGCTGTGAGCTTGGGGTCACAGCCCACATGTGATTGGGCTCTGAATGGTTGTTCTGCAGGGAACGCTAGGTCCAGAGTGAGAGTCTGGGGCCCCACAGCCCTAGCTACCCTGAAGCCAACAGTGGTGTCCCCATCTCATCCCTGTCACCACAGGACGTCAGCAAGAGGCTCTCTCTGCCCATGGATATCCGCCTGCCCCAGGAATTCCTACAGAAGCTACAGATGGAGAGCCCAGATCTGCCCAAGCCGCCCAGCCGCATGTCCCGCCGGGCCTCCCTGGTGAGTCCCAAGAGGGTCAGAGGACACAGGTGGGGTAATATGCCCTCCCCAGCACAGGCATATCAGTCCCAGCTGAGGCCTATATGGTGTTTCCAGGAAGATTCCTGGGCCTCTGGCGCCACCTGCTGGCTTGAGTGCATTCGACTAGATCGTCCTACGTCATCCATTTCCTAGATGAGTCCCACTTGGGCTAGAATGGGACTCTAAGCCTACACCAGGTCCCACGATCTCCACATGGTTAAGATCAATAGGCCAGTTGGCATGTGCCTTCCAGTCCTAGCCGCCTATCAGAGCTGTCTGGGACATCTTACAAAACACAGACTCTAGGACCCCTCCAGACACCTATAGAATCAGCCTCTCCGGCTAGGGGGTCCGGGAATCCGTCTTGTTAAGGGTTGGATCCACCTGGGCTAGAAGTGTGCCGATGAGACACACCATCAGGTAGGTGGGTTCTGAACTGGACACTCAGGGTAAAATGGGAAAAAAGGCAGCATTCACTCTGGAGGAGCTTGTGGTCTCAGTCGGAGACACAGGTAGTCAAGATGTGCAACAATCCCAGGTGCCACAGCCCTGGGCTCCACACTCTTGGCTGTCCTGGGAGGAAGAAACTCACACTTCCATGAGCTCTGTCCTTTATCACAGGGATAAAGGGAAAACGAGCCCCTTCCACCATGGGGTCTCATCCCTTCCCTCCCAGAGGCTGGATTTGGGGGAGGTGTCATGTCTCTGGAGCTGCTAAGGGCTTCAAGCTCGTGGCATTCTGTGTCTCTCCCTCTCAGTCAGACATTGGCTTTGGGAAACTGGAAACGTACGTGAAACTGGACAAACTGGGAGAGGTAAGACGCTGGCTTTGGTCTTCTCCAAATAGCCAGGCAGGGTGGCTTGGAGGAGGGGCAGACCTCCCTGGTCGGCCCTCTCTGGTCGGCCCTCTCATGGCCCCTGCCCCATAGACGTGCACAGTCTTGGCTGTGCACTCTGGCCTAGCCCTTGGCAGGGGTTGAAGTGGGCTCAGATCCTGAAGGAGGGCGTGAGGATAGAGTAGCCATGGCCCTGGGCAGAATCCAGTCTTTTTTTTTTTTTTCTTCAAGTCCTTCTTGCCTGGGTTCAAAACCTACCTCCACCATTTACTAGCTCTGTGACCTTTGGTGAGTTACATGACCTCTCTGTGTGCCTCAGTTTCTTCCTCTGTCCAATGAGATAGTAACTGTCCTATCACACGGGGTTATTGCGAGGATTGGGCAGGTTATGTACAGCACGCAGACGATGCCTGGCACATAGGAAGCGCTATATCACTGAAGAATTTCTGTTGTCACTGTGCAGAGGCCTGGGGTGGGTGAAGGTTTATGGAGAGGGGAACACACAGCCCTTTCAGGAGCCCAAAGAGGTGACCTCTGTGTAAACATCAGCATCATACAAGGAAGAAAAAACCTGGTGTTATCATAGAGGGGCACACGGCGTGCTGGGGCTTAGAGGAAGGACGGATTCACTCCAACTGGGGGTCATTAGGGATGCTTCCTGGAGGAAGTAGGCTTTGGAGGGAACAGCATGTCCGTGAAGGGAGGAAGGGCACTCAGGCCCCAGTCACAGCCCAGGCAGAGGCACAAATGGGGAGACACTGGACAGAGGCCAGCAGCACCTGAATGTGCCTGGGGCCACTGTGGCCCTCCATCCCAGGGCACCTATGCCACAGTCTTCAAAGGGCGCAGCAAACTGACGGAGAACCTCGTGGCCCTGAAAGAGATCCGGCTGGAGCATGAGGAGGGAGCGCCCTGCACTGCCATCCGAGAGGGTACAGCGTCCTAGGCTCCCACACTCCCCCTGGGGCTTCAGGAGGAGGGGTTCACCAGCCTGCGCCCTGGTAGGAGCTGGGGGTGGAGGGTCATTGCTGGAGTGGGACTCCTGGAGCTGACCCCAAGAAAAGAGGGTATTGGGACACATGGGGTCCTAGGGACCCAGGCAGGCTTGTCTCCCCACAGTGTCTCTGCTGAAGAACCTGAAGCACGCCAATATTGTGACCCTGCATGACCTCATCCACACAGATCGGTCCCTCACTTTGGTGTTTGAGTACCTGGTGAGAGTCGGGCTGGGGCTGGCAGCCTCTCCCTCTTGTGGTAGAAACAGGGTGTGGGTAGGGGAGTGGGAAGCTGAGGAAGTGGGAGAGGTGGGATGAGGGCGAACCAGGCCTTGTTCTGGAATCAGGTTCTCAGATGCTCCCTTGCAGGAGTGGGCCAAGAGCTCAGGCTTAGGGGTGGCTCAAGCCAGGGACCTGTCCCACTAGTGGACGTGGGCCCTTCCCAGGGAGGGGCTTCCTCTTCTCAGCCTGTGTCTGGGCTTCTGGCCATGGGGCAGGACTGAGTCACGCTCTGTGTTCCAGGACAGTGACCTGAAGCAGTATCTGGATCACTGTGGGAACCTCATGAGCATGCACAACGTCAAGGTGAGGCCTCGGGGGCAGGGTCCCCCCATCTTGACAGCCACCTGTTCAGAAGCCCAGTGCGGGGATCCACTCTCACCGCCAGGGATCTGGCTGCTGGGGTGGCTCAGACCTTCCCACCTGGGAAAGAGGGAGAGGGCAGTGCCATCAAAGAGTCTAGGAACTGGGTTGAGCACTTTACCCCAGGAACAGACACACACTCTCTGCCACTGTCCAGCTGTTGGTATAAAATCCACTCCCAACTCTGAACATCAGTTTCCCCGTCTGTCAAATGGGAGTGTGAGCTACCTGCCAGAATGTAGGGAGGCTTCTGGAGAAACTGGGGGTTATGAATGACCTCTCCTGGTGTTTGTTAAAGAATCAAGGCTGGCGCATGCGTGTAATCCCAGCACTGGGAGGCCAGGGCAGGAAGATGGCTTGAACCCAGGAGTTTGAGACCAGCCTGGGCAACATGGCAAGACCTCAGCTCTACTAAAAATTGGAAAATTAGCCTGGCACAGTAGTGTGCACCCATAGTCCCAGCTGCTTGAGAGGCTGAGGCAGGAGGACCACTTGAACCCGGGAGGTTGAGGCCGCAGTGAGCCATGATCATGCCACTGCATTCCAGCCTGGGTGACAGAGTAAAACGCTGTCTCTAAAAGAAAAAAAAAAAAAAGGATCAAGCACATACGTCTCCACATAGGCAGGCATCCTGACCCCCGTTCCCCTGACTGAGACTTCTCTGGTCTCCCCTACACTCACTGTCTCCTCTGCATCCCTGGTGTCCTCCCCTCTGGATGGGACTCCCTGGTGTGGGTGGGCCCAGGATGGGGGCTGCAGGGTAGGCAGGAGAATGAGGGGCTTGTGCTGACCTCACTGCCAAACCCCTGCCCCCATCCCGGTCCCAGCCTTGGAGCAGAGGCGCAGGGCCACCTTCCACCTCACATTTCTCTTCCCCCCTCTCCCAGATTTTCATGTTCCAGCTGCTCCGGGGCCTCGCCTACTGTCACCACCGCAAGATCCTGCACCGGGACCTGAAGCCCCAGAACCTGCTCATCAACGAGAAGGGGGAGCTGAAGCTGGCTGACTTCGGTGAGGCTGGGGCTAGGGTGGGGGTCTGATGCCACTGGGGTGCCTCAAGGTGTGGGTGCAGTGGGGGAGGGCATAGCAGTCAACCCCACAGCACCTGTGGACAGAGGTCCAGTGACATGTCTGCCCCCAGGACTGGCCAGGGCCAAGTCAGTGCCCACAAAGACCTACTCCAATGAGGTGGTGACCCTGTGGTACAGGCCCCCCGATGTGCTGCTGGGATCCACAGAGTACTCCACCCCCATTGATATGTGGTGAGTGAGCACTTTGCGGACCGAGGAGGGGAGGACAGGCCTGGCCACACCTCCAGACTCTCTTTTGCTGCCCCAAGGGCCTCGGGGAAGAACTTCCTAACTTCCTTTGCCTAAAAGCCATGTGACATCCTGCTGAACTGGATGTTAAAAAATTAAGTCTGAAATAGAATCGGTTAGGGTTTCCCTGGCTTAAATAGAGCCTCCAAGGCTGTGCATTTGAAATCCTCCCCCAGGGGCCTGTGGGAGGTTACCAGAGACCCAGAGGGTCCAGGAGGGCCCCTATAGTAAATACGAGGAATCTTCCCCAAGCATCAGTCCCAGTGAAAATTTTGAAAGAGAAGTACTATTTTTATGTTAAAATGAACAAGCGTATGATTTGGTGTAAAATGAAAAATCAGCCCAAATTGCAAGCCAAGCCGCCAGTGGTGATGAATGGCTGCTGTGACTCCACCCTGAGGTTCCCCAGGAGAATGGATTTATGTACTTCTCTCTTCCAGTGGGGCACACAGTGGAGAGAGTTTGAGACAACACTGCTGAGAGAATTGCCACATGGGCGCTGGCTGCACAGACCCAAACCTCACAGAGCGAAAGGGGAGAGGTCGCAGCTTTCCCGAGCCCAGGGAAGCCCCCAGAGAGGGGCTGTAGTGGGGGCTGGGTAGTTCTAGGAGCCTCCACTGCCCTGGGCCACCCCTCCGCCGCCAGAGCCACGACCCCTGCAGCCACCTGTGGCAGGTCGTCGTTGGTGCCCTAGTGGAGCAGCCCTAGGAAGGGCGGCCGCCCCTGCCTGATGCCGCCCCTGCCCCTTGCTCCCCGCAGGGGCGTGGGCTGCATCCACTACGAGATGGCCACAGGGAGGCCCCTCTTCCCGGGCTCCACAGTCAAGGAGGAGCTGCACCTCATCTTCCGCCTCCTCGGTCAGTCTCCCGCTGCTCCGTCCCTCTCACCACCAGGGGGCGCCGGAACTCCGTCCGGCCCAGGCGCCGAGTGGGACTGGGAGGAGCGGCTCGCCTAGTTCTCTCCCGGGCGGGGACCCCCTGTGGCCTCGGCCATCTTTGCTCCCACCTCCTACGTTGCATCCCTTTCAAGTCGGCCTTGGCCCTGGGCCTCACTCACGCCCTCCCCACCCTCTCTCGTCTCCCCAGGGACCCCCACAGAAGAGACGTGGCCCGGCGTGACCGCCTTCTCCGAGTTCCGCACCTACAGCTTCCCCCGCTACCTCCCGCAGCCGCTCATCAACCACGCGCCCAGGTAGCCCCGGCGCCCGCACCGCCCCTCCTGCTGTGGCCCTGGCTCTCCCACCCCCGCTCAGGCACAGCCTGTGTCCGCGCCTTCTCCTTGCAGGTTGGATACGGATGGCATCCACCTCCTAAGCAGCCTGCTCCCGGTGAGTGACCTCCCGGCGGGGCCCAGGGAGAGGCAGCCAAAGAGCCGGAGTCCCCGTGCCCCATGCTAGGCCTACGCCCCAACTTCTGTGGCTCGTGTGCTCACACGTCTTTGAAACATCTTCCCTGTACTCTCCACCCCAAGGCCCAGGGGAGCGCTGGCCTCCATACACATCCTCTGGAGTCTCTGCACTGCGAGCCCAAACCGTTACTAGCTCTGTAGCTCTGGGCAAGTTACAGAGCTCCTCCATGTCTCAGTTTCCTCCGCTGCAAAGTGGGATTAATTCCTATTTTATAAGCTGGCAGTGAGGATACATTGAGCTGACGGGACACACTTAGTGTGGTGCCTGTCTTCTAAGGCAGACGATGAAGTGTCGTTATCGGCACAACGCTTCCTATTGCGGATGTTCTCCTTCTAATCATAGTTGGTTTGCATCTGTATTTCTATCCCAAGAGAAGGTCACTGCCCTCAAGTTTCATTTCTGGTTTTTCCTGGTGGCTGGAGACCAGGGAGCCTTCCCTTGAGTCTTGAGATGGCTTGAGGTTGGATTTGTGGTAGGGGCTGGAGGCTGACCTAGGGCTTCTCCTGTTAGTCTCAAGCCCCACCCACCTTGGTGCTCTAACCAGCACAGGAGTCCTGCTGCCCAGAGGGTTCCCTGCAGCCCCCCAGCTAGGGCCCAATAGCCCCACCTTGTGCCTTTCAGTATGAATCCAAGAGTCGCATGTCAGCAGAGGCTGCCCTGAGTCACCCCTACTTCCGGTCTTTGGGAGAGCGTGTGCACCAGCTTGAAGACAGTGAGTGTTGTCGGGGCAGGGAGCAGGGTCACCCAGAACCAAGGAAAGGGGGTGGTGACTGTGGGTAGAAGAACCAGAACAAAGAGACCAGAGGCCCCAGGCCCAGCTGAGCAGCCCTGGACACCTGGCCTCCCCTGCTGGGGTTCTCACTGCAAACTGAGGGGGCAAACAGTGGAAATGAGATGCTGCCTCCAGGGCTCAGTTGGTCTGGCTCCACCCAGCTCTCTCCCCATCATGTCCTTCTCTCCCCCAGCTGCCTCCATCTTCTCCCTGAAAGAGATCCAGCTCCAGAAGGACCCAGGCTACCGGGGCTTGGCCTTCCAGCAGCCAGGTAGGGGCTTGTGCTCTCCTGGAGCCCTTCCCTTGTTAGTGGAAGCCAGGACAGGCTACCCCTCCCCAGTGGGGACTCCCGTGGTCCCCTCGCCACTTTCTTCCCTTTGGAGTCTTTAGGGAGCAGAGAAAGGGTTGGTTTCTCCTGCCTAGGCTTCCTCGTCCAGCTCTTCCCTCTTCAACCCTCACCCCAGACAGGACATTGTGTTTGGCAGTAGCCCTGGCAGAGAGGCATGCTGTCTCTGGTGCATTCGCTCTGCAAACTCTGAGCTCTCTAATCAGATTCCATCCTGGGAGAATGGTACTTTGTTCCTAGAATAGTCAATGGCCTTGGACATTGACAAATGCTTCCCATGCATCCTCTCCTTTAATCCTTAAAACACCCCTTGAAGTTGGTACTACTACTGTTCCCCATTTCATAGTCAATGAAACTGAGGCTCTGGGAGGTTAAATCACAAGACATGCAGCTAGTAAGTAGCAGAGATGGGATTTGACACCAGGTCAGACCCGCTCCTGCGTGCATGCCCTTGCTTGCTCTGTCAGAGCAGCTCTGGGGGACAGCGACTGTCCCTGCTGGTCTGGGGTACACCTTGGCCCAGCCTCCTCCCTGCAGCCCCACCTCCTCCATTCTCCAGGACGAGGGAAGAACAGGCGGCAGAGCATCTTCTGAGCCGCGCCCACCCTGCCGTGGCCCAAGGGACAAGAGATCACATGGACCACAAATTCGGGTAGGATGGAACCTGTGTGGCCCTCGGAGGACTGAAGAACGAGGGCTGACAGCCAGCCCAGAAGACCGTTTGGCAGCCCTGCTGGCCACGGCTGTTTCTTCTCTGTGCTTCCCACGTGCCTCCCCAGTAGTCCTCACCTGCATACCAACCCCTCCATTACCCACGTCGGGGCTGGCATGAGCTGCTTCCCTGAGAGGACGTGAGAGGGAGGGGGGACCTTGTACCCTCTCCCGCCCTGAAGTGTTTGGGCACCTGCGTGGGATGCACATGGGCGAGAGAATTAAGGCGCCAGGATGGGCACTGCGCCCTGGATACAGCCTTTACCCTCCTCCCCCGGGGACCTGCCTAGGGCCAGTTTGGTAGTCCCCTTTTCTGGCCCCTTGGAGCCCACAGGTGTTTCATCTGTTTCCCTTCTGAGAGCAAGAAGAGACACGGCATGCTCTCTGGGACCCTGGAATCCTAGGTACCCACATGTGTGCCAAAGCCTGCCCTACCTGGCAGGTGTCCCACAGCAACAGAAGGAGTAGTAGTCCCCTTTCTTTCCATCAGCCCTACCCCACCCTCATTCCCCCGACTCCCTCTGGCTTGAACCGTGGCTGAGCAGCGCCGGCATGCTTGGATGCCCAGCTATGTCCAGAGGTGGCCTGGGTCTGCCGGTTGCACGCCTGCCACCTCAGCCAGCCCCCACCCAGCTCACCAGTCTGAATGGAGTTGCCTTAAATTGGCAGGTGGTAGCGTGCTCACTGCCCTTGGAGCTGTGATCGGCTCCTGCCTGTCCACCCCTTCCCCAGGTGGCTCCTGCTTATCTTATCATCCTGGGGCTCTGATTAGCTAGGCCTGGTCAGGGTCCTGGGGACAGCACCCAGATATGCAGAGTCACCCTGACGCTGGTACCGGGCTGACCTCAGCTCCCGGAGGGTCGCACAGCCTCCCCATCCCTCCTTCCCGGCCTTGTGGCTCGTGTCCACCTGATCCCAATACCAGCTTTCCCAAGCCCCTGCCACCCCAGAGGGCAGCCACGACAGGGAGAGGTGTAGATGCCACCATCTGAGGTAGAGGAATGTGGACCAGGAGCAGGCTGTGATGCTGAGACACGACACTTGCCTCCGGGGGCCTGGAGCCTGGGGGGCCAGGGCCCCTAAAGAAGGCTCCCCTCTGTATCCCCCAGGTCTCCTCAACAGTGGGCTGATCCTGAATGGCACAGGCCAAGGGGAGGCTAGCCTCACCTTTCTACCCAGGCCTCCTGCCCTGCCCACCTCAGGCCCCCACCCTCCACTCCTCCTCACGGTACTGTGAACATCCTGTGACTCAGCGCAGAGACAGATAATATATTTAATTCATGTTGTACAGAAAGGAGCAAGCGGTCTCATACAGAAAAGCTGATTTTGATAGATTGATGCCAAAGATGGAGAACCGAAGGCCCCTCTCAGGCCTAATGAGTGTGGGTGGGGCGTGCTTGTGTGCATGTGTGTGTGTGTGTGTGTTGTATGTATATATATGTATAAAATGAGGAGAGAGTTTGATTTGTGTGTATCTCTGACCTCCACCTCACCCCAGGCTGTGGGACAGGTGCCTAGCATTCACCCTGCTGTATCCTGGGTGCTGCTGCATTCGGAGCAAGAAGTTGGCTTTTGCTGAGGAGCATCAGTGGTGGTTGTGGGTAGGCAGAGGATCCCCAGGCCTGGGAGTCTGACCTGTGGCCTGGCATTGGCCCAAGTTGGTGCCTGTGGGGTGGGGCTGGCCAGGAGAGCAAAGAGGGACTCCTGGACAGGGGTCTGGGGTCTGGCCATGCAGCTGATGCCTGTGTTCCCAGCACCAAATGGCCCCCTGGCTTCTGGGTAGGGAGGGAGGCAGGATCAAGATGGGGTTGACATGGGAGATGGCCAAGACCAGGGCAGCAGGATGAGGGTGTGAGCCTTGCTGTAATTCAGGCCCTGCAAGCATTACTGCAGACCTGGAATACACCTCCTGCTGTTGCCTAGACCACCTCCCCATCTTTGATCTGGACGCCACCCCCGCCCACATCACACACAGCTCCCAAAGTGCTCAGAATCCTGCTGTTGTCCAATTCAGTATCCAGGTTTGTTCTTCCCGAGACCACTCTGAGAATGCCAGGCCCCAAGCCCTGCCTCGTGACCTGTCCTCATGCCTGGCCTTAAGCGCTTTGCAGTTTGCCGGCATGGTTTGCAGTTACTGGAGTGGGTGGCTGCTTTCCAGAGGAGGAAGCTCATGCTGAGGCTGATGATGTCTCCCAAGGCTCTGGAAATAAGGGGCGGACCAGGGCTCCATTCTCAGCCCAGTGCCAGTTCTACCCAACGAGACCTCCTCACTTTGCTTGTAGGCAGCCAGACACCGAAGCAGGATTGTAACTCAGACAATTAGTGCTTGAGGGGAGGAGAAGGGCTGGGAAATGCATTGGTGGGAATTGGAAACCAGACATTTATTAAGCTCCCTGCTGGGTGCCAGGCAGCCCTGTGCCCAGGCATTGTCTCACTGAATCCTCATGGAAACCCCCCTTTCTCCCCACTTTGCAGATGAGGACATGAGCCTCCCAGGGGTAGCCTGGGGTCACATGCCAAATTAGAATCCCAGATGTCTGCCCCCAGCCCTGTGGTCTTCAAGGAGTGGGAGGCGTGAGGAGGGTTAGGTGGAGAGAGTGCAGAGGCCCTGGTGGGAGGAAAACACACAAGGAAGGACATGGGCAGATGCTGCCTTGAGGAGCACTTTGCAAGGCCACCCTTGTGGCAGGCAGAGGTGGCCCGGCGAGGCTCTGCATCTTTAGGAGTCGCTGGGGGCAGCCATTCTTGTTGCTGCAGCTGTGGCCCTGCGGTGGAGGCACACACCTAGGGGCTTCTGACATCAGGCACTCTGAGCTTCTGCCCTAGAAGGCTGCCAGGGCTGGGGGTGCGGGCCAGCCTGGGGTTGTGGAACTCAGCTGGACAAGCCCACACCACGCCTTGGATAGGGTTGGTGCTCAAAAAGTGATGGCTCCAGAGAAGGAAGCTGGGTTCGGGCGTGAAGAGGGGCCGACTGATTTTGGCCATGAGCTGCCACTGGGCTCCCAGGGACCAGGCTGAGCTACAACACAACCCAGTGTCCTGGAGTGTCGGTTTCCTGGGCACCCCTGCAATCATTTCCTTATGCTGGTGACGCTCAAAAACAGGAGGCTGCCGCATTCCGCAGGACTTCCCGGCCCAAAGCAGCCTTTTACAAGTCATTTCCCTGTCTGGCCTCACTTTTGCCATCTGCCTGCTTCTGAGACAGGTCAGGAATATCCAGGGTGCAGATGCCTTCCCCTCCACCATGGCAACTTGGCAGAGGCATTTGAGGCATGCAGCAGCCCTGCAGCTTCAGACACAATGTCCTATTTGCTGAACTCTACAGGGTGGGGGTGATACCAGCTCCCGTGCTTGGCACTGCCCACATCATCCTATACCCCGGTGGGATCTGGAGCTGGCTCTCCCCTGCCTCACCCTCCTGTGGACTCCCACTCACCCTTCCCCTGCTGTCTGGGTCCAGTGGTCAGGGCTGATGTCTAATAGGCTACCACTCCTCTACCCTGCTAGGCCCCCTGGGCCAGCCAAGTGTCAGGCACCGTTGCAGGCCTGCTCCTTTCCTCCCTCCTTGAAGCATCCCAGCCTCCTTTGGGCCATCTCCCCGCCTCTATCTCTGCTCAGACCCTTGCTTTTGGCCGTGACACTCTACGGGGCCAAGGGTAGCTCTGATGAGATTGCAGGTGCCACATGGCCACTTCTACTTCCTCCCTTGTTTTCTCCTCTCCCTTCCTCCTGCTTCTTTTTCCTTCTCTCAGTGCCCCTTGGGGGCACTAGGTATTACTCAGTGGGCGGCCCTGAGTAACAGTGAAATCCAGAGATCAGTAATCTGACCCAGCCTCTTCTCTAAGGAAGGAGATTTTGCAGCCTCTCCCTTGAATCACCCAAGCCTCCAGATCCTGAGGTGTGTTCTCAATGCCAAGCATCAACCCTTGCTCCTGCACCCATGGGCCTTCCTGGTGATGTGACGCAAACATGAAGAGCTGAAGCATGGACAGGGCGTGGCAGGGAGGATCCCCGCTGCCCTCCTGCGTGTGGTCAGCACCCCTGCTTGCCCCTTTCTGGGCTAGAAACTTCTAGCCCAGTTCCTCATCTTCCTGTCTCCTCCAGAGCTCCTCCCTCCCTAATTTACTCATTATCCACCAGATGGTTCCAGACTCTGTGCCGGGCTCTGTTTTCAGTCAAATACCCGGGATACAAACTTGACTCTGACTTAGACCGCACTCCCAGGAACTCAGCGTCTCAGAGGCGGCTAGGATGTAATCTTTTATTCCTCTCAGCTTCTTAAGGTCTCAGCTACTTGGGGGAAAGACAGTTGTCCATTAGTCATTCTATTAAAACTTGCCAAGTTTTTTTTTTTTTTCTTCGAGAACAATAAAATGTTTTAATGTCCTCATGTTTTCCCTGGAGGAGGGACTGGCTGAGTCCTAGGTTCCTGGGGAGAAGGAATCTTCCACAACCAGGGAAATATCACACAGGCTCCAAAATCACACAGACTTGGATTCAAATCCCAGCTCTACGGCTTGCAAGCTGTGTCACGTTGGGAATGTTCCTTAACTGCTTTGTGCCTCAGTTTCCCTTTCTGTAAAATGGAGATAGTGATAACACCTGTTTCACAAGGTTGTGAGGATTTAAGAATGAATATTCAGGCCCGGCGCGGTGGCTCATACCTGTAATCCCAGCCCTTTTGGAGGCCGAGGTGGGTGAATCACTTGAGGCCAGGAGTTCGAGACCAGCCTGGCCAACATGGTGAAGCCCCGTCTCTACTAAAAATACAAAAATTAGCCGAGTGCGGTGGTGGACACTTGTAATCCAAGCTACTTGGGAGGCTGAGACAGGATAATTGTTTGAACCCAGGAGGCAGAGGCTGCAGTGAGCCAAGATCGCGCCACTGCACTCCAGCCTGGGTGACAGAGTGAGACCCTGTCTCAAAAAAAAAAGAAAGAAAGAATATTCAGGAGGGGCCTGACCCAGAGTGCTAGGTAAGTAAGATCCTCACTCTGCACACTCCCACCCACTTCTCCACAAGCAGGAATTCCAGCTGTCTCCCTCCTGGAAGTAAAGTGGAAGATCATATGCTTTTATTTCTTGCATTCTTCACTCTTGATAAGATCTCAATCAGCAAGAATGTATTAAGAACATCCTACTTAAAATATTTTGCAAGACTTTTAAAATGACCTGAGCCCAGAGTTTTTCTCCATGGGAGCTTTAAACGTAGCTGGGGAAGTAAACATGGAAAGAGAATTTATGATAAAAGGCACTGGGTCAGGTGTCACTCAAAGTGAAATCTGCTGCCTCTTGAGGTAGTAAGCGCGTTGTTCCCCAGACTGGGAAACCACTTGGGTTTTCCAGGGGCACCGCTGCCTCTGGTACGTCTTGCCAGGTTCCTGAGGAGGCAGCGGCCAGATCCGCACCTGGCCTGACCCTGTTCCTTGGATCTTTCTTTTTTGCTGTGTGGAGTAGCAAAGTGTAACTGGCAGATGAGACATTCCTCAGAGAAGCCAGATGAATGTGGCAAAGCATGATTCTGGGCTTGCAAACACCCTTCTCCTTGGATTCCAGGATGCCAGGGGTATCCTCTCAGTCCTGTCACTGGCTTTGAAGCCAGACTTGGCTTTTCAGGACCTGGGACTGATTCTGGGGTGTGGGAATGAACTAATCTGGATTTTTTTTTTTTTTTTTTTTTTTTTTGAGACACAGTCTTACTCTGTTGCCTAGGCTGGAGTGCAGTGGTATGATCTTGGCTCACTACAACCTCTGCCTTCTGGGTTCAAGCGATTCTCATGCCTCAGCCTCCCAAGTAGCTGGGATTATAGGCATGTGCCACCACATCCAGTTAATTTTTGTATTTTTAGTGGAGATGGGGTTTTGCCATGTGGACCAGGTTGGCCTTGAACTCCTGGCCTCAAGTGATCCACCTGCCTCGGCCTCCCAAAGTGCTGGGATTACAGTCATGAACCACCATGCCCAGCCCTCAATCTGGGATTCTTAACGTTGGAGTTGATGAGAGTAGGAGGGCCAAGTTGGGGAACAGGGGATGGGGCCAGAGGTTAGGGCTCAGTACTGTTTCCTGCCTTGGGCAGATGGCTTGAGTGGGTGCCTTCAGCCACCTGTGATTCCACACCTCCGGCCAGTGTTCCACTTAGTAATGGAATTTACTGCCTGGCTTCTCTGTAGAAGAAGAAGAGTGGGGGTGGGACAAGGTTGAGATTTACAAGCAATAGAGGCAGTGCTGTGCCAGGCTGCCTCAGCCTGAATCCTGGCACCACCACATCCTAGTTGTATGACCTTAGCCACATAGCATGGCTTCTCTCTGCCTCAGTTTCCCCACCTGCAAAATGGGGTGATCATAGGATGAGTGTGGGTTAAATGAATTAGTACATGAAAAGCACACAGAGCCCAGGCACGGTGGCTCACGCCTGTAATCCTAGCACTGTGGGAGGTCAAGGTGAGCAGCTCATGAGGTCAGGAATTCGAGACCAGCCTGGCCAACATAGTGAAATGCTGTCTCTACTAAAAATACAAAAATTAGCCAGGCATGGTGGTGCATGCCTGTAATCCCAGCTACCCAGGAGGCTGAGGCAGGAGAATCAGTTGAACCTGGGAGGCAGAGGTTGTGGTGAGCCAAGATTGTGCCACTGCACTCCAGCTTAGGCAACAGAGCAAGATTCTGTCTGAAACAAAAAAAAAAAAAAAGAGGAAGGAGAAGAAGAGGAAGAAGAGAAAAAAAGGAAGAAGAGGAAGAAGGAGAGGAAGAAAAGGAAGAGGAAGAGAAAGAGGAGGAAGGAGAGGAAAAGGAAGAAGAATAATTTACTGGTCATGTAGAAAGCACTACACAGGTCGGGCGCGGTGGCTCAAGCCTGTAATCCCAGCACTTTGGGAGGCCTAGATGGGTGGATCACGAGGTCAGGAGATCAAGACCATCCTGGCTAACATGGTGAAACCCTGTCTCTACTAAAAAATACAAAAAACTAGCCGGGCAAGCTG
>NW_012117921.1:514438-542067 GCF_000951035.1 Colobus angolensis palliatus | reverse complement strand
ATTCAGAAATAAATAAAGAGTGTTCTATCCTCAAGGAATTCGCAGTCTGGTAAAGGAGAGAGACATTGGTTGCAGAAATAACAATGGCTTTGATTGCACCATTGTACTCCAGCCTGGGCGATGGAGTGAGACTTAGTCTCAAAAAAAAAAAAAAAAAAAAAAAAAAATCTTCTTGGCTTAGACCACTCTGTGAAACACTAGAGATTCAGAAATAAATAAAGAGTGTTCTATCCTCAAGGAATTCACAGCCTGGTAAAGGAGAGAGACATTGGTTGCAGAAATAACAATGGCTTTGAAGTGGGCTTTGGTATCTGCATTTCACAGATGTGGTAGAGATTATCCCAGAGATTGTAAACAGCTGCCCAGATGACGTGCTCCTTCCACCTCCCTCCACTGCCCTTCCTCAGCCCCTGCAGTACCTGGTTTGCAAGCCTCATAAACTGAGTTGGGCCTCACTGCTAGGTTCATAGCTGTGAATGAAAATATGAACATGAAATGTCTGCTGCATCAGGAACTTGCTGGAACCCACTCTTGCCTGGTCAGCTCTCCCCCTTCCCTTCCATGCAGCAGCAGGCACCTCGGGGCCACCCCTGCTGCTTCAGACTCAAGTGCTCATTTACAGTCACGGGGTTCAGCCAATCTTGTTTCTAAGGTGATTCCAAACTCTACTCCCCAACCTCCACCCCTGGGTGTTCCTGGGCTGCAGAGGGCCTCCAGAGAGGCTTCAGGACATCCCGCTGACTGTCCCACTGTAACCACTAAGGGTTGAGCCTCCTCGCCAGCGAGGTGCCTAAGCCCCTTGTACCCTGGCTCTGACTTCTCTGCATACTCTGCAATCTTGCTACTAGACCAAGGACCCATTTTCCCTGAGGGCACCTCCTCCCTCAAGCCCCTGTGCCTGAGTCTGTCCACGTTCCCTCTGTTTGGACTTCCTTCCTTCCAGCTCCCTGCAGCAGCACCAGTTCCAGTTTCAGTCACTGCGCCTTGGGCAAACTCCTTTACCCGGCTGAGACCTTGATGCTTCTGTCCCTACAATGAAGGTGGGCCCTGGATGCCCTCAGTGTCTCCTTCTTGCTCCTGGATTTTACATAAACGTGTCTGCTGTCACTTTCTTGTTTTATAATCCCCCCTGTTCTTCTTTCAAACATGCCTCAAACTCCCTTCCTCCAGGAAGCCTTCCTTGATCAGCCCTGTGAATACTCCCATATGTGCTCAGTTCTGTGGTAGCAGGTGGGCCTATGCCAATGCTGGTGCCAAGGGGTCCACAGGGGCCTTAGTGCCCTCATAACCTCCATTGCGTGAAAGGCCACCCGAATACCTACAACCTAAGTAAAAACCAGAGCTTAGCATAGAAACAGTGACCACTTCTCAGTCAATTTCCCAAGCATTCTCCCAACCCCCAACCAGACTTACCCCAAGCCAGACAGTCTAGAAATTCTAGCTGTCTAGAGTCTACACTCTTTTTTTTTTTTTTTGGAGACAGAGTCTCGCTCTGTCACCCAGGCTGGAGTGTGGTGGTGTTATCTTGGCTCACTGCCACCTCCATCTCCTGGATTGAAGCAATTCTTCTGCCTCAGCCTCTCAAGTAGGTGGGACTTACAGGCACCCGCCAACACACCCGGCTAATTTTTTGTATTTTAGTAGAGATGGGGTTTCACTATGTTGCCCAGGCTAGTCTTGAACTCCTTAGCTCAGGCAGTTCACCCGCCTTGGCCTCCCAAAGTGAAAGGATTACAGGCATGAGCCACCACACCCAGCCTAGTCTACACTCTTGTATCTAGGTTTTCAGTGTCTTAAGTCTTTTTGAGGTTTAAGTTGTAAGCTGCCTGGGTTGAAAAGGGCCATGCTTTCTAATTCCTGACTGTGACCTCCCCCAGTGGCTTTGTCAGGGTAATGACACCACTTGGTGACCAAGTAATTTTTAAAATAATTATTTGGGTTTTTGTTTGTTTGTTTTCATTTTTTGAGATGAAGTTTCACTCTTGTTGCCTAGGCTGGAATGCAATGGTACGATCTCAGCTCACTGTAACCTCCGCCTCCCAGGTTCAAGCAATTCTCCTCCCTCAGCCTCCCAAGTAGCTGGGATTACAGGTGCGTGTCACCACGCCTGGCTAATTTTGCATTTTTTGTAGAAACAGGGTTTCACCATGTTGGTCAGCCTGGTCTCGAACTCCTGACCTCAAGTGATCCACCTGCCTCAGCCTCCCAAAGTGCTGCAATTATAGGCATGAGCCACTGCACCTGGCTAATGTTTTTAGTAATTACGAAAATGCTTTCATGCCCAGTAGCCCTTGTTGCCACACCTTCTGTGAGGGAGACAGAGCACGCACGATTTCCCCAATTCAGTGGATGGGGAAACTGAGGCTTTGGGATTTTGAACTCCTTGCACATGGTTGGTTAAGTGGCAACACTTGGCCTCCTATCAGGCACACCCCTGCCCCAACGCTGTGCACCACAGGTCAGTGACTCTGAACTGCTTTATTTGCCAGCTCAGGTTTTAATCCGTTTCAGCATTGGGGCAGTGAGCAGTGGCCCCAGGGCTGGCAGGAGAGCCAGAATAAGCAGATTTGACTTCTAATCTGACTCACCCAACTGGTTCAGAATGCAGCCAAGCGGGGAAATTTGGGTGAGCTCCTCCTCTTCCCCTCCCTTTCTTGCTCTCACAGTTGTCCTCTAGCCCCTCTCTCTACCCTCCCCCGCCCCCCCCATGTTGGGGCGGGGTCCTAGGAGGATGTGAGCCCAGGGACACGCGGATGTTTTTCTCCTCAGCATTGTTCTCCCATGCCCATTGTATGGGCTGAGAGCAGCACATCACCAAGTCGCCTGGCAAGCTCTCAGCAGAGCTGGGGAATGTTTCCGGAGTGGACTAACCCATTACCAGTGGCCGAAACTTTTTAAAAGCTCTGGCATTTCTTTGGATGGCCAGACTGGGAGAGCCAAAGAGAAGGAAGGACTTGGAAACTCCTGACTTTGAGGCTAAAGGTCCCAGGGACCTTGGCAGAACCGTAGTTTGCCAAGAGGCCGTTCAGACTGGGCCTGCCACCCAGTGAGGGATCTGGGAATGTCACGTGGAGGGGAAATGGCAGGTGGGGCAGTGGATGGAGGGCTCAGCTGGACGTGTGGAGGGAGTCAAAATTGTATTATATTTTGTTTACAACACCTGACCCCAACTTGGAACTTGGGATGGCTCACACCTGAGTATGGGAAAGGACCTAGTCACCTTTGAAAGCTTCACTGAGCTCCCCCCAGAGGAAGTGGAAAGTCAGAATTGTTTTGGAGCAGGTCAGTGTTGGCCAGTGGGTGAGCAATGCTCAGCGCTCCCAGCAATTTCCTCCCAGAGAAAGTATTCCTCTATGCGTCCCTCTCTTTACCACTAGACTGGGGGTGCCATCTCTCTGAGGTGCTTTGCGTACATTTCCTCATGGTTTGATTGGTCTTGTGAGGATCAACTCACAGCAAGACCAATAAGCTTGTGTAGTAACCCATTTCTTATAGATGAGGAAACTGAGTTTCACCGAGGCTGAGATGGCTCCAGACCACACAACTACTTTGTGGCAGAGCTGGGACTGGAACCCAGGTCTATGACACTCCAAAGTCCATGTTCCACAACAGAATTTCTCAAGCATTCATGTGCATAAGTGATGACTGGGGTGCCAGCTGAGAGTGCAGATTTCTGAGCCCTGTCCCCTCTTCCTCATCCTAATTCAACAAATCAGAGTTGGGGGCAGGGATCTGTATCTTTGACAAATAACAGGTGACTCGGAAGCTGCTGGGGCACAGGTTGAGAAACACTGCCTTGGGGCTCTGTTGCTTTTTGAGACAGAGTCTTGCTCTTGTCACCCAGGCTGGAGTGCAGTGGCATGATCTTGGCTCACTGCAACCTCCATCTCCCAGGTTCAAGCAATTCTCCTGCCTCAGCCTCCCAATTAGCTGGGATTACAGGCATGTGCTACCACGCCTGGCTAATTTTTTGTTTTTATTCTCCAATTTAAAACTTTTAATTAAAAAGTAAACTTTAATGTCAAAAATTCAAATTTGGGGAGGGCAGAAGTATCACACACAAGGCTGTCACGTCACACTTGGAAGGTTGCACAGCAGGCTGGGCAAAGGCGCTCCTCACATCCCAGACGATGTGGCCAGGCAGAGGCGCTCCTCACTTCCCAGACGGTGGGCAGCCGGGCAGAGGCGCTCCTCACTTCCCAGACAGGGCGGCAGCCAGGCAGAGGCACTCCTCACTTCCCAGACACTGGGCAGCCGGGCAGAGGCGCTCCTCACTTCCCAGACAGGGCGGCAGCCAGGCAGAGGCACTCCTCACTTCCTAGACGGTGGGCAGCCGGGCAGAGGCGCTCACTTCCCAGACAGGGCGGCAGCCAGGCAGAGGCACTCCTCACTTCCTAGACGGTGGGCAGCCGGGCAGAGGCGCTCCTCACTTCCCAGACAGGGTGGCGACCAGGCAGAGGCGCTCCTCACTTCCCAGACGGTGGGCAGCTGGGCAGAGGCGCTCCTCACTTCCCAGACGGTGGGCAGCTGGGCAGAGGTGCTCCTCACTTCCCAGACAGGGTGGCGGCCAGAGAGAGGCACTCCTCATTTGATGCCTGGCCAATTTTTGTATTTTTAGTAGAGATGGGGTTGCACCATGTTGACCAGGCTGGTCTTGAACTCCTGACCTCAGGTGATCCGGCTGCCTCAGCTTCCAAAGTGCTAAGATTACAGGCGTGAGCCACTGCACCCACCCGGGACTCTGTTTTATGACTTCAGCCAAAAGAGCAACAACCTGGTCTGAAAACACAGGCGCAGCCCAGGGCCCTGCTGAGCCCTCAAGGGGTGGCCCTCACCCCTCACTCCACCTTCACCTATGGAGTGAAACCCAGAAGCAGCCCAGTCTCTCAGAAGGCAAAGGGCCCATCTTCTGCCTAGAAAATCTCCCATTGCACTTTATAACATTTTCAGCCCCCAAAAGAGAAACCTGAAACACACCGGAACATTTATTCATCCCTCAGAGGTTTATGGGCCCCTTGCCCTGAGTAAGGGGTTGGGACAGATACCACTCAGGTGGGTAAAGCAAGTTTCTCAGAGATGGGTGCATCAGAACCCTCCTGCTTCAGAATTATCTGAGGGTTTGCTAAGAATGCAGAGTCCTGGACCCTATCCAGACCTCCAAAGTCAGAATCCCTGGGGGATGAACTCTGGGAATCTGCATTTTAAATACTCTCCTCAAGCAATTTTGTAGCAAGTAGAAGTTTGAGAAGTGGTTTCCTGAGAGTCTGGGAAGAAAAGGAACTGGGAACGCTGTAGCTTTGGGTCCTGCGGGTTAAAGACCCTGGTAAGACACCCAAACTACATTTGTCAGCCAGGAATCCCTGGGGTGCAGCTGTGGATTTGTGAAAGGAGAGCTGTACATGGCATGTGGGGGTCTGGGTTTGAATCCTGGCTTGGCTACTCTGTGATTCTGGGCCAGTGACTTAACCTCACGGAGCTCAATTCCTCACATGCCAAATGGGATACTCTAGTCCACCTCCCAGCATCACCACGAGGACCTAGTGACATGCCGCAGCTCCAAATGAACAGCGTCGGCTTGTGCTGGAAAGAGCTCATTCTGCACGATGTGGCTCTAGGCAATGCCATCAATGGGCTCCTAGTAGCCTGGAGCTGGAGCAGACCCACTTCACTCTGCTGGGGAGCCAAGGGCTGGGGTGGGGTGGCTGGTTAGAGTTCAAAATCAGACTCTGGACTCATGGGGTGGCCCAGGGTACCCAAAGAGGGTCAGAGCTCAAGTTGTACCTCACAAGACCCTGAAGAGGACAGTATAGCCCTGGCAGGATAGCCTTGTGGTTAAGGGCATAGGCTCTAGAGCCAGAGGGCTCAAATCCTGGCTAGAGTACTTGCTAGCTGAGCGACCTTGGGCCACTTACTTCACCTCTCTGTGCCTCAGTTTTCTTATGTGTAATATGGAGATATAAAAAACATACCCACTTCCCTGACACAGGGGAAAAGCCCTCAAAATATGTCACACATATTAAGTACTAGGTAAATATTAGCCATTATTGACTATTAATGGAAAGATTTTATGCATGGGGAGTCTTTTAATAGTTGACTTCATAGTTGTCTGTGTCTGTGCAGGGCTGTGTGCCCTCCACGTCCAAGTTTCTCCCTGGCTGTCTTAATCTGGAGATGATGCCGAAAATGGAGCCAGATGTCCAAGTCTTCCAGCTGGGATTTATCCTCTTGGTAAATCTGCTAGGATATAAGGATGAGGATGAAAGCAACGGCAGCCAGATTAGGAAGCATCTTTATAGTATCTCTTAAACCAAGGCTTAAGAGAAAGCATAGATGGATATAAAAGGAATTCAACACCTGCTCTTCTCTTTTTTTTTTTTTGAGGCAGAGCCTCACTCGATTGCCCAGGCTGGAGTGCAGTAGCGAAATCCCGTCTCACTGCAGCTTTGACATCCCGGGCTCAAGCCATCCTCCCACCTCAGCCTCTTGAGTAGTTACAACTACAGGTGTGCCCCAGCATGCCTGGCTAATTATTTTACTACTTGTAGAGATGGGATCTCAATATATTGCTCAGGTTACTCCCTAACTCCTGGGCTCAAGGAATCCTTTTGCCTTGGCCTCCCACAGTGCTGGGATTACAGGTATGAGCCACTGCACACGGCTTGCTCTTCTCTTCCATTTCCTTTAGGTTCAGCCAGGCATTGTGGCTCACACCTGTAATCCCAGCACTTTGGGAGGCCAAGGCGGGTACAGCACTTGAGGTTGGTTCAAGGCCAGCCTGGCCAACATGGTGAAACCCCACCTCTACTAAAAATACAAAAATTAGCCAAGTGTGGTGGTACACACCTGTAATCCCAGCTACTCGGGAGGCTGAGGCAGGAGAATCGCTTGAGCCCAGGAGGCGGAGGTGGCAGTGAGCCGAGATCATGCCACTGTGCTCACTCCAGCCTGGCTGACAGAGCGAGACTCCATCTCAAAAAAAAAAAAAAAAGCACTACACAGTGTAAGCTGTATGTCATCTTTCCCTGAGGGTAGAAGCAGGCATCACCTGCCTTCTCTGTTTCACTGTGAGGGCTGTGACCAGGAGCCAAAGGTTTCTTACTAAAAGGAGGAATGGTTCCATGGGGCACACAAGTGAATAAAACCCTTTCTGTGTGTGGAGAACTACCTGTCTTCCCAAAATACCATTAGAGTTTGGGAATTCTGGTGTCACTTACTCTAACAGATATAGATGTTAGGCAAAAGGCAATGAACTTAACAAACATTACCTATATTTTAAAACTTTTTAAAAGTTAAGAGACATTTATTAAAACTTTTGGAAGCCAGGCACAGAGGCTCACGCCTATAATCCCAGCACTTTGAGAGGCCGAGGCAGGTGGATCACCTGAGGTCAGGAGTTCAAGACCAGTCTGGCCAACATGGTAAAACCCCGTCTCTACTAAAAATACAAAAATTAGCTGGGCGTGGTGGCGCGTGCCTGTAATCCCAACTATTTGGGAGGCTGCAGCAGGAGAATCCCTTGAACCAGGGAGTCAGAAGTTGCAGTGAGCTGAGATGATGCCACTGCACTGCAGCCTGGCAACAGAGCGAGACTCCATCTCAAAAACAAACACAAAACAAAACAAAACAAAAAACCCCAGTATTTCCTTTAGGTTCAACTTCCATGTGGACTGGGGGCAGGGCTTGGGTAAGAGATGGGTGCAGGCAGTCTGTGAATTACGGGATCTTTGCATGCTGAGAAACTGGGAAGGAATGGGATTCTTTGCCAGCTATGCTCTTCTCCATGAATCTGCTAAAAGGCAAGGAACCATCTCAAATCCTCTGAGAGGAAAGGAGACAGATTGGGGTTGGGCCCTGCTTCAGTCACTCTCCTGCTCCTGTCTCCTCCCCTCCTGCCCAATTTTCTTCTGGACAGGTGCAGGCAAGAAGACTTGGAAGGTTCCCAGGAGGGAGTGGAAGTGTCAGGACAAACGTGTTACCTGGGCTCCCAGCCCCACTTTCTCCAAGATTACTGATGGGATGTGAGAAAAAGCCCTCTCCTGCCCCTCTCCTGAGGCCAACCAGCCGTCCCGAGAGCCCCTTCTCCTCCAGCTAGACCTCTGGGGGTTGGTCGGTACCCATCCTTGGTTTGGAAGATGCAGCTCTGTCTGAAGGATGCTGCTGAGTCGAGGGCCCCCTGAGTGGAGAACAAGCACTGCAGCACATCTGGCAGAACACCCTGAAAACAGTGATGCACAGAAAGGAGACACCGTGGTGAAGAGAGGCCTGTGGCCAACTCGGACTCTCATAACCCAGCCATCTCACAGAAGGTGGAGGAAGCAACGAGGGCTTGTGGTCATTCAGCCTGCATTTGCCAGCACGCGGCACACCCCATGAGTCAAGGCGGGGGCCATCCCAGGTGGCAAAGGGACAAGAAGACAAGGTCCACACCCACCGGGAATCCAGGTCATTGGGAAACAGTTGGCTACATGGGCACAAAGGAAGGAGCTGCTGATTCTATCTAGAAGGGGGTGACACACGAGCTGCACAGTGGAGGCTAGTTCACATTTCTGCAGGACAGAGGAGAATAACCAAGGGGCCATGTTCAGAAACCACCGATCCTGCTGTGCTGGGGGAGGTTGGGAAATGATAGGGGAGGAGGATGGAAATGCATTGAAGACACTGAGCTTGGTCCTCTGCACCATGTGGAGAAGGGCAGCATCCATTATTTTTTTGCTGATTATTAGAATTGATATGTTTATCATACAAAAATTGAGGGAGAAACAGAAATAGGATAAAGAAAATTAAAATCACTCATATGCCAACTACCTATAAATAACCACTGCTAGTTAATATTTTAATGCTTTTGTAAACCAAGAATTTTCTAGGGCAGGTGTCAATTAATTTAGAGGTTTATTTTCACCAGGTTAAGGATGCATGCCCAGAAGACAGGTCTGTGCCTGTCTCCAAAGATGATTTTGAGGGCTTCAATATTTAAAGAAGAAAGGGTGGATGTTGGCAAAAGAGGAAGAAATTTTTAAAAGGCATGGGGAGATAAGAGGCAAATGGTTGCATTCTTTTGAGTCTTTGATCAGCGCTTCACGTGTGAGAGGTGGGTAGAGGACTAGTCACCTATGCACTCATCTAGCTCAGTGAATCTGCGTTTTTACGTAAGATAAAATAAACATAGGGGCCAGTATGGTGGCTCAAGCCTGTAATCCTAGCACTTTGGGAGGCCAAGGCAGGTAGATCATTTGAGCTCAGGAGTTCGAGACCAGCCTGAGCAACCTGGCAAAACCTAATTTCTACAAAATATGCAAAACTTATCTGGGCATAATGACACATGCCTGTGGTCCCAGCTACTTGGGAGGCTGAGGTAGGAGGATCACCTGAGCCCAGCAAGATGGAAGCTGCAGTGAGCTCTGATCACGCCACCACGCCCACTCTATAATCTCTTGCTTTTATAAACAGTGCTGCAATAAATAACTTGGTACATATGTCATGTTTTACATGTACAACTCTGTATGCAGGATAACTTCCTGGAAGTGAAATTGCAGGTCAAAGGGCAGGGACAGTTATAATTTTGGTGGATATTGCCAAATAGCTCTCCATAGAAGTGATGTTAATTGCTTTAAAATGTCCTTCTTTTGCCGTAAATGAAGGACATAATGAAGTCTGAATTTAGAGCCAGTAAGGCTGGATTAGGGGAGGGTCGGCAGGGACCAGCTAGGAAGCTGCTATAGTCATACAGGATAAACCGCCTGGAACTGAACTGTGGGCCAGAACCACTGGACTAAGGCAGTAGAAGAAGCTGGAGCCCTGAATCCAAGGAACATGCCAGACTTAGAACTGACAGGACACAGACATAATTGGCATTTGCAGGTGAGAAAGCAAAGGTCTCTGACACAGACGAGTGGGAAGCTGCATCTGAAGTCAGAAACAAAAGTAGCCCAACAAGCTGGGTGTGGTGGCTCACATCTGTAATCCCAGCACTTTGGGTGGCCAAGACAGGAGGATTGCTTGGGCCCGGGAGTTCAAGACCAGCCTGGGCAAAAAAGGCGATCCCTGTCTCTATAAAAAATACAAAATTTAGCCAGGTGTGGTGGTGCAGTGCCTGTGGTCCCAGCCACACGGGAGACTGAGGCTGGAGGATCACCTGAGCCAGGGAGGTCGAGGGTGTAGTAAGCAGTGGTCACGCCACTGCACCCCAGTCCAGGCAACAAAGCAAACCACTTTCTCAAACAAAACAAACAAACAAAAAAAGAGCCCAACAGAGAAGGAAGGAGGCTCTTAGATTTCAGGAACCTCTGTTTCACACAGGGAGAGATATTCATTACGATGATGAAACTCTCAATTAGTTTCATTCTCTTATGTTAGGAGAATGACCATTCTGAAAAAGATAAAACACATACATTAAAAGGGAATTGAAATTTTCCATTCATGGGCTGGGCACAGTAGCTCACACCTGCAATCCCAGCACTTTGGGAGGCCAAGGCAGGTGGATCACCTGAGGTCAGGGGTTCGAGAGCAGCCTGGCCAACATGGTGAAACACCGTCTCTACAAAAAAAATACAAAAAATTAGCCAGGTGTGGTGGTGCACACCTGTAATCCCAGCTACTCGAGAGGCTGAGGCAGGAGAATCGCTTAAACCCAGGAGGCAGAGTTTGCAATGAGCCAATATCGCACCACTGCACTCCAGCCTGGGCAACAGAGTGAGATGCTCCAAAAAAAGAAAGAAAGAAAGAAAGAAAGAAATGAAATGAAATGAAATCTGCCAGCTGACCAGGCTGGCTCACTCTTAAATATGAAAAGACAAAGATCGTCAGACATTGAAAAATGACCTTAGCATGAAAAAGAGACAAGGATAAATGGCGGTGGTGGTCAGGGCAGTGCTCCATAAGAAAGAGAAATAATTTAGGAAACGGAAGACAAAAGAACATTTTAAATATTTCAGGCATTTTCAGATAGATTGGAGAGGTGTTACATCCCTAAACAAGGACAGGATGCTATGAAAAGCAGTAATCAGAGAATAAGTGTGAACTACTGGAAATTAAAGATAGGATCACAGAAATAAAAAAGTCATTGGAAGGTGTTGGAAGGTAAGAGAATTAGTTTTATATCTAAATGATAGTATATCTAGATCCTAAAAATTTCCTTAGAGGTAAAAAAAGAAAGAAAGAAAGGTTACCTAAAAATTTCCTTAGAGGTAACAAAAGAAAGAAAAAAGAAAGGGTACCTCTAAAAATATAGGCATCAGAGGCTGGGCATGGTGGCTCATGCCTTTAATCCCAGCACTTTGGGAGGCCAAGGAGGGTGTATCACCTGAGATCAGGAGTTCGAGACCAGCCTGACCAACATGGAGAAACCCCATCTCTACTAAAAATACAAAATTAGCCGAGCATGGTGGCACGTGCCTGTAGTCCCAGATACTCACGAGGCTGAGGCAGGAGAATCGCTTGAACCTGGGAGGTGGACGTTGCGGTGAATTGAGATCTCACCATTGCATTCCAGCCTAGGCAACAAAAGCAAAACTCCGTCTCAAAAAAAAAAAAAAAAAATATATATATATATATATATTTGCCTCTCTCTCTCTGTGTATGTATCTATCTATCTATCTATATATATGCATCAGACTGGCCTCAAAATTCTCACCAGCAAAGGCTAGAACTATGCCTTCAATATTCGATGACCAAAGCAATTTTTAACCAAGAATTCTATATCTGTCCAAATTACCATTCAAGTGTGAGGGTGGAGCAATGATACTTTCAGACACGAGGGACTCAGTAAACCAACATACCACACACTCCTTGAGAAATTAAAGATGTGGTGCAGCAAAATGAGAGCATAAACAAAGAAGAAACAAGTAGAAGAAAGGAAGAGAAGGAGGGAAGGAGGGAGGGCTGCCCCAGGCCAACACCTACACCTATGTGGCGGAAGGACAGAGGGCTCTGTGTAACCAGTCCTGAGAAATAAGGCACCTCTACTCATTAGATGGAAAGGCGGGAGCAGACTTGAATAAATAACAAGGGCATTATTAAAGAATAAGCCTGGTATGGTGGCACATGTCTGTAATCCCAGATACTTAGAAAGATGGCTTGAGTCCAGCCTGGGTGACATGGTGAGACTCTAAGAAAGAGAGAGAAACAGAGAGGGAGAAAAAAGAGAAGGGAAAGAAGAAGAAAGAAAAAAGGCAATTCGAAACTCTTATGAAAAACTAGAAGAAATGAAAGAAAATTCATCACAGGACATTTTGTGGCTCTGTAATAAACAATATTTACATTGTCACAAAATGTAAACACTATTTATTGGATTTAAACGTTGCAAACAACCGATAAGCAAAGCACAGAAGACCTAATTATGGTGAGAAAATTAGAACATAAATGTTGTCAACATTGAACATTTAAAGTAAATGTGCCAGGCGCAATGGCTCATTCCTGTAATCCCAACACTTTGGGAGGCCTAGGTGGGTGAATCACTTGAGGTTAGGAGTTCAAGACCAGCCTGGCCAACATGGCCAAACCCTCTCTCTACTAAAAATACAAAAACTACCGAGGTGTGTTTGTGCACACTTGTAATCCCAGCTATTTGGGAGACTAAGGCAGAAGGATCACTTGAACCCAGGAGGCGGAGGTTGCAGTGAGCCAAGACCATGCCACAGCACTCTAGCCTGGGTGACAGAGCAAGACTCTGTCTCAAAAAAAAAAAAAAAGTAAATGTTCAGGAGATAGAAGTTGGGAAGGGCAGCCTAAAGGGAAAGGTAGGAGTGATGATATCTTTATCCTATAAACAGTGAGTAAAAACTACTATCAACAGCTAGTGGGATGAAAAATAAAGATGTAGTCACTTAAAGCAACAGAGGTAATTGACAGATTTATTTTTATTTTATTTAGAGGAATTAAATAAGAATAGTTATATAAGTATACTGACAGTAGGGTGGGGGGAGGGTTGTTTGGATTAGATATGTGAACTAAATCCTCATTTTTGATAAATTATTATTATTATTATCATTGTTTTGTGTATATGAGACAGGGTCTGGCTTTGTCACCTAGGCTGCAACCTCCGCCTCCGGGGTCCAAGCGAGTCTCCTGTCTCAGCCTCACAAGTAGCTGGGGTTACAGGCACGTGCCATCACACCCAGCTAATTTTTTGTATTTTAGTAGAGACAGGGTTTCACCACGTTGCTCTGGCTAGTCTTGAACACCTGAGCTCGGGCAATCCACCTGCCTCGCCCTCCCAAAGTGCTAGGATTACAGGCGTGAGCCACCATGCCCCACCTCATTTGTGATAGTTATAAATTAATAGAGGATGTTTAAGCTTGAAAAACCAAGAAACAGTGGCATTAGCATATTATTTAGAGATATGGAAGTTACTCCCAGAATAAAGAGCTAAAAGAGTTAGAAGCAGTTGCCTCTGGGGAGCAAGACTAGAGGTGGGAGGGATGAGGTAGGGGACTGTAAGCTCTTCTGTTCTAGTTTATTTTTAACCATGTGCATGAATTACTTTGATATAAAAAATTTTAAGTGTGTCACAAGACAGATACAAAGGTGGAGGGTGAGAGCTTTTGTGGCCATAGATGAGTTCTGGGGGCCCGATGCAGGTGAGACACTGGAGTCATGAAATCCCTTGCAGGTAGGGCTGAAAAACAACCTAGATACATGAGGACACTGGAGATGGGAAAACATTCCGATTTTTACCAGGAGACAGAAGGTATTTCTGGAAACTATAGACCAAACGGCTCAATATAGAATCCTGGCAACATTCTAGCACAGATTATTAAACAGATGGCTTGGGAGTGCTTTGTGACTTTTTATTTATTTATTTATATGCCACCTCATTCCAAAAAGAGGAACCTGTAGTGGCTTACAGAAATACATACTATACTACAATATAAAAACATTTCTTTAAACGAGGAAAGGGTCTCAAAAAGTTAAACACAGAGTTACTATCTGACACAGCAAACCACCCCACTAGTATGTACCCAAGAGAACTAAAGCATATTCACATAAAAACTTGTGCATGAATATTCTCAGCAGCATAATTCATAACAGCCAAAAAGTAGAAACCCAAATGTCCAACAGCTGATGAATGTATAAACAAAATGTGGTATGTCCATACAATAGAATACTATTCAGTCATAAAAAAGGAATAAAGTACCGATACGTGCTACACCATGCATGAACCTTGAAAACATTATGCTAAGTACAGGAAACCGACATAGAAAGCCACACGTTGTATGATTCCATTGATATGAAATATCTAGAACAGGCAAATCCACAAAGACAGAAAGTAAGTCGAGGGGAAGAGAGAATGAGAAGTGACTGCTAATGGATATGGAGTTTCTTTTTAGGGTGATGGAAATGTTCTGGAATTAGTAATGATGGTTATATAATCCTGTAAATACACTAAAAACCACTGTGCACTGTACACTTTAAAAGGGTGAATATTATGATATGTGAATTATCTCAATTAAAAAAGCTTTATTGTAGTAAAAGTTCAGGAAAGGAGGGTGTATTCATCCATTCTCACACTGATATAAAGACATACCTGAGACTGGGTAACTTATAAAGAAAAGAGGTTTAATTGACTCAGTTCTGTGGGCTATACAGGTTTTTGCTTTGGGGGAGGCCTCAGAAAACAATCATGGTGGAAGGCAAAGGGGAAGCAGGCACATCTTCATATGGCCAGCAGGAAAAAGAGAGCAAAGGAGGAGGTGCTATACACTTTCAAACAACCAGATCTCATAAAAACTCACTCTTGAGAGAACAGCAAGGGGGATGTCTGCCCCCATGATCCAGTCACCTCCCATCAGGCCCCTCCTCCAACATTGAGAATTATAATATGACATGAGATTTGGGTAGGGACACAGACCCAACCATATCAGAGGGTGAAGAGAAAAAGACAAAAAAAAAAAGTGGAACTAAGTCAATATGTAACACATACACCACAAAATTCTTTATAGGTGATAAAGATGGACCATGGCTTTGATCTTGAGATTTACAGCAGCTACCACAAACCTGGAAAATAGTGTCAATTAAATGATTCCTGGAATCCATAAGATAAACATGAACTGGTTGTTCAGGAGGATCATGGCCTTTTTTTGGTGCTGATGCCCAATAGGTATCTCTTCATTGTGTCTTCATAAAGAGGACCAACTGACAACAACATCTCTCCATACCTCCAGTGACAAGAGTCACACAGTTATATCCTAGGGTCACTCAAATTGGACACAAAGCCCAAGTATAATTCAATGAACGCACTTTAGTGCAGGGCCTAAATGGTACAGGATATGCAGGCAGTTCTTCACTGGTAAAATGTGGATTTTCTGGAGCAGTGGTTTCCAACCCTAGCTGCACATTAGGAAGCCCTGGAAACTTTTGCAATATACCAACACAGGACTCCACCAACCAGAGATTCTGACTTTTTCTGTTTCCAGGGTATTTTAATATATAGCCAAATCTGAGAACTGGAGATCGATAAATTGTACATTTTTCATGAAATCCTCTATAATAAATACTATTTCTTGCCTCAGAGTTTCATCAACTCAAGGTTATAATACTTAAACACATTTTTATGTAGCTAATATTTTCTGAATGCCAGCTATGTACCAGGCAGGTGCTGTGCTCTAAGATGTAAGGATAATTGTGTGACCCAATCTCTATCCTTAAGGAGCTGATCCAGTATTGATTCGTGTTGTAGACACCTCAGCTGCTCTTCACAAGGGAAGGTAGTGAGGAGATGCAGAGAACAAAAGGCAGGCACCCGGGGCAGCTCTGGGTGGGCGGAGCACTCCCAGAAGAATGAACAACTTAGTTGAGTCCCAAAGGAAAGATTAATTAAGAAAAAGGGGGATGGGAGAGTGGTACATTGTGGTCAATATTTTTCTAAATAATTTGGATGACTATTAGTAACCATTCTATATGAATGTGAGGTGCCATGATTACTCAAGAACAGCTGGAGGAATAGCCCCTTGCTACGTGACTGAATGGGAGACAAAAGCGCACCCGTGAGCGAGAGGAACTCAAACCAAAATTGACACTCCGGATCAGGGGAAGGTAACTAAGAAGTGTGAGCAGAGCCACCCTGAGTGTTTTAACAGAGGCTTCACATGTGTTATCGTGTAATCCTACATCGACATTTTATAGTTGAAGAAAATCAGCCTTATAATGTCAAGGTAGCTGCCTTGAGTTGGCACAGCCAAGTGTGTAGCCAGAACTCAAGTCTAAGCCTGTCTCACTCCAAGGTCCAGGTTCTTTCTATTATTCCACATGTATCAAGTCCTGTACCTAGATTCAAAGAATCAACTGCTCATAGACAAGTTAGGAAGTCTTGGTTCAACTGCATTTTCTGTGGGGGAAAATGTTAACAGCTATCAGCTTATGCAATAGTCTTAGATGTGTGTATTGGAGTTGAATGTGAGAGGTAGACATTCTCATGGGAAGGATCCAGACTTTGGAGTCAGGCAACGCAGGCTCAAAACTCAGCTTTGCTACTTATGCTGTGTGACTTTAGGGAAGTTACTCTGCCTTCCTGAGCCTCACAGTCTTCTTATCCATAAAATAGGGATAATAATGCCTACCTCACAGGATCATTGTGAAGATTAAAGTTAATTTATATGCATGGGAACGTTTTGCAAGATAGACCATATGTGAGGCCACAAAATAAATTCCAATAAATATTAAACAATCAGGCTGACTAGGCTGGGCATGATGGTTCACGCCTGTAATTCCAGCACTTTGGGAGGCCAAGGCGGGCAGATCACTTGAGGTCTAGAGTTCAAGACCAGCCTGGCAAACATGGTGAAACTCCATCTGTACTAAAAATACAAAAATTAGCCAGGCGTGGTGGTGTACGTATGTAATCCCAGCTACTCAGGAGGCTGAGGCAGGAGAATCGCTTGAACCCAGGAGGCAGATGTTGCAGTGAGCCAAGATCGTGCCACTGCACACTAGCTTGGGCAACAGAGAAAGACTCCATCTAAAATATGTATACATATATATATATATCAGGCTAGCTACGGTGGCTCATGTTTGTAATCCCAACACTTTGGGGGGCAATAGGATTTCCTGAGCCCAGGAGCTCAAGACCAGCCTGGACAACATAGAGTGAGACCCCAGCTCTATGAAAAATCAAAAAAGAAATCGAAACCATACCAAGTATTTTCTCAAACTACAGTGGAGTGAAACTAGAAATCAATAACAAAAGGACCCCTGGAAACTATACAAATACATGGAAATTAAATAATACATACTTGAACAATCACTGGATCAATGAAGAAATTAAAAAGGAAATAAAAAAATCTTGAAACATGAAAATGGAAACACAACATACCAATACCCACAGGATGCAGTAAAAGCAATACTAGGAGAGATGTTTATAGCAATAAATGCTTATATCTAAATAGTAGAAAGGTTCAAATAAACAACCCCATGATGCTCCTCATGGAACCAGAAAAGCAAAAACAAATTGAACCCAAAATTAGTAGAAGCAAAGAAATAATAAAGATCAGGGCAGAACTAAACAAAATAGAGACTAAAAATAGTACCAAAAGATGAAAAAAATGAAAACTTGTGTTCTCTAAAAATAAAAAAAATTGACAAATCATTAGCTAGACTAAGAAAAAGAGAACACCCAAATAAATAAAATCAGCAGCCAGGCACTGTGGCACATGCCTATAGTTCCACAACTTTGTAGGCTGAGACACGAAAACGCTCGAGGCCAGGAGTTCGAGGCTACATTGTGTGATGATCATGCCTGTGAATAGTCACTGCACTCCAGCCTGGGCAACAAAACGAGCCTCCATCTCTTAAAAAAAAAAAAAAAAAAAATCAGAAATGAAAAGGGAGACATAATTGACACCACAGAAATACAAAGAATCATTAGAAACTATTATGAACATCTATATGCCAAAAAATGGGAAAACCTAGAGGAAATGGATAAATTCCTGAATATATATAAACTACCAAGATTGAGCCAAAAAGAAAACCTGAAGAGACCAATAATAGGTAACAAGATTGCAAGACTGCACCAATCATGCCGCTGCATTCAAGCCTGGGTTACAGAGCCACACCCTGTCAAAAAAGGAGAGGGGAGAGGGGTCTTACACAAATTCTTCTCAAATTATTCCAAAATAATTAAAGAGGAAGGAATTCTTCCAAACTCATTCTATGAGGACAGCATTTGATACCTACCTAATATCAAAAACCAGACAAGGACAAAACAGGAAAAGACAACTACAGGCCAATACCTCTGATGAACATAGATGCAAAAATCCTCAACAAAATATTAGCAAACAGAATCCAACAACACATCATAAAGGTAATAATACACCATGATCATGTGAGATTTATTCCAGGAATGCAAGAATGGTTCAACATTTGCAATTCAATAAACATGATACATCGCTTCAGCAGAATAAAGGACAAAAACCATGTGATGATCTCAATAGGTGCAGAAACAGGATTTAATAAAACTCTACATATTCTCATGATAAAAACTCTCAACAAATTAGGTTTAGAAGAAACATACCTCAATACAATAAAGGCCATATATGACAAATCCACAGCTTACATCATACTGAATGAAGAAAAGCTAACACCCTTTCCTCTAACAACTAAAACAAAATAAAGATGTCTATCCTCATCACTTTTATTCAACTAGTACTGGAAGTCCTAGCCAGAGCAGTTAGGCAAGAGAAAGGAACAAAGGGTATCCAAATTGAAAAACAGGAGTCAAATTGTCCCTTTGCAGACAACGGGATTTTACGTATAGAAAAATCTAAAAGACTACACACACACACACACACACACACACACACACACACACACACAACCTCTTGGAACTGATAGACAAATTGAGTAAAGTTGCAGATACAAAATTGACATACAAAAATCAGTAGTATTTCTATATGCCAATAAGTAGCTGAAAAAGAAATCAAGAAAAAAATCTCACTTATAGTAGCTACAATAAAATAAAATACCTAGAAATAAATTTAACCAAGGAAGTGAAAGATCTCTACAATGAAAACCATAAACACTGCCAAAAGAAATTAGAGGCACAAAAAATGAAGACATCTCATGCTCATGGATTAGAAGAATTAATATTGTAAAATGAACATACTACCCAAAGCAATCTACAAACCCAGTACAATCTGTATCAAAATACCAATGACTTTTTCACTGAAATAGAAGAACAATCCTGAAATTCATATGGAACCACAAACGACCCTGAATAGCCAAAGCAATCCTGAGCAAAAAAAAAAAAAGAAAGCTGGAGGCATCACACTGACTTCAAAATATACTACAGAGCTATAGTGACCAAAACAGCATGGTAATGGTATAAAAACAGACCAATGAAACAGAATAGAAAACCCAGAAATAAATCCATGCATTTTCAGCCAACTGATTTTCAACAAAGTTGCCAAAAACATACCCTGGGAAAGGATAGTCTCTCGAATAAATGGTGCTGGGAAAATCAGATATTCATATGCAGAATAATGAAATTAGATCCTCATCTTGCGCTATGTATAAAAGTCAACTCAATGGATTACAGACTCAAACATAAGATCCAAAACTACTAGAAGGAAACATAGGGGAAATGCTTCAGGACATTGATCTAGGCAATGATTTTATCCATAAGACTTCAAAAGCATAGGGAACAGAGACAAAAATAGACAAATGGGACTATATAAAATGAAAAGCTTCTGCACAGTGAAAGAAACAATCAACAGAGTGAAGAGACAACCTGTAAAAAGGGGGGAAACGTTTGCAAAGTATTCACCGACAAGGGACTAATATCCAGAATATATAAGAAACTCAAACAACTTGACAGCCAAAAATAAAAATAAAAATAAAAAGTGGGCAAAGGATAAAAAAAATAGACATTTCTCAGAAGGATACATACAAATGGCCAAACAAATATAGGGAAAAATGCTCAGCATCACTAATCATCAAGGAAATGTAAATCAAAACTGCAATAGGATATAATCTCACCCCAGCTAGAATGGCTGTCATTAAAATGATAAAAAAAAAAAAAAATCAATGCTGGTGAGAAGGTAGAAAAAAGGGAACTCTTATACACTATGGGTGAGAATGCAAATTAGTAAAACCATTATAGAAAACAGTATGAAGGTTCCTTAAAAAACTAAAAATAGATCTACCTACCATACAATCCAGCAATTTCACTACTGAGTATTTATCCAAAGAAAAGAAAATCAGTACATCAAAGAGCTATCTGAATCCTCATGTTTATTGAAGCTCTATTCACAATAGCCAAGATATGGACTCAACCTAAATGGACATCAACAGATGAATGGATAAAGAAAATGTGGTTTATATACACAATGGAATACTATTCAAACATGAAAAATAATGAAATTCTGTTATTTACAGAAACATGATGAGTCTGGAAAGCATTCTATTAAGTGAAATAAGTTCAGGCACAGAAATATAAATGTAGCATGATTACATTCATATGTGGGAGCTTAAAAATTGAGCTCATAGAAGTAGATAGAGATAGGATTGTGGTTATTAGAGATTTATAAGGGTAGGGGGATGGGGAGGATAGGGTGAGGATGGTTAATAGATACAAAGTTACAGCTCGATGGAAGGAATAGGTTCTAGTGTTCTGTAGCACTGTAGAGTGAACATGGCTTACAATAATTTAGTGTGTATCTTTGAATAGTTAGAAGAGAGGATTTTGAATGTCCACAACACAAAAAAATGATAAATATTTGAGGTGATAGATATGCTTATTGCCCTGATTTGATCATTACATACATTACATACATTATACCTGTATCAGAACATCACCCCCTGTCCTCAGACTGTGCAGATAAAAAAAATACTCTGTACCCCATAAGTATGTACAATTATTCTGTGTAAACTAAAGATAAAAGGAAAAAATAATGTATGTGCAGGCAAGGAAAAGGTATTTACAATACATGTAACTGACAAAGAACTCATATCCAGCATATATCAAGAACTCCTAAATAAATTTCAAAGAGATAGACAACCCGATTTTAAAAGTAGGCTGAAGAATCAAAGGGATATTTCAAAAAAGAGGATGTGCAAATTGCCAATAAGCATATGATGAGATACTGAACCATATTTGTCATGAGGGAAATGCAAATGAAAAACTTTGAGATACTAGTACCTTTACAGGGGAACGGAGAGGAAGGGAGGGGAGAGAAGGATAGGCGAGGGAAGGACTGACAATGCCAAGTGTTGACAAGGACGAGGAACTAAAACTCTAGTAGGAGTGTACACTGGAACAACCACTTTGAAAAACTGTCTTGCTGCATCTGCTAAAACCAAACCTATCTGTGACATAGTAATTTCACTTCTGGACATAAACTGAATAGAATTGGAGCTTCTGTCCACCAGAAAATAAGCATACAAATGTTTAGAGTAGCTTTATTGTAGCTGCAAACTGAAAACAGTCTGAATGTCCATCAATAGTAGATGAGAAAAATATATTGTGGTATATCCATGTAATGGAATACTACATAGCAATGAAAAGAATGAACTACTGCTCTCACATACATAATGTGGAGCAAGTACACTACTGTTTCTGGCATGGGTGCTGGAAATGTTCTATATCTTGAGGTGGATGGTGGTCACATAGATGTGTACACATATAAAAATTCATCAAGCTATTTAAGACTTGTACACTTTAATACATGTAAGTTTAACCTCAATCAAAACAGTAAACTAAAAAATACTATATGTCATGTGTTTGGCAGGGAGTGGACACTGAATAAATAGCTGTCAGGATTTGTAGAGAAGAGGAGGCAGCAAGCCCATTGCACTGTGCACTGCTCCGACCACTGGGGAGCCCTGGGTGCAGTGCTGGGAGCCACCCTATTTGAGAGGGTCGCTGACCATGAGAGCATGGCATGACAGTACAATAAGAATAGCAAGGGAGTACTTGGTAAATGAGAGATGGCTGAAGAAAGCAGAGACGATGGTGTCAGGAATAAGACTTCGGAAGAACATAGAGTGTATTCCAATAGTGAATGGCTCTCTGTAGAATGGGAATTATATTTCTGCTTTGTGGCTCTAAAGCAGTGATTCTTAAACTGTAGCTGTATCTCAATCCCCTGGAGGGCTTGTTAAAACACAGATTACTGGCGGGCATGGTGGCTCACACCTGTAATCCCAGCACTTTGGGAGGCCAAGTCGGATGGATCACTTGAAGTCAGGAGTTTCAAGACCAGCCTCGCCAACATGGTGAAAACCCATCTCTACTAAAAATAGAAAAGTTAGCCAGGCGTGGTGGCACACGCCTGTAATCCCAGCTACTCAGGAGGCTGAGGAAGGAGAATCGCTTTAACCCAGGAGGCGGAGGCTGCAGTGAGCCAAGATCACACCACTGCACTCCAGCCTAGGCCATAGAGCTAGACTCTGTCTCAAACAAAAACAAAAACAAAACAGGTTACCGAGCCTCACCCCTAGAGTTTCTAATTCAGCTAGTCTGGGGCAAGACCAAGAGTCTGAATTTCTAACAAGTTCCCCAGACATGCTGCTGCTGGTGGTCCAGGGACACACTTTGCCAGCCACTGTTCTAGTGCACAAAATGAGTATGGCAGTTTGTGGTGGTGTTAATAATAATAATAACCATGAGAATGTATTGGGAACGTGGTGTACCAGCTCCTGTGTTACATACTGTCTATATTTTCTCACAGTAAGGGGGTTCTTATTCACCCCATTTAAGAAACAAGGAAACCGAGGGTTGGCTTCTCACTGATTTCACAGCCTGGGCTAGATTCTCTGATTCCAAGCCTAGGCGTGCTCAAGCTGAGGCCAGGTGGCTACCTGAAGGGATGCTGTAGGTGGAATCCCATTTCTGAGTGGGAAGTTGCACTAATTTCTTTATTTTATGTATGTATGTATGTAGGTATTTATTTTGAGACAGCGTTTTACTCTTGTTGCCCAGGATGGAGTACAATGGTGTGATCTCTGCTCACTGCAACCTCTGCCTCCTGGGTTCAAGTGATTCTCCTGCCTCAGCCTCCTGAGTAGCTGGGATTACAGGCATGTCCCACCACGCCCAGCTAATTTTGTATTTTTAGTAGAGATGGGGTTTCTCCATGTTGGTCAGGCTGGTCTCGAACTCCTGACCTCAGGTGATCTGCCCTCCTCGGCCTCCCAAAGTGCTGGGATTACAGGCGTGAGCCAACATGCCTGGCTGGTTGCACTAATTTCAGGGGGTCCTTCCAACTGTCCGTTAGACTAGCTTCAACTAGCACTTTTAAGCACTAGCACCTAGTAAGCACCAACTAAATGCCAGACACTAGGCGACACTTCTCCAGGATGTTTATGGCCACTGGTCTAACTCTAAGATGTTTCTGGATCATCTCACCTCCTCCTGTCCCTCCCTTTCTTGGCACTTGTGTGACCACTCCCTTTACCCTCCAGGCAGGCTAGCACTAAGTAGCTCATCCGGATATTTGGTAAAGGAGGCTCTTTGTATACACACCCACCTCTGCTGTATTTGCATTCATGTGCCTTAGGATGGCTGGGCCATGCAGGTCTAGTCCTTGGCACCAAACTATCTGCCATCTGCCCCATGCCAACCTCAGACAGAGCCTTCCAATCCACCCCCACACTCTGGCCAGCAGAACAACCATATAGGGAGTGACAAGACAAAATCCGGAGATGGGGGAGGGTTGGCTTCATGACCCTGAATGGCCAGAGGAACTGCAGGATGTGCTTAATGACCTTGAGCTGGAGACTTCACTCTACTGCTCCTGCCTGGCCTCTGCAGAATCTGCGAAGCAGAAACCAGAAGGCCCTAGGGACAGAGGGCAGCCCCAGGTCACTGAGAGGATCCTGCTAAGCATGAAATCAAGCCCAAGTCCCAGTGACTCCCCACCAGGCTGATGAGAATCAGGCCTCTTCTCTTTATATCTTGTTTAAATATTTAAGGTTTTCAATTCTAACAGAAACAGTAACAAAAACAAAATACACTACATGGGTTTATACACTAAGGAATTTCTGCAGCTGTAATACATGTAAAAGGATAGTGGTAAGGGTATCTAAATCTTATTTCATTGTTTGCTTACTTTCTCCTGTGTGTTTCCACGACATAGATTACCTATATGGTCCAAGATCTGCAGGTGATTTATTGCTTCTCAACTTCCAGGTATAAAGCATAGGAGTTAGCCGGATGTGGTGGCTCACTCCTGTAATCCCAGCATTTTGGGAGACTGAGATGGGCAGATCACCATGGGCCAACATGGTGAAACCCTGTCTGTACTAAAAATACAAACATTAGCCAGGTTTGGCGGTGTGCACCTGTAATCCCAGCTACTTGGAAGGCTGAGGCAAGAGAATCACTTTAAACTGGGAGGCAGAGGTTGCAGTGAGCTGAGATTGCGCCATTGCACTCCAGCCTGGGTGACAGAGCAACACTCCATCTCAAATAATAATAATAATAAATTAAAAATAAAAGAATAAATAAAAGGTCGGGCACGGTGGCTCATGCCTGTAATCCCAGCACTTTGGGAGGCTGAGGCGGGTGGATTATGAGGTCAGGAGATTGAGACCATCCTGGCTAACACAGTGAAACTCTGTCTCTATTAAAAATACAAAAAATTAGCCAGGCGTGGTGGTGGGTGCCTGTAGTTCCAGCTACTCAGGAGGCTGAGGCAGGAGAATGATGTGAACCTGGGAAGCGGAGCTTGCAGTGAGCCAAGATCATGCCACTCCATCTCAAAAACAAACAAACAAACAAACAAACAAAAGCACAAGAGTTCAGTGTAGTATAAACACCTCTCACCAAGGAGTCAGAAATCCAGGTACCCAGTGATGAACCAATCCTGTGGTCCTTGCCTTGGAAGGGCGGCACTAAACAGAGAATGAGCACCAGGATAGATTGGGAGCCCCAAAGAGGGAGCCTAGGAAGGTCAGAAAAAGGCTTCCGGAGAGCCAACCCTTGAGGCAATAAATAGATTTCAGTCTCCAAGAGCTTAAGAACCCTTTACTCCCACAGATCCTTTATTCCAATTAATGCAACATTTCCATATTTTGGAGTCTCAGATCACTTTCCATGGCTTGTGAGGGGGGGGATAATTCCCTTCTAATTTATAAGGGGGGAAATCAGAGAGTAGTTAAAGAAGGATGCAAGGTTTTGCCCTTCACATTTAAGAGTAACCACAAGGTACCCAACTAAGAACTGACATTTGAATACACAGCACAAAGGAAAGACTGGATAGCCTCTGCCTTTGGGGAACTTGTAACTCGGAGATAGGACATGTAAATGTAAAGCCAAAAGTAATTATATAATTTTTGTGCAAACAATTCACCTCACCAGCTATTTATCCAGGACTTGCTATCTGCAAGGCATTCTTTTATGTGAGGCACATGAGAAGGGGTGGAGTTAGAACACAGGTAAATATGCTACCAGCCCTTAGGAACTCATGATTTAACTGGCTCCTGGAAGGGGCTGGAGGAACAGTCCATGGAATGTAATACCTGGCCCTGTGAAGATGGGGTAGAAGTACAGGAGTAGATGAGAGTCTTGCTGGAAATGAGAATTTAATAGAATTAATTCATCTGGGAAAGATGCTTAGAGGAGGTGGACAGTGTGTGATGCTGGAAAATAGAAGAGACAGGGGAAGGGATGAAGAAAGCAATAATAAGTAAAACCTTTTCACATATAGACTTGTCTTTCAGACCCCACTCAAAAGTCACCTCTTCCATGAAACCTTCCCAGGCAGAATTAGACACTTACCTCTCCAGGCCCTCAAACCGCCCCATTACAGAACGTACCTCACTGCTGTACAGTGGCCCCCTGTCTCTGTGGGTTCTGCATCCGTAAATTCAACCAACTGCAAATCGAAAATATTTGGGAAAAAAATTCATCTGTACTGAACATGTTCAGACTTTTTTCTTGTCATTATTCCCTAAAAAATACAGTATAACAACTATTTACATAGCATTGACAGTGTATTAGATATTATAAGTAATCCAGAGATTATTTAAAGTATACAGCAAGGTGCTGTAGTTGGGGAGCGCCATTTAGGGAAATTATGGAAGGATTTCAGGTGTTTGGGCTAGAGAAGCAAAATCACTAGAGCAAGGTCATTTTGGGTGTGAAGGACTTACATGACAGAGCAATTAGATTTGTTCTGTGTGGGGCCGTGGGGAGCAGTTACAGGGCGGAGCATTTCAGTTTTGCCTGAGACCCTTTCTACAACCAGAGCTCATCCACACTGCAAGCAGAGCCCCTGGGAATATGCAAAGTCCCCAGCACTAGAGGTGTTAGTCAAGAACAGGACTGGCAAGCATTCAGAGGCAGTTATGGGGAGGGGACAGGGGACTCAGTTGGAGGCTATTCCTTCCAACTCTGAGCTTCTATGGTTCCTGGAGTTCTGTGATAGTGGCAGAGAAGACTCAGTCAAAAACTTGTGGTTATGATTTGTTTAGTGTTCCCCCCCCCCAGGGTAGCTTTTTAGTGTATTATAATTACTGTGCAGGCCCCCCATCATCACTATCAAATAAGTACTTGTCATTACCCACAGAGTGATGAGCCAGAGGGACCCTGGGACTCTCCCCTCTCTGGGGCTCACTGTCCAAGGAGGGATGGGGCAGATGCAGGGGTGCCACTGTGAGATGGGACCAGTACCTGCAAGATCAATTGGTTGCCCCACCTCATGCCAAGTTGTCTTGGGGACACCCGCCCACATACCTCCTCAGTCTTTTCAGCCCTGGTCCCCCTGGTGGGCCAGTGGACATGGTGTCATGGCTCCTGTCACCACTAGAACACCTGGGCAGAGGTGACACCGCAAGGCCTTACTGTTCTGCCTCTAGGAACCAGATCCTGGCTCCCTTAGGAGCGGGACCACACAAAACCCACCAGGAGCCCGAGGCTACCTGATGAAGGGACAGCCTAGGTCAGCTGCAGGCTCCTGGAAGGACACCCAGTCTAGAGACTAATCAACCCCTACTCACTGCCAAGGCTTTATCCATCGAAGAAAGGATTTTCCCCAGAAGTCTTTTTAATTTTTTTTTTTTTTTTCTAGGAGATTACTTCAGAATTCCTCCCGGGGTTCCTCCAGGACGCGATCCTTCCCTCTCTGCCCTCCTCCAACTAGTTAAAAGGAGAGAGACAGAGAGTCAGCATAGACCAGCGTCATCCTCCTCCCTCCCGCACCTGGCCAGGGCAGGGATGGGATGAGGCTGGGAAGGGCCTCATCTCAGGCCCTTCCAGGGAGCTTAGTGTGAGGAAGATGTTGAGTTTCTAGGGTTCTCCTTCTAAAGGGCAATGTGATTGACCTCTTGGGGTTCTAATGAAAGCCATGCACGAATACTCTCCCAAGAAGAAACGTATGTACAACAAGATTTTGCCTTCTGTTCTGGGGGAAAAGGGGGTGCCGTTAGACCCTCGAAGTCCATCTGTGAAGCGCCTAGGTTTACAGGGGTCCGGGTTTCCTCCACTGCCACAGCCCGGGTGCGGGGAGAGGGCCCCTAGCCTCTCTCTGGAGATACAGGATGTCTTGGGCTCTACATCTGCCGGGCTCTAAAATGGGCGCTCGGGCCCCTCGGTCCCTGGGGGCTGCATCCGGAGGCTGGTGGGACTGGTCGAGGGAGAGCGGGCGGGGGGCAGCGCGGCTCCCGGTTGGTCTCCGCAGCCGGGGGAGGGCGAGCCTGTG
>NW_012117921.1:453229-514156 GCF_000951035.1 Colobus angolensis palliatus | reverse complement strand
ATGGGCTGCGACGGCCGCGTGTCGGGGCTGCTCCGCCGCAACCTGCAGCCCACGCTCACCTACTGGAGCGTCTTCTTCAGCTTCGGCCTGTGCATCGCCTTCCTGGGGCCCACGCTGCTGGACCTGCGCTGCCAGACGCACAGCTCGCTGCCCCAGATCTCCTGGGTCTTCTTCTCGCAGCAGCTCTGCCTCCTGCTGGGCAGCGCCCTCGGGGGCGTCTTCAAGAGGACGTGAGTGCCGCACCCGTGCGCCCCCGCCCCGCGGCCCCCGGCACCCACCCTCGCCAGGCCGACCCTTCCCTCCTGCCCTGCGACCCGGCCTGTGCCCCAGCCCCGTGGGGCTGCCCGTCGCCCCCGCCTCCCGGCTGCGACCACCCCTCCCAGCTCCGCCTTGGCCGAAGAGCTGCCTCCCTTCCTCCCTCCCCCGCAGCTCTCCCTGGAAAACTCTCTCCAGAGACTGAAGGTGACTTCTGGCTTATTTATTTGTCATCACTTATCCCTGTGAGAGGATAAAACCAGTTCCCACCTGCTTCCCCCACCCACCGCCCCGTGGGGAGAGGAGTGATAGAGTTTGCAGAGGTGGGGAGGGTGCCCCTCTTACACAGCTCCTCTGGGGTTTATCAGTAGCCCCGGCTGCCGGGGGCGGGATTGGCAGTGAGGTAGAAGGATCCTGGGAGGGCCAGCTCTGTGGCGGTGCAGGGTGCTGAAGGTGGCCTGCAGCTTGACTGATTCCCAGGGCCGGGCTCCACTGTAGGCAGCTCCACATCAGCTAACACAGGCTGTCCCTTCCCCCGGGTAGCCACGGAGTTGGTGGGTCCTGTGTAGCCCTCCTCCTGAGGCAGCCAGAACATGGTTCCTGCATTGGCCTCCGAGACACACAGAACCTCACCGTTAAGGCCAGTTTGGGAGGGGCAGGGCACTTTACCCATAGCTTGGTAAGGTGACACTCCAGCCTGGTGCCAAGGTTCCCCTCCACTCCCCACCCACCTCATGCTACTCCTGCTTGGCCTCTGCCCCAGGACAGGGCTCTGGACTCTCCCTGGCACCACCCCCAGAAATCCCCCTTTGATACCATTGCAGCGCCTTATTCTCTCGACTTAAATTGAACAGGGCCACCTCCGGGGGCCCTTGTGGAAAGACAGCAAGATTCACTCTTCCAGTGCAGCATGGAAAACAGAGACCCATAATAGAATAGGGAATAGATGACTTGCAAGCCAGAGGCTGTTGCGTGATTTCCCCAGTCCCCAGCTCCTCGCTGAGTGGTTTCCCAGATCCCATGGACTCAGTTGAGCAAGCAGCCGGCCTGGAGACAAAACCGCAGTTGGGCTATCCCAGAGAAACCCCTGGAGGGGCTGTAATGGGCTGTGCTCACGCCTAGAGGTGTTCGTGAGGGCAGGTGTTTCCATCCATCCACCTCGCTTCCAGAGCTGGTGGAGGGAGCACAGGTGTCACTACAGATGGACCCCACTTTAAGCCTTAAAAACATGACCAATTTTGGAAGTGATTATCCCCATTTTCCCTAAATCCTCATGTAAACCAAATTATTCTCCTCTTACAAAGCAAGTCTCCTTGTGTACACCAGTGTTTTGTGGGTGTGGTACAGGATTGGAATATACAGAAGATTCAGAAAATCTTAAGAAAAAGCTCAAGATTCATTCTGCCTAGAGGTTTAATTAGAAACTAAGGTAAAGTATCTGTGGCTAGCAGAGGTTTTTTGGTTTTAAGTACTTTGACTTACAAAAGCTCCTTTACCTAGAACTTTTAAAGAACATATGTAGTGCAAAGAACACGAAGGGGAATGAGGATAATTTGAAATGACAGGTTGGCAGGGCAGGGTTTGTGAAGCCAGCAGAGATGCACACCCACCCAGCTGGGCCATCTCTCCCTGGGTAGCTTGGTGTCTCCCTCAGCACTGCTTACCCAACAGGGGGCTCTGAACAGGCAGCAGAGAGAACCCTGCAGCAGGAACTGGCTCACAGAAGAGAAAAAAAATCATGGTAACAATGATAACTAACTTTATTCTGCACTTACTGTGTGCCAGGCACTGTTCACAGTACTTCACATGTATCAGCCCATTTAATCTTCACAACCACCTTGCAAAGTAGTACTGTTATCTCCATTTTATGCATAAGGAAGTGGAGGCACAGAGAGGTTAAGAAACTTGGCCCACAGCACATGGTTGTTAAGAAGAGGCCTAGCCAGAATTTGAACACAGGCGTTGTCTCTAAAACAGATACTTAGGCAATGCCTCTTGTTTTGTGAGTAATCAGTGTAAACTCTGCGGATCAGGCACAGGTTTGGGATGAGTAGCCCTGAGGATGCTCATGGGCTGGGTGTTCCTGAGCTCTGACAACTTCTAGGAATGTAATGGTGACCCTCTGGGGCTTCCTGCTGAGTTCTTTGGGGGGTGGGGTAGATCCTATCAGTGGTTGAGGTTTGAATTCTGAACCTCAGTCCTCCCACCCCCAAGACAAAATGCCATGAAGAACTCTTGCCTTTGGTTAAGAGAAGAGCAGATATACAGTGGAAACAGAGGGATGTCCGGGGTGGCCTTGAGTGTAGGCGACAGTCTCCCTCCACCTTGCTGACTCTGGGCAGCTCTCATCACAGTCTCCCATCCCCCCCAACAGAAGCTCCACCAGCCCTGCAACAAAGCTTTAAAGCTGGATTCCGTGGGACCATGTCTCAGTTAAAATGCAATACCCCTGCAAGCAAGTGCTTTGCAGCTTAAGTGATTACCAGCTAGCGCTCTCGCTTGGTTTATACTTGTGAGTGGGGGATTGCTTTAACAAATCTGTGAGAGCCAGCTGTTGCGGGGGAGTGGGGGAAAGTTTAGGATGACACATGGGAGAGGAGAGTTGGGGGCAGTGTCTTTCTCGTGGGTTCCTACTCAGGTCCTGCCTACTGCTGGGCCCAGACTGAGGGCGCAGGCTGAATGGGGCTTGTGGATGCCTCCATAGGGATGTACTTTGGGAGGACTACGTGCAGAAGGTGGAGAGCCTTGGCTATTGGAGTGGGTGCGGGGGAAGACTTGAACTCAGGGCAGCACCAACTTGCTCACTCTCTCAGAGAAAAACTAAAAGCCACCTGTTTGGCAAGGGTGTGTAGGTATGTGCTTTGTCGGGCAGGAGAGGGGAAGGGGTATTTAGATTAAAGGTTGGGATTTGTCCTGGTTTCTTGGGGACCTGTCTAACCATCCTAGGCAGTTGGGAGACCCCTTTATCTCGGAGGCATCAGGGTAGGTAAACAACTTTCCGAGCTTCCCCAGGCTTCTCACAGCCTCACCTTGGCCTCTCCCCAGCCCATGCTCTCTTAACAGAGGGTTTGTCAGAGGATTTGTTGAGTTCTTCCTCTCTTTGCCCTGTTCTCTTTCTCTTTTTCTCCCTCAAATTCCTTCTAATCTGCAAGTCCTACCCTGCCCCAGACCTAGCTATGACTCCCTCTTGGCCATTGCATCAAACCTTGTCTTCCATACACTAGTTGTCCAGGCCACCCCCAGACATGCTGGCCCCCTCCAGTCCCTGGAACACAGGACAAACCAGCTTCTCCCCCTGAACTGGGCCCTGGTTGGTCTCCTATCCAGAAAGCCTCTGCCTCTCCCTGCAGCACCTTGTCTACCAATCAGCATGCAACAAACCTGTACCAAAAGCCTACTGAGTGTCCAGCACCAGACATTGTCCTTGCTTTAAAAATCAGTCTCAACATGGGGCTGTCATATGGTCCCAACTCCCAAGTCTGATCCCCAAAGAACTGAAAATATATGTCCACACACTAAACCTGTACGTGAATGTTCATAGCAGCATTATTCATCCCAGTCAAAAAGTAGAAACAAACCAAATGTCCATCAGCGGATGGATGGACAAAAACGTGGTGTATTCAGCCAGGTGTGGTGGTGGATGCCTTGTTGTTCCAGCTACCTGAGAGGCTAAGGTGGGATGCTCGCTTGAGTCTAGGAGTTCAAAGCCAGCCTGGGCAGCATAGTGAGACTCCAGTGTCAAAAGAAAACAAAACAAAAATGTGGTGTATTGGCCAGACGCGTTGGCTCACTCCTGTGATCCCAGCACTTTGGAAGGCTGAGGCAGGTAGATCACCTGAGGTCAGGAGTTTAAGACCAGCCTGGCCAACATGGTAAAACCCTGTCTCTACTAAAAAAAAAAACAAAAAACAAAAACACACACACACACAAAAGTTAGCTAGGCATGGTGGTGCATGCCTGTAATCCCAGCTACTCGGGAGGTTGTGGCAGGAGAATCGCTGGAACCCAGGAGGCAGAGGTTGCAGTGAGCTGAGATTGTGCCATTACACTCCAGCTTGGGTGACAAGAGTGAAACTATGTCTCAAAAAAAGAAAAAAAAAATGGTATATCCATGCAATGGAATATCACTCAGCCATAAAAAGGGATGAGATACTGACACATGCTATACCACAGATGATCTGGAAAACATTATGCTAAGTGAAAGAAGACCGACACAAGAGATCACATATTATATGATTTTATTTATGTAAAAGTTCAGAATAAGGAAATCTGCAGACACAGAAACTAAATTAGTAGTTGCCTGGGGCTAAGGGTAGGGTGTAGAGATGAATGGAGAGTGACTACTAATGAATATAAGATTTCTTTTTTCTTTTTATTTTTTGAGATATAGTCTTGTTCTGTTGCCCAAGCTGAAGTGAGGTGGTGCAATCTCGGTACACTGCAAACTCCGCCTCCCGGGTTCAAGCAATTCTCATGCCTCAGGCCTCCCTAGAAGCTGAGATTACAGGCATGTGCTGCCACATCCGGCTAATTTTTGTATTTTTAGTGGAGACAGGTTTCACCATGTTGGCCAGGCTGGTCTCGAACTCCTGACCTCAAGCAGTCCACCTCCCTTGGCCTCCCAAAGTGCTGGGATTACAGGTGTGAGCCACTGTGCCCAGCCTGGATATAAGCTCTCTTTTTGGGGTGATAGAAATGCTCTAAAGGTAGATTGTAGTGATGGTTTTACAACTCCAAATATTCTAAAAACCATTAAATTGTATGCTTAAATATGTGAATTTTATAGTATGTAATTTATATGTCAATTTTTTTAAGTTAAAAAAACCTCAAAGCCAGGTTCGGTGGCTCACACCTGTAATTCCAGCACTTTGGGAGGCCAAGGTGGGAGGATCACTTGAGGGCAGGAGTTCAAGACCAGCCTGGGCAACAAAGTGAGACCTTGTCTCTAAAAAATTTTTTAAATTAGCTGGGCATGGTGGTGCACACCTGTAGTCCCAGCTACTCAGGAGGCGAAAGTGGGAGGGTCACTTGAGCCTGGAGGTTGAGGCTGCAGTGAACCGTGACTGCACCACTGTGCTCCCACCTGAGCAACAGAGCGAGATCCTATCTCAAAAACCAAAATAAAAATCTCAAAACTTATCCCACCCATTAAGTCACTCATTCAACAAATACCTCTTGAGCCGGATCCTGTTTTAAGGGTGAATACAACAGACAAAGTAAAAGTCACTGCACTCATGGAGCCCACACTCTGGAGAATTTTACATTGTGAAATGAAGGCAATCAAGCAGGGTAGCATGGAGAGTGGCACATTTTGGGGGCTACTTAGCTAGGTGCTCAAGGAAGCCCTTTCTGGGGAGGTGATATTAAAGCTGGCTCTTGCGTGACAGGAGAGAGCCAGGCATGCAAAGAAATTGAGGGAGAGGTGTTCCAAGTGAACAGACTGCAAGTTCAAGCTCAACCAACATCTAAGGAGCACACCCTGTGTGCCCAGCACCAAGGTGGGCCCCAGGGGATGCTGTCATGCACAAGTTACAGCTCCCAACCTCAGAGTCTAACAGGGTGGTCCTGCCGTAGCTTGGAATCTCCCCAAAGGCCAGTTTGTCTGCCCCTCCCTTTGGATCTCTCCAGCTTTAACATGGGGTCTTGAACAACTGGGGTATCAGTGTGAAGGCTGGGGTGACCAAGTTAGAGGGGGGCCTTTTTACCCCGGCCTTACCCTCAGTCTCGGCTGCCCCTTCCCCATCAGCCTGGCCTGAGACAGAATCACCAGCCTGCCCTAGCTCCCAGGGGGACTCTTGTCACCTGGTTTCTTGTCCTAGGTCCCCAAACCATCTCCTTCTGGGCTGTTGCCCCTTTGGGTGTGGATAGGGGCTAGGGACACTTCCATCTGTGACCCTTCCACAGTTCTGCTCTCTGCACCTCTCCCCTGGTCCTCTGAGGAAGGAGATTGTCCAGGCTAGGAGGGGAGAGGCAGGAGGAAGATATCCTGAGCATCCCTGCTGGGCAGAGGGATCACCTGGGACAAAAATGTGAAGAGAATGTCAATGCCATCAGGCCCTACCCAGGGTGGCATGGGGGATGGGCCTCAGCAGCATTCTTCCCCACCCCTGGGGTGGCAGGCAGGAGTAGGCTGCCTGGCATCTTACTTCTCAGGACCTTCCCCTGTTTCGGAGCCAACCATTCCCTCCTCTTTTCACAGAACCAGGAGGTCAAGAACAGGTGCCCAAGGCAGAGCCAGGTCAAAGTGATCATGTGTCCCCTGTGGGTAAGGCAGAGCATGGGGCTGAAGGGGGTAGCAGCAGCTCAAGGTCACCCAGCAAGAGGGGCTGGGCAGGCGACTCCAGCAGAGCCACAGCTCACCTGGGGAGATCTGGCTCCCCTCCTCTTCCCTCTCCCACTTAGACCTTCTATGTGGAGCCATTAATAAGTAACTTGGTCATTTCTGAGACCTGAAGTAGGTTTTCCAGACTGTCCAGGCTATTTCTTGGGTCTCTCTGGGCCTTGGGGAAAGTGAGGCTCTTTCTCTAATTGGCCTGAATTAACCTGTGAGCCCAGGACCAAGGGAGGGAAGATCAATGCCACTCTGCCACTCTGCTGGCTTTGCCTGGGTTGGGAGCCAAGACTTTGGATCCTGGCTTAGTTCTACTGCTCTCTTTTCCCCTATCTGGGCCTCAGTTTTCTGATCTGTAAAATGAGGGACAGGACTCATGTCATTGCTGCCACCTTAGCTGGGATGCTGCCCAGGGTGGGGAGTTAGTGGGACAGGGGACAAGGGGCAGGAGCAGGGGTACTTCCCTCCAACAGTTCCTGGGCCAGCCTCCCAGGGTCACCTCAAAGGGCATTGCAGCAGGAATAGGGGCAGGCCTGGGACAGTAGAATCTGGGAGCTGGCACTGGTCTCTGTACCCTGTCAGCTCAGTGCAGTTCTCTGAGCCCAACATTGCTCTTTGGGGAAGTCAGGGCCAGCAGGGAGGCAGTGAGCACCTGGGAGGGGTGGCAGGTGGCCAGGGGAAAAATCCCAGAGAGTGAGCAAAGGAGGATGAAATGCCACATCACATGGACCCCTCCTGGCAGCCTCAACCTCATGCAGAGCTTGTTATCCCCATTTTACAGCAGAGGAAAGTGAGGCTCAGAGGGGCTAAGCATAAGTGGCTTGCCCAAGCCACACGACTGGGAAGTGGCCGAGGTGGGCCTAGAATCCAGTATTCTGATTCCAGGTCCCACTCCATCCTGGATGCCAAAACTGTTTTGATATAGTTATTCCCTAATTTTTAATGATCCACATTCCTAGAAGGGGCTATTGACCAAGCCATTTAAAACAGGCAATAAATGTATTTCAGTCTGGCTCTGGGATGTGTCTGGAACTTCCTTTTCCTTGGCAACAGTATATCATTCTAAAGAAATTTGTTCAGGCTGATGTTTGGAATGCCCAGGCACAGCCCTGTGGAAGCATCTGGGGAGGGTGGGCAGCCTGGGATCTACAGACAAGATTTCCTGTGGTACAGATGTCCCCATTTATTGGGAACAGGTCTCCATCGCCCTAACCTCTGGGCCTATCAAGCTACAATCACAGCCCAGGGAGATGCAGGGAGGGGATTTCCCAGGCGTGGTTCTCTCCAGCTTCCCTTTTCCGTCTTTTCTCTCTTTATTCCTCCCTCCTGCCTGTGGCTGAGCCTGGGACAGACCATGTCCCCAGTGGGCACCTAGTGTCCTTCTCAAGAATTACAGGTGAGATGAGACAAAGAGCAGCAAACAGGACAGAGGTGAGACCTGGACAGGGCTTCCTGACCCCTTCCAGTCCTTCCTGACCCCTTCCCCTTTTCCCGATCCCCCACTGTGCACCTGGCACCTTCCTGGCAACCCATCCCTACATGATTCTTTCTCTGCCTCTATCTCTGTCACCCCTATCAGATAAACTAGCAAAACTCCCACATCAGCCTCCCAGCAGTGCCTAGTCCCTTCTACCAGGCCATCCTGTGTGGGGTGGCAAGACAAGCATTCCCCAAGCACTGCGCCAGTCACTAGCCATGTCCAGGAACCTGGGTTGAGCATCTGCAGGGCCGAACTTGGGGCCAGGCATGGCTTCCACAATGAACAGGCGGAGGCAGATGCCTGGGGAAGCTGGTGGTGGAGCCAGCAGTGATGCTTGCGAGCATGTGGAGCTCTGCTAACCCCCGCAGAGGGGTGTTAGAGGCGCATGTTCTAGAGACTGCAGCTGCTCTCCAGTGCTTCCTAGCCCTGCCATTCAACGCTCTGCAGAATCTGGCCTCCTATTCTCAGCTGGCGCGCCCCTCTCCAGCCTGGCTGGGTCTGTGGCTCCCTCCCCTCCCCTCCTGCATTTGCACCTTCTGAGTGGAGCCATTAGTGAGTAACTCGGTCACATACCCATACACATGCACCCACATGTGCACACACACGCTCCTCCCTGGAAAAGCAGCATAGCATAGGGACTATCAAGCCAGAAGACCTTGGTGAGAGTTCAGGCTCTGTCTGCTGCTATCTTAGCCTTTCTCAGCCCAAGTTTACTCACGGGTCAAATAGGCACAACGACAAAGCCTGCCTCACAGCCTTGTCATATGCACCAAATGACAAACGTTAGCAGTTGTCAGCAGACCACAGTAGCACTCGCTGTTATCCTGGTTTCCTTTCCCATACCTCTGCGCAGCCCCTGCCCGTATCAGTTTACTGATCCCAGATCCCGTTCCCCTCAGGACTTTGCTGCAGGATGCATGATTTCACCACTTCCCTGCAGGACTGAAAGGCAATAATGATAATGGGCTAGTTCTTCAAGAGAGTTTTTGCACTTGCCTTGGGGCTTCCCTGCTTACCGCAAAGTGATGAGTGAGGTGGTAGAAATGTCATGTCCTGGTACTGGCATCAGTGGGGGGACCTCTGAGAGTGCAGACAGGTGACCCTCTTGCTATTCCTGAAGTCAGGCCACCCGGGAGGCTGCCTAGTCTGTCTTGTCCAGGCAAAGGGAGGGGAAAGAGAGAGAACTATGACGAGCAGCCTGCTGTTTCATCAGCCCCATGGTGTGTGTTAGCATTGCCTCCCCATGACGCACTCTCCCTCCATCTCCTTCTAACAGCTGGCCTTGAGGTTGGTCCCCGTCCCCTCCCCCATGAGTTCTGAGTTGGGAACACACTGGGGTCATGACTGTCATGATCGGTAATCTCCCCAGCAGATCAGCCTGGAACAAGAAAAGAGAAAATAATGAACTGCTGCTATCAGCAGAGCCGTTCTGATAGAGGATTTAATCAAAGATGGGGCAAGATGAGATGGCTGAGGACCAAGGCCAAGAGCCAAGGGGGTCGGGGCAGAAGCTCTGGAAAGACAGCCTGAGGCCCTCCCCTTTTTTTTTTTCAGTGTGAAACTCCTAGAGGCCTTTCCTCCTCCGTCTCTCAGCTCCCACCTGATGCAAGGGCTCTCTCACTTTTCATAATCTGCGAAAGTTCCTCTACAACCTCCAGAACCTTCCTGCTGCCCAATCTCTCCTCTCTGACATTAGACTTTCAGACTGGTCTCAGAAAATACAAGTCTTAATCCTTTCTCTGAGAGTCTGGTTATTGGGCAGAGTGTCCTAAAAAAGACCTTGACAGAGCCTGAGACACTCCATCCATTCATTCACTCATTCATTCATTCACTGGTAGGGTAGCAGGCCCTCCCCCTGCCTCCTGTGGGCTTTTCTATTATCTGAAGAAGGGGAAGATCAACACGGTCACCTCTCAGTGGGGATGGCCGCAGTGCCTCCTTTCCCCACGTCTGCACATTTGGCAGGCACAGAGCCTGAGACCTCTGCCTGCTACAGGGGCCACAAAATCACCTGAATACCTGGGCTGTGGGCGCTGGTGCGGGTGGCTCAGGCCGGGTGCCTGTGAAGTAATGGCTGCCTCACTATTCCTGTGTAGGGAGGGCACAGGGCAGCCAGTGCCAATTCCTGCACAGGAGGAAATGCCCAGCTCAGGGACTTCTGGGCTCAGGTTCCATCCGGGTCCCACCTGCGGTTGCATGCCTGTGGCACAGGTCTCTTGAGATGCTCAAAGCAGGTTCCCTGTAAAGGGTGGGAAATATTTTTGCATTTAATTGCTTTTAAGTAAACCATTTAGGGTTTAAGGAAATAACATACAAGTGTTTGTCAATAGAATAATAGTGGCTAGGCTTTGTGAAGTGTCCTGCAGCCACCTTGTGAGGTAGATTGTTATCTGAGCAGATGTTGACAACTTGCCCACAGCTAATAAGTGAGCAGCTTCTTCCTCAGCTCTCTTCCTTTTCTGCCAGAGGGGGAGAAATGTCTTGGCTGCCCAGACCACCCAGTGAATGGAGGAGAAGCGGGAGGGGATGCTTCCAGCCCCCTCCCCTGACATCACCCTTCCCTCCTGCAGCCTGGCCCAGTCACTATGGGCCCTGTTCACCTCCTCTCTGGCCATCTCCCTGGTGTTTGCCGTCATCCCCTTCTGCCACGATGTGAAGGTGCTGGCCTCAGTCATGGCGCTGGCGGGCTTGGCCATGGGCTGCATCGACACTGTGGCCAACATGCAGCTGGTGAGGATGTACCAGAAGGACTCGGCCGTCTTCCTCCAGGTGAGCCCGGCCAGCAGGCACAGGACTGGGAGCTGGGGAGGGTGTGGGAGCTCTCTAGGCCCCCTCAGTCTCTCTCAGCCTCCTCCCCCAGGGAGCCACTTACCAACAGGGTTAGTAAGTTCTGGACTCCCATCTCTAAAGCAGAGCAGTGATCCCTGCCCTCACTGCAGGGTGTCCCAGGAGCCTCAGCGCTCAGGAAAGAAAACTCTTTGTGAACTGGAAAGAGGGTATGACTCAGGGCTTGCCTCCCCTCTCCTTCCCCTCCTTCCCTCTCTCTCCTTTCTTCTTCCTTCTCCCCCCAGGATCCAGCCAGTCCTTCCCTTTTTGTGCCTAGGATTCAGCCAGTCTTTCCCTTTTTGTGCCCCCTTCCCTTTAGAGTGTTAGCTGGTGGATGCTACCATGGGGATCAGTCCCAGCTGGGGATTGACAGAGATGGGGAGGGAACTGGGCACTGTCACCCGAGTCATCCCAGGCCGGCAGCGTGGGCAGCGTGGTTGAGAGAGGAGTGTCACTCCTCACCTCTCCTCACCTTTCCTGCTTCCTACCCCCATGGCTCCCTACTCCAGGGCTGGGCAGCAGGCCCCAGATGGGGCAGAGGGTGGGATTGGGGGAGGGGGCTCAGTGTGGGTACTCTGGGCTGGAGGCCAGGCCACTGCTTCCCTGGGCTGAAGACTAAGCCACGCCCCCACCCGCCACCTCTCCTCTGTCCCCAGGTGCTCCATTTCTTCGTGGGCTTTGGCGCTCTACTGAGCCCCCTTATTGCTGACCCTTTCCTGTCTGAGGCCAACTGCTTGCCTGCCAATAGCACAGCCAACACCACCTCCCGAGGCCACCTGTTCCATGTCTCCAGGGTGCTGGCCCAGCACCACGTAGAGGCCAAGCCTTGGTCCAACCAGACGTTCCCGGGGCTGACTCCGAAGGATGGAGCAGGGACCCGAGTGTCCTATGCCTTCTGGATCATGGCCCTCATCAATGTGAGTGTCCCTGGGGCGGGCCGGGTAGGGAGCTAGTGGACAGTCCACACATCCCAGTCCACCCCACACCCAGTGCAGATTCTTCAGATGCTGAGAAGTGTGTGGGGCTGAGGTGTGCATCCCAGAGGCAGGAGGATGGGAGGACTAATCCTTCCCGGGATCCCCCACACTACTCCACCTGTGATTGCGGTTCTCAAGGAAGGGAAAACAATGAGCAGGCTGAGCGCAGTGAAAATCAGGGTCAACTGTCCAATTATCTGAGGCTCTGTGGGAAACTAGTTTTTTTCTCCAAGGCCAGATGAAGTGGGCCCTGGACAGACCCTGGCAGGAAGTGGCAGGTTTTTCTCTGGGGCCTTTCATCGATGGTGGGATTCTCTTGTACCCTGCTGTCAGGGGCTCTGTGGAGGCTAGGGGACAGACAAGATGGCCTCTGAAGGGCCCTGCCTGCCAAGGCAGCCTGTGGTGGGAACAGTGAGAGACCACTTCACTCCATGACTGCGTCAGATACCGAGGCCCGCTTTGTACACCCCTGCCAAGTCAGCACTGACTCAGGCCTGTGGCTGGAAACCTCCTCTGGTGCTCTGCAAACCCAAGCTGGGATCTCTCACATTAGCCCATACTGGAGCCAGAGCGTCAGGTGGGGAGACCCTCTACCCACATCCGCCTGGCTTGGGGAGGACAGTCGGGAACACCAGAGAAGCCCTGGCTCCTGGGCTGGGGGTGGGAAGCATCCAGTAGCCACTGTCCTGGCTGTGGGGTGGAGGCACCGTGCTGCTTGTCATGGTGGCTTAGAGCCTCTCTTTGCAGTGGGTGGACTTCTCAGCTCTCCTGGGGCAGGTGGGCTGGACTCAGGCACTAGAGCAGCGGCCCAGCTGCTGCTGAGCCTCAGAATATGCCACACACATAGCACTGAAGGGAGCCTTTGAGACCACCATTCCAGTGAGCAGCAGGGCAGGGGTGGGGGTGTCATGCCATCACCAACTCAAAGCCCTGACAAGGGACTGGTAGGGGGCTGAGCCCGGCTGGAAGCCCTGACCCTCAGCATAGACCATCTACCGGCTGCCCCCTCATCACCGGTCCTTTTCCTTCCTTTCCTCTGTAGATTTCCTTTCCCTGGTCGGAATCTCCTCTGGGGGCTCTCATAAACGCACCCTCTCCCTCTGCTCCTTCCCTTTCCAGCCCATGCCCATCCAGTCCTTCCAGGAGGGACCTGTGAAGGGAAGGAGCAGTGTCAGTAGAACCTCTAGGCTGGGACTCCCAGACCAGGAAGCCGGAAGGTCCGGCTTAAGCCCGAGGTTTGTTCTCTCTTGCCCCACGAGGTGCAGACTGGAGGGACTTTGTTTGCTGCAGGATTTCCGGACTTTTTCTGTTGGTTTGTGTCTGAAAATAAACAGTCCAGCACAGAGGAAGATGGGGCTGTGCATATACTCATGAGGGTGCACACGCACACACACATGCACACCCCACCTGTCCTTCTCTGACTTAAGGTGGGGCTGCCTTCCCTGAATGGAATTCTTATAACATCAGGCGTGTTCCTGCCAGCAATGCCAGCCAATCCTCTGTGAAGCCCTTCCCAGCACCCACCTCCCTGGAAAGCCCCACCTGAGGGATCACGCCTCTTGTACAGCTGTTTCCCCTTGGCCTTCACTCAGCCACTCTGCCACTACAGGCCTCTGTGGGTGGGTTTCCTGTTTCCCCCCTCACACTGGAGGGAGGGCTGTGTCTCCTCCATTGGGGCTCAGCAGGGGCTGTTCTCTCCCCACTCAGGCCTGACTGCCAGGGGCCACGTCTGACCTTGACGTCTTTTTGAGTGTGCAGAAAGGCTCCCAAGGTCACCATAGGGAGGTGCCAACACAGGGGTGGTTTTTGTCTTTCACTCCTGTTAGGTGACTTTGGGAAATACTGGTGAGAGCCAGCCTGTCTCCAGGGGCAGGGAAGGGCTCCCCTAGAACAGCACCAGACAAGGGCTGGCAGTCTGCCAGTCTTCCATCTCTACCCTGCCGGCCTCTCCCATGGGCCGGGCAGACCCCAGTAGCTGGGCGCTCTCACCAGCCTCTAGGAGACATCCGCAGCTCCCTGGGCTTCCTCTCTTTCCTAAGCAAAAAGAACTGGGCTGAAGCTGCAGCAGGAAGGACAGTAGTTAGACTTGAAGTGGCACTTCCTGGCAGCCAGGGTGGTGAGACACAGGCAGGGGCCTCTGAGGGAGGTGGTGGAGGCTTCCCCAGGCAACCTCAGAAGCAGGAGCCATTTCCCACTGCTCTGAAGGAGTTCTGATTTAGCACAAATAGCAGCAGACGAACATTGGGCTTATGTGTATGGGCTGCTCGTAAACATGCATTTTTCAATCAAAAGGAGACCACGTTTTTGTTTTCAAGCCCCTGAGGAGAGCCTCTGTGCCCTGCTGGGATAGACATCACCAAGGCGGCTCCTCAGGTGGAGACAGCGCTGGAAGAATCAGGATGCCAGGCTCTGTTCTGGCTTTGCCCTGAGTCCACTGTGTGACCAGGGCAGTCTCTCAGTCTCTAGTTTATCCCTCGGATCTCTTCCAGTTCTAACAGGTTATGACGAAGTGATAACATCCCCCAGCATATTTTGTGGAGATGTGATGCCAAAAGCAAAGCTGCTTTGTAAAGCATCATGTGACCCGCCAGCATGAAGGAGTGTGAGGTGTGACGCTCCAGCAGGCTCACCCCCAGCACCTCTCCTGAGCCAGCAGAGAGTTTGAGTCTAAGCTTTGCATGTGACAAATACCTGTCTTGTCAGGGAAGTGCGTATGTTAATGAGGCAGGAATTACACCAAGCCTCCCCACTCCTACCTTGGTCAAGGCACCTGGCTTCTTAGGTAGGGATGGCTCAGCTCTTAGCTGGGCACCCTTGGAAAAGAGCTGTCTTCTCCTAGGACTGTGCACATGCAGTGTGTGCAGAGGTCAGGCGTGGGAAGGGGGAGCCTCAGGGTAGGGCTCTCCTGACCCTCTGCCTGCTCCCCAGCTTCCAGTGCCCATGGCTGTGCTGATGCTGCTGTCCAAGGAGCGGCTGCTGACCTGCTGCCCCCAGAGGAGGCCCCTGCTTCTGTCTGCTGATGAGCTTGCCTTGGAGACACAGCCTCCTGAGAAGGAAGATGCCTCCTCACTGCCCCCAAAGTTTCAGTCACACCCAGGTAGGGGCTAAGACGAATTTGCATCCTCACAGCCTCATGTTGAGGCTTCCTTGGTAACCCCTCTGCCAGGGAGAGTGAATCTAGATCACAGGTGATTTTTTTTTTTTTTTGAGACAGAGTTTCACTCTCATCACCCAGGCTGGAGTATAGTGGTATGATCTTGGCTCACTGCAACCTCCGCCTCCCAGGTTCAAGCGATTCTCCTACCTCAGCCTCCCAAGTAGCAGGGATTACAGTCACACGTCACCACACCTGGCTAATATTTGTGTTTTTAAAGTAGAGATGGACTTTCACCCCGTTGGCCAGGATGGTCTCGAACTCCTGACCTCAGGTGATCCATCTGCCTCAGCCTCCCAAAGTGCTGGGATTACAGGTTTGAGCCACCATGCCTGGCCACAGGTGATAGTCTTTTTTTTTTTTTTTTTTTCTTTTTATGGTGCAACCTGGCCAAGAGAATGAGGAAGGCAAGCTTCTGGCTCCACCCTCCATTCTGCTCAGCCTTGCCTTTTGTTATGTTGGGCAAGTCACCTGACCTCTCTGAGCCTTGCTTCCACCAAGACTGGGAGATGGACAGGGGTTGTCCCTAACAGAAAGGTAGTGAAAGTGGAGGTAGTAAGTGGGCCCCATCCTGCAGGGCTCTTCTGACTGCCAGCCACGGCCCTGGGACGTGCAGAGGGAGGGAGCAGAAGCTGAGACTCACCCCTGTTTTTCCTGTGCCTCCTGCAGGGCATGAGGACCTATTCAGCTGCTGCCAAAGGAAGAACCTCAGAGGAGCCCCTTATTCCTTCTTTGCCATCCACATCACAGCCGCCCTGGTCCTGTTCATGACGGATGGGTTGACGGTGAGCCTGCCTCAGAGGGCGCCCCCTACTGGGGGACCCTTCACCCCAAGACTCCAGTCTGGGAAAGGCAAGAGAAAGAGAGGAGCATGAAGGTTTCCTGGAGACCTCTCCTGGAGTACAGTTGATTCAAAAATTTAATCTAAAGCCCTAGGGAGACTGACTCCAGAATCAATCACAGCGCGTTGGTACTATAGGCTTCTGTCTTGGCCAATTGTTTTTTATTTTTGTTAGTGCTATAGGTAGGGGCCTAACTGGTTTGTTGTCAAGGACAGGCTACCTGCATTTTTTAAAGGGGTGGTGCCCTATTCCCCAATTAGAGGTCATGCTATATAAACGCTAGGGCACTTTGCTTCCTGGAATACATTACAAACCTGGGTGTCTTGAGCCAGTGTTGTAAACAAGCTTCAGGTGGAATTTAGGCCCAGCTGTTCATTCCACTAGTGACCTCTGTTACGTTAGTCAGCACCTTTTTCCAGAAACTTCTTAGGATTATATTAGGGCAGTCGTAAATGGCTGACCAACTGATTGCCATATGATGGCCTCTCCAGAGAAAAAGCCCCAGGAACTTAGATGACCTGATGGAAAGTACTCGTGCCAGTACTGGTTGGCTTCTAGCACTTGGTGTGACCTTGGTCAAGTCACTTCTCTCTACTTTCTCATCTGTAAAACCAGATGCTTGCACACACCTTTTTTTTTTTTTTTTTTTAAAGTGGTGTTCTACTCTGGTTGAAGTGGGGAGCAGTGCCTGTCTGCCCAGGCCCTGCGGGCACTCCCATGGAGATCCAGAGCCACCTCTCTGGAACTACTAGGTCTCTGCGGTGCAGTCTGTAAGCTAAGGCACCCCAGGTTCTGTCCTCAACTTTGGCAAAGTGTGCTGTGTGGCCTTGGCTTAAAGCCCAGCACTGGCTGAGCCTCTGGGAGAGGGAACAGGCAGTCCTCCCTCTGCCCTCACCACACCTGCCCAGCCTGGGCTCCCTTTGTGAGAGTCGTTGTCTGGCTGGGCTGCAGGTGTGCTCAGCGGCACCCGTTCTCTCCACAGGGTGCCTATTCTGCCTTCGTGTACAGCTATGCCGTGGAGAAGCCCCTGTCTGTGGGACACAAGGTGGCCGGCTACCTCCCCAGCCTCTTCTGGGGCTTCATCACACTGGGCCGGCTCCTCTCCATTCCCATCTCCTCAAGAATGAAGCCGGCCACCATGGTTTTCATCAACGTGGTAAGCAGCTGAATAGCCTCCTCTCACTTCCCCTCCTGGCCCTACCCGAGGCCTGCACTCTGCCAGCAGGATGGGAACTCAGGAGTAGAGGGAAGACAGGAGAGAGAGGATGATGAGGAAGGGGTGGGAGCCTAGGAGGTGGAGCCTACCTGTGTGACCACGAAAAGTCTCTTCCCCTCTCTGGGCCTCTGATCTTATACCATTAAAACATAAAAGGAAAGGTCTCTAGGCGGTGCTGGCTGCAGTGTGTGGAGCCCCTCCCAGCCGACAACCAGCCACGAGGATGAGGAAAGCCAGTGCTGGCCCTGGTCCTCCTGGGTTTACCTTGGTGCCCAGCTGCTCAGAGCCCTCCAGTCAGTGGAAAGCTGTGGAGGCCAGGGATCCTGCAGCCTTCAGAGTCACCACCTCTGGGCTGGGGCCTGGGGATTTGCATTCTGTAGCTCTCCTAGGGGATTCTTTTTTTTTTTTTTTTTGAGATAGGGTCTCACTCTGTCACCTAGGCTGGAGCTCAGTGGTGTAATCTCAGCTCACTGCAACTTCTGTCTCCCAGGTTCAAGTGATTCTCCTGCCTCAGCCTCCCAAGTAGCTGGGATTACAGGAGCCTACCACCATGCCTGGCTAATTTTTGTATTTTTAGTGGTGATGGGGTTTCACCATGTTAGCCAGACTGGTCTTGAACTCCTGACCTCTCAAGTGATCCACCTGCCTTGGCCTCCCAAAGTGCTGGGATTACAGGAGTAAGCCACTCTACCCAGCCCTAAGTGATTCTTAAGTAGGCAGAAGGGCATGGAGGATGGCCTTCAAGGAACCGATCTGCCTGGGAGGCAGGAGGTCTGGGCCTGAGCAGTGGGTTAAGACTCTTGCCTTGGTGTCCATCCACATCACCATCCATGACACAGGGGTCCACATTACAGACTTCTGCCAAATCGTCTAGTCCAACCTCCCATCAGGCTTGAGCCACCTCTATAACATCCCTTCCGAGGGGTCCGCTATCTGCTTAAACACCTCTAATAACTGCAACTCACTACCTTTCCAAGTAGCCCAATGAGGGTACTAAGCCCAGGAAAGAAAGCATTTCCTTGGTTGAATTTCTAGCAGAGAGGGGGTTTGGACATAATGTTACAGTTTCAGAGACAAAGATCATGATCCCTGAGAAAGGCCTTTGGATTTGACCTTGTGCCAGTTGACCCTCAAGAAAGAAATTTCAGTTCAATGTAGATGGGAGGTGGGTGGGTAAACCCAAACTCAGGAGGTTGAGGGTGAGAGGGAGATGAGCAGTGGAGGAATTTGCATTTCTCTTTGTCAATATTTTTGAGTTGAAGGGAGTTGTGTTCTGCAGGACTCGGGGTGGCATGGGCCTGTTTATAGTAGAGGAGGAAGGGAGGACACCTATTAGGAAGAGGAGTCTGTGAAAATACCATTGTGGGAGAGTAACTGAATGAGGAGGGCCCTGACAGAGGGGAGGTGGGATGGAGAGTGGGAGTGGAGGAAGCGCTAAGCTCAGCAAGGAGGAAGGTCCCTGTCCATGGAGCTGGGGCAAAACGATGTCAAAGGGGAAAGGTTCCAGAAGAAGAAGGGCACAGACATGGTGGCCAGCCCTGGCTTCCTTGTCTAGGTCAGACACAAGGCCAATTGCTAAGACAGAGGAGAGTGGGTGGAAATCTGGGTTTGGGAAAAGTAAAGGTCTGAAGCATCCACATGTGTTAGGCATTGCCCATAGATACTCACCTGGGGTGCTGGGTTTTAAAAAGGGAAATCAGGTTCCTGGGCCCAACCCAGACTGAGTGAATCCGAATGTCCAGGAGAAGGCATAGCAATCTATATATTAAACAAATGCCCCATGGGAATTACATCTTCCAGCAAGCTTAGGAAAACACTGTCCTAGAACAAGTGACTCCCAAATACATTAGATTCACTGGAGCTGCTTTTTGAAAATAGGATCATGAAAAGGCCAGGCGCAGTGGCTCACACCTGTAATCCCAGAACTTTGGGAGGCCGAGGCGGGCGGATCACGCGGTCAGGAGTTCAAGACCAGCCTGACCAACATGGTGATACCCCATCTCTACTAAAAATACAAAAATTAGCCGGGTGTGGTGGCGCATGCCTATAATCCCAGCTACTCAGGAGGCTGAGGTAGGAGAATTGCTTGAACCCAGCAGGTGGAGGTTGCAGTGAGCCGAGATGGCGCCACTGCACTCCAGCCTGGTGACAGAGCGAGACTTCATCTCAAAAAAAAAAAAAAAGAGAAAATAGGATCATGGACCCTGTACCCCAGAGATTCTAATTTAGGAGGTGTGGAGAGGAGCCTGGGCCTCTGGCTTGTTTTGGAAGCTTTCCAGGTGCTTTTGTGGGCACCCTGTTTGGGAACTGCAGCTGAGTGGCCCTGAGCAAGCCTCTTCTGTGTAGATGCGAAGTGCCTGTGTCATATTCACTGTGACTATTTCTGAGTATTCCTCTCTAGGTTAAATTAATGGCCACCTGTTCTTAGCGTTCTCCTGGAGCTCAACAGCTACTTCCTGACTTAGTATGTTTGTGCTGTGTGCAAAGCCTTGCTGCAAACTGCAGGCCGCCAAGTTCTGGAAGACAAAGTTCTTACTTTCAGAGAACTTATGGCCGGCCAGAGGAGGGCAGTGTGCCCTGGCACAGATGGAGGGTGAGGGGGTGTAGGCAGTAGGGATGCAGACTCAGTGCCAGACTGAGTCACTGGCTGAGGCAGGGGCCACACTGCGTGGGAAGAGAGTTGGTGGAGCTGATAGTTCGCCCTGGTTGTATTTAGTCTTCTGTCACCAAGGCTAAAATAAGACTTGGGTGTCTTTAAAATTTCCCCAAATCTGGGGATTTTCAAGGTGACAGTCTCTGAGGCTTGGCTGGAAATGCATGTAGTTTGTACATGGGATAGCCAGGTGGAGGAAGAGGAGCAGGAGTGGCGGCTTCCAAACCCTGGCATCTGTCCCAGGCTTGTAAGTTGAACACTGAATATCAAGAAGGTGCCAGCCCCTGAAGGCAGGAGGTGAGCAGGCCTGGCTGAGGTTCAAAGGCCCATGTTCAAAGGCCTGGGTTAGGGGGTAGGAGGCTAACTTCGGGGGAGCGTGGTAGGCAGGGTGGGGGATGGGGAGCAGAAAGAGATGAGGATGGGGAAGTAGACAGGGGCTACATCCTCAGAGTTTTGTAAGCCGGGCTTTGAATTGTATTCTAAGTGGGCAGGAAGCCAATAGAAGGTTTTAAAAAGGTCTGTATTGCATTTTCTTTTTTTTTTTTTTTTGCATCTCACAGATACATTTATTCATGCTATGAAGTAAACAGCACTTATACAAGTGTCCCATGATGTTTCACATTTCCATCTAACATAGCTTGCATTGCATTTTAAAAATTTATTTATTTATTTATTTTTTATAGAGACAGGGTCTCACTATGTGGCCCAGGCTGGTCTCGAACTCCTGGGCTCAAGCGATCCTTCCTGCCTCAGCCAACCAAAGTGGTAGAATTAGACAGGAACCACCATCTCCAGCCTCTTGCACTGCATTTTAAAAGTGTACTCTATGTGGAAGAACAGACTGTAGCTGGCAAGAGTCAAGCATGCACTGTCTGTTATTATAGTCCAGGCACAAGAGGGAGGCGGTTGGTTGGGGGTAGTCTGGACAGATCCGGAGCGGTGCAAAGATTGAACATGTTTTTTGAGGTGGTATGGACAGGACTTGCTGCTGACCCAGGTGTGGGAGGAATCAAGGACCTTAGACACAGGACTTGAGCAACTCCATGACTGGGATGCTCTCACAGGATTGGCAGAGGAAATTAAAAGTCCAGTTTGGGCCACATGGTTAGTCATCCAGGGACTGACTATATCCAAGGGGCAGCTTTAGGTGCAAGTCCGGAGTCCTGGACACAGCTCATGGCTAGAGGGATAGATGTAAGCATGCCTGCTATAGAGGCAGGTGAAACGTGGAGCAGAGCACTGCGGATATGGAAGAGCCAGAATAGAATCCTGGGCCACCTCAACATTAAGAGAGTGAGCAGAGGGGGGTAGCAAGAACAAATAGATCTCAGGGACCATGTTCCATGCCAAAGAAAGACATGACCTTTGGAACCACAGATAGGCTATGACTTTCATATTTTTACTGCATGAAAGAAGTCTTTTGTCTTTCCATTTCCATTGTGAAGGGAAGGTGTGTTTTTCTCTTTCAGCCACTGTTTTGTGGTTGATCCCTCCCCAGGGCAGGAAGTCTGTCTGGGTAAGGCCTCTGAGCCTGGAGAACACCTTCCACCTAACAGATCCTGTGGCAGAGACCGAAGGGCTGCTAGAGGAGCGTAAAGGCCTCAAGGATTAGGAGCACCGCCTTTGATTTTCCAATTGGAGCAACTCTCCCAGGATCGGCTCCCAACTCTCCGAAAGTCTTTTCCTTTCCGCATGCCCAGAAGTGGAGGGGTTGGGAGCTGGATGAGATTTCTTGCCTAGCTCTATAGTCCATACTTACTTTTTAAAGAAACAGATGTCCTCATCCAGGAGATTTTTACCTCAAAGCCATAGGCTGCTATAGAAGATCCTTATTTCCTGAGATGTCTAAGAAAAGCCCACAGAGAAACACTAGGACTCATATTTGTCTGATGCACCACAGTTTACAGAGCCCCTTCATTTATATTATTTCACCACCACTCTTTAGTGTGGCTTTTGTAACTATTCCTATTTTGCAGATTAGGAAGTTAAGAATCAGAGCAATCAACTACTTCCGGGTTCCACAGCTGGTAAAAAAACACCATCGGGACTTCCACCTGGGTCTTCTGACCCCAAATATTGTGCTGCCTGGGTTTATTCCCAGATACATCTTGCATAGAAGTGACTCAATGCAGACATAAAAACATGTTTAAAGAACTTAGAAATATGGTTATATTAACAAAAATATGCCTGAGTGACAGAGACCTTGACTGAACTAGAAAGATTTGGCTGGGCATGGGGGCTCATGCCTGTAATCCCAACACTTTGGGAAGCTGAAGCAGATGGATTGCTTGAGCCCAGGAGTTCAAGACCAGCCTGGGCAACATGGCAAAATCCTTTCTCTACTAAAAATACAGAAAATTAGCAGGCGTGGTGGCACGTGCCTGTAGTCTCAGCTACTCAGGAGGCTGAGGTGGGAGGAACGCTTGAGCCCTGTAGGTTGAGGCTGCAGTGAGCTGAGATCGCACCACTGCACTCCAACCTGGGCAACAGAGTGAGACCCTCTCTCTCTAAAAAAAAAAAAGTAAGAAAAGAAAAAAGATTTCTGGGTCTCCAACCATAGGTTAGCATCTGCCCATGGGAATCTGAGTCAAATCTGAGGGTGCCAAGCTAAGCCACTGACCCTTTCCCTGGGAGGCTGGCTAGGATTCCCAGAGGATGGGACCCTGCTGCCACCATCCCTCTTTCCCTGCTATCTGATGGCTTCCTGTCTGTGCACTCTTGGCTTTCAGAAGAGAAGCAGCTTCTCACAAAGAAACAGAGGACTCTCCTACCCCCAGGGCTGGCAGGGCAGAGAGAGCTGATGAAACTGGCTTGGGTGGAGTTCCCGTGGTTACAGATGAGACCTTGGGGAGAGGTAGTCCTCAGTCGCCAAACGCTTACGCAGGGTGTGCCGTAGCTGTTAGGGGAGATGTCTAGGTGGGGAGATGTCTAGGTGGGGAGATGTCTAGGCGGAGTCTCCTTTCCACGCTTCCTTCCGGATGTCAGAACGGTCCCGGGAACACTGCGGTTCCCGCCCGGTCCACGGGGTGGCGCGCGGGTGACACAGCTGGGCTCCTGGGGCCAGAGAGGAAACGCCGAATCAGGAGACGCTGACTCCTGGCGGTTCCTCAGCACGGATGCTCAGCTTTTCGCAATTCCTAACCGCCTCCACCTCTGCCGCGACAGGTCGGTGTGGTGGTGACGTTCCTGGTGCTGCTTATTTTCTCCTACAACGTCGTCTTCCTGTTCGTGGGGACGGCAAGCCTGGGCCTGTTCCTCAGCAGCACCTTCCCCAGCATGCTGGCCTACACCGAGGACTCGCTGCAGTACAAAGGTGAGGGCCGGGCCCGAGCCAAGAGGCGCGCTCTAGCTGGGCGCCGCCGCCTCGCTCTGCGCCCTCTCTGTGCTCTTCTAGGCCAGCACCATCTCCCAGCGAGAACGCTGCCCTAGCTCCCTGGAGAAATGAATGCCCCGCTCCTGACTGGCGGGAGCAGGCTCACAGCGGGGTCATTCTGACCCGCTGGGCTCCCTCCATTCAAAATGATCCCCGTCATGATGGGATTGCAGGCCACAGAGAGCAGTTAAGCTTCTTTTTTCTATCTGCTTTGTGCCCATTGTAACGTCTGCTGACCTGCAGCTGACATTTTGTGCGATATGCATGTGCTGGAAATGCCAAGTTCAAAGAGAAGCAAAGATGCACAGGAGAAGTTATGGCATAGGAAAGGCATTTTGTAACCTAATTTTCAGTAACAGTACGTGCCTGCCTCGTGGCTGTGGTGGATGTTGTTAAAAACAGAGAGGATTAGAACACTGACTCCACATCTGGTTTCAGGAGTGACACACCATCTTTGATGTCAGAAATCTCGAATTCTCTCTACTAATCTCCCTCCCCTTTCCCTAGCCTCCCAAGTGCCTATAGCAAAGATCTCTTTTTTAATGAGTTAATTAAAAATAATTATGTTTTGAACATCACCAGAGACGCACTAGAGGCTGGAAAACCAGCATTAAGATGAGCAATTTCTGGCCGGGCGCGGTGACTCACGCCTGTAATTCCAGCACTTTGGGAGGCCAAGGGGTGCAGATCACCAGGTCAGGAGATCGAGACCATCCTGGCTAACACGGTGAAACCCCTTCTCTACTAAAAATACACAAAAATTAGCCGGGCGTGGTGGTGGGTGCCTGTAGTTCCAGCTACTTTGGAGGCTGAGGCAGGAGAATGGTGTGAACCCGGGAGGCGGAGGTTGCAGTGAGCTGAGATTGCCACTGCAGTCCAGCCTGGGCGACAGAGTGAGACTCTGTCTCAAAAAAAAAAAAAAAAAAAAAGATGAGCGATTTCTTTAGAGAGGAGTGGGGGAAGTTGGTGTACAGGGAGAGTCAGGGCAGTTAGAGCTGCACCCAGCTGTCATCCACAGCCTGGATCCTTGAAATCGAAGGATAAGCCCCAGATAATTTTAGCACATAACATCACCATCAGTCGTTAGGAATAAAATCTTTTCTATGATAAAGCTGCACACTTTCTGTTTTGTTTTCAAAATGGAATTTTTTTTTATTATGTAAGTCGTATGTGCTCACTGCAAAAACCTCAAACAATAGAAGCACAGTTTAAAGCAGTAAGTGAAAGTAACTGAAAATAACCCTCTTAGTTCATTTCCTCCCAGATCCCTTCTGAGCTTGTGAGACCATTCTCTGCGCTGTTTAATTTGTAGTTTAGAAGACAATTCCTGTGAGAGAGTGAATTAGAGATTCAAGTGCATCTGAGTTTCTTTGGCTTCTGGCTCTTCTGAGTGGGGGTACTATACATCATCTGAGAAACACCCCCAAATCAGGGCACACCTGGTATAAATTCCATTGCATCGTGACTCTGAAGAGATCCTGGCCATGGTGAAAACTGAGGGCAGAAAATGCATCAGCCAGTCATCATCCAGGCAGCCCATCACTCACCCATCTTTCTGCTACTCAGGACATCATGCTGGGCCCTATGGGACATGGCCAAGGAAACACAGCCTCTCCCTGCCGCTTGTCCTAACAACAGGACAGCCACACACCCAGCTCCCACGGGCGAGGGCCCAGGAGCCCTCAGACTCCTCCCTCGCCCATCAGTCTCCAAGCCTCAAGGGAATAAATGAAGTAATGAAATAAGGTAGCTATCACATGTCACACAGCATAACTCAAGAGTTTTAGGTGATCAACAAATGTTAGAGCTTAATAATGATAAATAAGGCTGGGTGTGGTGGCTCACATCTGTAATCCCAGCACTTTGGGAGGCTGAGGCATGTGGATCACTTGAAGTCAGGAATTTGGGACCAGCCTGGCCAACATGGTGAAACCCCGTCTCTACTAAAAATACAAAAATTAGTTAGGTGTGGTGGCGGGCACCTGTAATCCCAGCTACTTGGGAGGCTGAGGCAGGAGAATCGCTTGAACCCAGGAGGCGGAGGTTGCAGTGAGCTGAGATTGCACTCCAGCCTGGATGACAGAGCAAGACTCCGTCTCAAAAAAAAAAAAAAAAAAAAAAAGTGATATTGATTGATTCTGCCTGCAAATAATCACTCAAATCCATTCTCTTCATTTCTTACTGTCCCTGTCTAATTTAAGGTCTTTATCTTCATTGACCTGCTTGGACTAGTTAATGGTACCCAGCTTTTTCCAAGTTCTAATCACCTCCATCCCTTCTTTGATGGGTCTTGACTTGTCTCCTTGTCTTCATTCTTGCCTCCATCTAACACAGCTGGCTGAACGTTAAAATCACCTGGAGCTCTGGTACCAAAACCCAGTGACTGGGCCTTACCTCTGAGTCTGATGCAACTGGCCCGGAGCTGCTGGGCGATTCTAATGTGCAGCCAGAGGTGAGCACCAGGTACTAAGCCACCCTCCACACGGTAAAACAGGGCTGCGCTTACTTCAGCAGCACATGTACTAAACTTGGACCAACACAGAGATGATTAGCATGGCCCCTGCTCAAGGATGACATGCAAATATGTGAAGTGTTCCCCAAAAAACCCAGAAAACAGAGCTGATCACAACCTCCAGATCTACCTATGGAGCGTCTTTCTCTCCAACCTTCTCTCTCCCTGCTTCCCCTCGAAGCCTGCATCCTAGCCATGAATTACACGCTATTCCCTGATAGCACAAAAACTGTTCGTACCTGCCTGCTTTGGCACGTGGTGAACCCTCTGCCTGGAACGTCCTCCCCGCTCCATCTCTCCCCTTTATCTGCCTGCTCTTCCTTCCAGATCCAACTCCAGGAAGCATCCCCCTCCAGGAAGCTCCTCTGATCCCCACTGGAAAGGTGTGCCTCCCCTTTGTGCCCTTTGACGTTGCCCCTGTCTCTCATGTTTGACCCATCTCAAGACTTTTGTACCTGTGTTATCTGCTTCTTCTCCTAGACAACATGACCCCAGCAAGGGACAAGGGTAAGAGCATGGGCTGTGCAGGCAACAGCACACCTGGCAGTCCTGCCTCCAGAGTTACTAGCTTTACGACCTTGTGCAGTTTCACTTCCTTCCCCTCTCTGAGCCTCAGTTTTCTCATCTGTAAAATAAGGATGCAAATACCTGCCTTTTATGATTGTTTTGTGAATCAGAAAAAATGTAAAGCTTTTGACTTCGCATCAAAGCTGGCTCACAGGCACTCAGTGTCTTGTTAACTCTTAGTATTCACCTGAGCATCCTCAGTGGTTAGCACAGAACCCAGTGGTCCTCAGTTTCTTAAACAAATGAGTGGAACAGACAGTTGGGTGCTACTGGAATTCAGGGAAGGGAGTGAGGGGGCAGTGTTGATTTAAATAAAAGTAGCTTCATAGAGGGGATGGGATGTGAGCTGGCCCAGAATCTAGAAAAGCAGAGAGGAAAATGGAAAGGCATTCCTGGGCAGGGTGGGGCAGTGAACAGAATGAGAGCAAAGGCACAGAGACAAGTCTGAACATAAGTGAGACTGAACGAGCTAGAAGGAACATGAAGTCCAGAGTAGACAATGATGACAACCATTTCATTAAAAAAAAAAAAGTAGTGTCTACTATGTGTTAGCTGCTGTGCTACTAACAAGCACTGGTTTATGCCAGTGATCTATATGACAAGGCATGGCCATCCTCTCCTGGGCTTCCAGCCTTGTGGGGAGGGCTGGCTGGTCAACACAGTGTGCTGAGAGCAGGTGCAGGGTGATAGCACAGCACAGAGAAGCAAACCTTCCAGGCTTGGGGACCAGGGAGGAACATTACTGATGGAAGTCAAAACTAAGACCTAAAAGATGAATGGGAACCAGCTGGCCAACATGATGGAACCCTATCTCTACTAAAAATACAAAACTTAGCCAGGTGTGGTGGTGCATGCTTATAATCCCAGCTTCTTGGGAGGCTAAGGCACTATACTCCAGCCTGGGTGACAGAGCAAGACTCTGTCTCAAAAAAAAAAAAAAAAAAAGGTGAATGATAATTTACTAGAAAAGAAGAGGAGGAGGAACGTTCAGTGGGGAGTAAAGGTGTGTGTTGGCCTGGAGGTGAGAGTATGGGGGTTGCAAGCGGAGAGAGAAGCCTGAGCCGTCAACAGGGGCAGAGTCTAAAGGGCCCTGCAACCACATGAAAGCCCTTGGCCTTCATCCTGAAGGCAGTGCTGAAGGGCTTGGGCAGAGAGTTGGGCTGGTTTTGAGTTGACTGTGTGCCAGTCCTATGCCTGGCTCTTGGCATGTCTTACATCAGAGTTACCCACACAGTAACTCTGTGAAGGATGTGTGAAGCTCATCTTACCGAGAAGGAAACCAAGGCCTAGAGAAGTTAGGGAACTTGTTTAAGGTCACATGGATAGTAGGTGATAACCTGGGCTTGGAACCCAAGTCTGACTCTGAAGCTTGGGCTCTGAAGGTCTGCGCCATGCTGCCAGACTCATCAAAGCGTATGGCTGGTCAGTTCAATGCCAGGACAGCGAAGACACTAGTCTGCTTGCACCAGAGGGCTAGTCTCAGGATATCAAGAAATTTTTCTAGAAAGGTAGGTAGCAGTCAGAGTGGGAATGGTGCTGAATGCCAGGGCTAAGCAAGATGGGATTTACCCCGAGATAGTGATGAGCAATTGAAGGTTTCAGAGCAAGGAAGGGACAAAATGACAGTAAGACCTCGGCATTCCCAAAGCAAAGTTACAGGCTCATGTCTGAGAAATCCAAAGTAGTCCTTTCCACCATGCCATCTTCCAGAGGTTTCCCAGAAGCAACCTAAGTTTGCTTTTTTTTTTTTTTTCCCTTTTTTGACAGGGTCTCACTCTGTTACCCAGGCTGGAGTGCAGTGGTGCGATCATGGCTCACTGCAGCCTCCAACTCGTGGGCTCAAGGGATCCTCCTACCATAGCCTCCCAAGTAGCTGGGACTACAGGTGCACACCACCATTCCTGGCTAATTTTTTAAAATTTTACTTTTTGTAGAGACCAAGTCTTGTGATGTTGCTCAGACTGGCCTTGAACTCCTGGCCTCAAAAGATCCTCTCACTTCTGACTCCTGAAGTGCTGGGATGTGCCTCCCAAAATGCATACGCCACTGCGCCTGGCCAGCAACCTGGATCGTAACACTGACTTCTGTCTCCTTAACTTGCCTTTACCAAACCAAACCTTCTCTTTTTGTTAGGCTGTGCAACCACAGTGCTGGTGACAGGGGCAGGAGTTGGCGAGATGGTGCTGCAGATGCTGGTTGGTTCGGTATGTGGGGACCTTTAAGGGCAAGGGGAGCATTTGGGGAGCACTCCTCTGACAGGTGAGAAGATGCAAATAGCCGCCTTCTGAACTCAAACTGTCCCTTTCCTGAGTCTCCTGCAAAGCCAGCAGGGCCCCCTGTGCCGGTGTTACCTGTTTCCGTTTCCAAGCCAGCCCTGAGAGCTGAGTCTCCACATGTGGGATCTGGAGATGTGAACGGATGCATGGAAAAGTCCAAAGCAAACACAAGCCATGTCTGGGAGCGGGGCCAGAGGGGGCCCGTGGGAATGCTATTTAGCTCTCAGAGCCTGAGATGGGTTGGAACTGCAGTCAGAATTCTTTTTCCGTCCGTCCCTTTGGAACCCACCACTCCCTACCCCACCTCTCACAGCCTCTGGCTGCACTGCAGAGGGCCCAGCTTCCTGCCCAACTCTGGCCCTGACCGAGAGGGCCAACTCTTCCAGTTCTCTTCAAATCTACCCATGTTTCATTTGTTCACCAGGAAAAAAAATAAATAAAACCTAACATCTACTTTTTATTGAATACTATAATATAGATATTATTCCCCTTTTTACAACAGAGGATACGGAAACTCAGATGAATTTAGCAACTTGCCCTAGGTGAATCACACTTCTAGTAACTGACAGACAGGACCTCACATCTAGATCTTTCAGCCTCCAAAATCTCCCTCATCGTGACTCAATTCTCCTTTCCTCCTCTTTTGCCCTGCTGGAGGAAGGGAAAGAGCTACATCTCACCATACCCTCCTCATTGAAATGACATGATGTCTGGGACTTGCTTTAGTGTAACCTAGTGCGGAAAAGAAGCACAAGGCCACAGATGAAACTGGTGCTGACTGCTAAAGTTGAGTGATGGGTTCGTTGGAGCTCCATATACTACTTTAACATGTTTTAAATTCTCATATAAAAAGATTAAAACAATATATATCCTTTGCAAAGTTCTGGTTAGGGCTTATGGGTATAGAAGTACCTAGTATGACTGGAATTTCAGTGATGATAGAGATTGTCAGAAGGTTCCAGACCACAGAGCTGCAAGGGACTGCAGGGGGTCACCAGGTCCAGCCCCTGCCTTAGAGCAAGACTTCTGCCTTCTCCACACACATCAACTTGAAACAAGGCCAAGGTCTCCCTCCTCCCTGTGATTCCATCTCTTAGTGTGACGGGCCTCAACTTGACTGAAAAACCAGCCAAGGATGGAGAAGGCTGCTTCCTCCAATACACCTTCTACATGAAGTTTTAATGGTCTCTCTCTCTGTGTTTTCCCCTTTGGCAGATATTCCAGGCTCAGGGCAGCTATAGTTTCCTGGTCTGTGGCGTGATCTTTGGTTGCCTGGCTTTTACCTTCTATATCTTGCTCCTGTTTTTCCACAGGATGCACCCTGGACTCCCATCAGGTAAGGAATCTGTTTCTACACAAGAGGAGGAAAACAGAGCGGGGGTGGGGGGCGGGGGGAAACGGGGGACATGCTATGGATCTTAACGTGCCAGAAACGCTGCTCTGTTCCAAGTAAAATGCAAGGAAATGTTTATTTTTCTACAGCTTCCTTTTCCCCCCTTCCTGCTTTCCATACGATTGTCTGCGCTGGACTCTTAAGATAGGCGAGAGCTGGGTCAGCTGACTCATGGTTTCTCCATTAGTAGAGGGGCATGGATTGTGAACTTGGCTTCCTGCATCCCACCATACCACGGAACCATGAGCCAAGAATCTCTTTCCAGCCTGTTCAGGGCACTGAAAGGCAGAGCCTGACTCCTTGGCTGGAACTCAGCCCAACGGCCTAATTGGCCGTCTCTTTGCAGTTCAGGATTTTGATTCTAGTCCAAATCTTTTTTTCAAAAAGAAGTCCTTCAGGCCAAGTAGCAAAGAAAGCCTCCTTCAGGGCAGAGACACCTCCTAAGAATAGTCTCCCTTCTAGAGACCCCAGGCAGGGGGAGTCCCAAAGCTATTTTCATAACCCTGAGCCCTTACCTGCCCTTTTGCCCACTGCTTTCAAAGTGCCCAGGGACTGCATCGGCTGTGTGCAAAGCCAGTTCTGAAGAGAAGGTGCCCAGACAGAGACTTTGTCCTCTCTATAAAAAGCAAAATAATCACGAAAAGACTAAAGGAACAGGCATCCACCATCTGCTCTCAGTGGGTTAACATATCCATCCTCTAAATACTCAGTACAAAGGCCCAGAAGGAAAGGTGGCTCCCAAAACAGCACTAACTAGAGCCTCACTTCTGAGACAGCAGTACTGGTTCCCACAGTGCAGAGTTTCATTGAAGACCTACATTCAGTTAATATTTACTGAATATTAAATGAATAACACTTCATGGGTTCCTTATTCATGGGAGACAGACACATTCCCCAAGCCCTGGACAGTAGTCTCAGGAAACTGCCTCCACCAACTGTTCGCCAGAACTAGGGGGTCTGACTTTTCGCTTTGCTCCCTCTAGAGCCCCAGAATGGCAGAGAAACAAACAGACTGGGTAAGCTCTCAGAATGAATCATCGCTGCATCTCATCAGAGCTGCTGAAACATGCTACCTGTTTGTTTTGTTTTTCTTTTGTAGTTCCTACCCAAGACAGATCAATTGCAATGGAAAACTCTGAGAGCTACCAGAGGTAAAACTGGGTGAAGGAGGCAAGAGAAGACTTTCAGCCTCTTGATCACCAGCACGACCATACTGTTTCAGAAAGCTGGGTGGTGGTGGAGGCGCTCTCAATGACCGTTAGTCTTCTCCACTAAAACTTGGTTGGGTAGAGGAAATTAAATTGGGTCCTGGTACCTGGTCAAAATCATTAGAAATTTACCTGGCTTCTCAAGTTACCTTCTTCCCTGGTTCAGACTGTTGGTAAGAGCTGTCCAGACACCCAGATGGGAAGGAAGGAGACAGCCGTGTGCTTCACTCCATTTGTCACCTCATGCATGGACCATACTCTGGGTTTGAGATCATTCTTCATTGAAGTTTGTAAAAATAGGTTGAAATTGTAGAGCTCCACGATCATTGCTATATGTAGATATATTTCAATTTAAGCAAAACAAGCTGCAAGTTATTCCCTGGCATGCTCAAAGGATTTTTGTGCTTTTCACTTAATAGTCCAAAGTCCCTTAAATTCCTGCTGCAGACATCAATAGCTTATCTATATTCTCAGACACCAAAAGGAGAAGTTGAATCTTGCTCTCTTTGGTATACTAATGTAGTGGTATGCTAAGCTAGCTCATACCAGCTTAGAAAAGCTGATTGTAAAATTTTCATGTTGACAGCTGGTTATTAAATGCAGCCATTATTAAAAATCAAATCATACAAACATAATTAAATCAATTACATTTAAAACAAAGGTAATAAATATTCAAAGCATGTCACTTCCTAATTTTATCTTGCTGCTCTTGAGGTAATTTCTGTCCATGGTACCTGTGTGGTGGAATTACTATGTATGATGGTGTGCTACTGTGCACCTTGTCCAACCCCACTCTTGGTGATAGCATGTTGGTAGCTTGCAATCAGCCAGGTGGGAGTGTTAGCATGGACACTGGCAAAAGCTACAGATCCCGGAGAGCCAGTGTTTAAACATTTACCAGCATACCACTGCTAGTAATCAAGGCTAACTGGTCCAGAAATTGCCCAGGAGAAGGAGATGGATGTTCCATTTTCCTCTATTGATACTGACTAGCATATAAAAGACATAGAAACAGCACTAAGAATTTCTGAAAATACCTAATGAAAATGTTACATCTTTTTTTTTTTTTTTTTTTTGAGACGGAGTCTCACTCTGTCGCCCAGGCTGGAATGCAGTGGCATGATCTCGGCTCACTGCAACCTCCGCCTCCCAGTTTTAAGCGATTCTCCTGCCTCAGTCTCCTGAGTAGCTGGGACTACAGGTGCATGCCACCATGCACAGCTAATTTTTTGTATTTTTAGTAGAGACGGGGTTTTGCCGTGTTAGCCAGGATGGTCTCTATCTCCTGACCTCATGATCTGCCCGCCTCAGCCTCCCAAAGTGCTGGGATTACAGGCGTGAGCCACTGCACCCGGCCAAAAATATTACATCTTTTATAGGGGGAAAAAAACTCTTTATACCATGGCAAGGCCTTTTCTTTCACAAAAAGCTGGGCGTACTGAACAATTCAAGCTGTGCAGTAGTAGACTGAAAGCCGAATTTGTTCAGGAGTTACAGCTTCTGTCCAGAGCAAATCCTGTAGTGATACAAGGAGAATGTAAACTTGCCAGCTTTAGACAGGGATCAGTCCTGAGACTGTTGGCAGTAGCAAATGGCTGTTAGAGTAACTGTAAAATGGTTTTGCCTGCACTTTCTCTATGTATATACAAATGTACATGTATAAATATAAAAATTAAGTGATCATGGTTCTTGGTAACCTGTCCCAAGTGCTGTGATTCACATGCCTGACACTAAAAGGTTCTTCCTGGTCCAGTCAGCCAGCTGTGACCAACAGCAGCACAGCTGAGTGCTGAGAATCTGGCTGGAAAGAGAAACGTGGCTCAAGCACTGGCTCACTTTCTAGCTGTGTGGCCCTGGGCAGGTTACTGAGGCTCTTCCAACCTCACTTTTCACATGTAAAATGGCATTTCTAAAAGTACCTACCCTACCTCAATGGAATTCTGAAAAAATTAAGCGAATTTGTATAAAGCACTCACAATATGCCTGACACAGAAACTGCTTAATAAATGTTAGTAATTTTTAAAACCTCTTCATAAGCAGCTTAGAAATTATTCATGTTTGGTACATATTTATTGCAAGTCAAGCAGATCCAACTTTTTTGAAAGCTGGTGGTCTAGGAGTATAGTTTTAATTATGTTTGTAAATACTCAAAAGTATTAGATGCCAGTCTAATTTAAATGCAGTCTGACTGTAGCAAGTGACTGACCTGGGCAATGAAAAAGCAGTTGTATTTTTCTTGCGGTTTTTCAAGAAAATATCCTTTTTATACAGACTTAGAAAGAAGAATCAATGGCTATATCGAAGTTGATTGTGACTAATTTGTTAATACAGAAAAGAACATTAAAACAAATCTAAGAGTACCTTTCCTAAAATAAAACATTTCAACTTATTAAGTGTGTTATCCATTACGAAGAACAATTGATCCTCTTGTATAAACTCAGAAACAAATGGCCTGATGTTCCCAGAGACAGGTCTCTCTCATACTATAATATGGCTTATATTTTAGAAGAAAGAAAACTGTCTCACAAGGGAAACTGATTTAAAAAAAAAAAAAATTAAATAAAAGAAGAACCTCTCATAGCAAGGCTGAGTGCCACTATTCCCTATTACATAAAATCAGAATAAGGAAAAGGCAGATTGATTCTTACACCACACACTTCTCGATCAGTTACACAAGTAGGACATTCTTTCTCAACTTCCTTTCAGGAATTTGGACATTTCAGAATCCTGTGGAATCACCCTGTTCCCAGATTTCCCTCTGCTACTTGTGTATGGAAATCTAACCTATCAGGCACATCTGATTCACTAAAAGAAGACACAGTGACATAGAGTTCTTTTAGAGTGAATTTCATTTATTCAGTCAAAAAGGATTTGTTAAGCACCTGCTATGTTCAACGCACTAATCTACGTACAGACATACAGTGGTGACTGAGACAGAAGTCCCTGCCTCACAGGGATTATACCGCAGGTGAAGACATACAGACACCAAACAAATACTAGATGTAACATGCCACAGGTTGAGGGGTAATGTAGCACCACAAAGAAACATACAGCAGGGAAGGGGGGCAGGAATAGGAAATGTCAAGAGATGCTCTGGGGCCAGGCTCAGTGGCTCACACCTGTAATCCCAACACTTTGGGAGGCTGAGGCGGGCGGATCACCTGAGATCAGGAGTTCAAGACCAGCCTGGCAAACATGGCAAAACCCTGTCTCTACTAAAAATGCAAAATTTAGCTGGGCGTGGTGGCGCACACCTGTAGTCTGTAATCCCAGCTACTGGGGAGGCTGAAGGAGAATTACTTGAACCCGGGAGGTGGAGGTTACAGTGAGCTGAGATGGTGCCACTGCACTCCAGCCTGGGCGACAGGGTGAGGCTCTGTCTCAAAAAAAAAAAAAAAAAAAGAGAGAGAGATGCTCTGGAAGGCATTTCTAAGGAGGTCCTATTTGTGTAGAAAACTAAATGATATGTAAGACCAAGCTATCCAAGTATGTGAAAACATCCTATCAGGCAGGGGACACAGCAAGTACAAGAGCCTTAGGCTGGAATATGCTTATGGTACTGGAGGAACAGCAAGTAGGCTGGTATGGCTCAACTGCAGTGAGGAAGACTCACACAGAACGAGTGGGAGTGGTTGCTACAGGCCAGATCATATAAGCCATGGTATGTGTAGAGGTTTTTTTGTGATATAAGACGACTGGGAGAGTTGTGAGCAGGCAAATGACACGATCTGATTTACATATATGAAGTATCACTGGTTGCTATGGAAAAGAGACTGTGGGGCAAGCATGGAACTGGGAAGACCACCTGAGTACCACTGCAATAGACTGAAGAAATAATGGTGGCTTGGAAATGTAGATAGCAACGGAAGTGGTGAAAGTGACTGGATTCAAGCAATATTTTGAAGGTGAAACTGACAGAATTTGCTGATGGACTGGGTGTAGGCTGAGAAAGATAAGAATCTGTAATCCCAGCACTTTGGGAGGCCGAATCAGATGGATCACCTAAGGTCAGGAGTTTGAGACCAGCCTGGCTAACACGGCAAAACCCTGTCTCTACTAAAAATACAAAAATTAGCCGAGTGTAGTGGCAGGCGCCTGTAATCCCAACTACTTGGGAGGCTGAGGCGGGAGAATCGGTTTAACCTGGGAGGCAGATGTTGCAGTGAGGCGAGATCACACCATTGCACACCAGCATGGGTGACAAGAGTGAACCTCTGTCTCAAACAAACAAACAAAAAAAGAATCAAGGATGACCTGAAGGAATCTGACCTAAGTAACTGGATACATGATGAAGCCATTTAACTCTGGAAGGCCATGGGGAGACATTCAGAGTTCTATTTTGGACATGATCATCTTATGATACAATCTTGGATGTCAAGAAGGCTGTTAGAAATAGAAGTCTAGAGTTTAAAAGAGAAGTCAAGGCTGAAGATATAAATTTTGTGGTCACATTGCCCAGGTTGGAGTGCAATGGCGCGATCTTGGCTCACTGCAACCTCCGCCTCCCGGGTTCAAGCGATTCTCCTGTCTTAGCCTCCCAAGTAGCTGGGATTACAGGCAGGCACCACCATGCCCAGCTAATTTTGTATTTTTAGTAGAGACAGGGTTTCACCTGTTGGTCAGGCTAGTCTCCAACTCCTGACCTCCAGTGATCTGCCCGCCTCAGCCTCCCAAAGTGCTGGGATTACAGGCATGAGCCACTGCGTCTGGCCCACTCCTGTTTCATTTAATAAAATGAAGTCATTTTCATTGACTCCCTGCAGTTACAGGATGTCCTCCAGTAAGTACAGTGCTTTGTAGCAACAATCAATGTAAAATCATATAACTGTTACTTATTATCTCCTACCTGATAATGCCAACCCTCCTGGGAAATTACCCAATATTAGGGTATTAGTTTGTCATTAACTGCACCTATGAAACACAGAAAGTGCTTGCAAAACAGGTAGGCTTCTCAAAAGAAGTGTCAACAGTCAGAAAGGTTAAAAAACGGTGGTGACTTAAACAGGCTTTTTTTTTGTTTGAGACGGAGTCTTGCTCTGTCGCCCAGGCTGGAGTGCAGTGGCCCAATCTCGGCTCACTGCAAGCTCCGCCTCCTGGGTTCACGCTATTCTCCTGCCTCAGCCTCCCGAGTAGCTGGGACTCCAGGCACCCACCACCACGCCCGGCTAATTTTTTGTATTTTTAGTAGAGACGGGGTTTCGCCGTGTTAGCCAGGATGGTTTTGATCTCCTGAACTCGTGATCCACCTGCCTTGGCCTCCCAAAGGGCTGGGATTACAGGCGTGAGCCACCGTGCACAGCCTAAACAGGCTTTTTAACTGGAGGACTTGGCACTCTTTATATTCTGAAATCCCTTTTGAACTTTCGTGAAGAACCCATTTCCCAAATTAATTTTGCCTCATGGGGCTACCGTCGCAGGTGATACTCTGAGAGCAGTGTGTTAGGAGCATGCAGCACTCCTCACTGTGTTCCACATGCTGACTGACCCATCAACCAAAGTGACATTTCACCCATTTCACCAGGGTAGTGAACTGCCCCCTTTGCCCCAGAACAATCTGTCACTCTATCCTCCTGTGATTTTTATTTAGAGATATGAAACAGCTCTCTCTGCCGTCAGTTTGCCACCTATAAACCCCACTTTTGGGCTGGGTGCGGTGGCTCATGCCTGTAATCCCAGCACTTTGGGAGGCCGAAGCGGGCAGATCACCTGAGGTCAGGAGTTTGAGACCAGCCTGACTAACATAGTGAAACCCCATCTCTACTAAAAATACAAAATTAGCTGGGTATGGTGGCACATGCCTGTAATCCCAGCTACTCAGGAGGCTGAGGCAGGAGAATCGCTTGAACCCAGGAGGCGGAGGTTGCGGCAAGCCGAGATCGCGCTACTGCACTCCAGCCTGGGCAACAAGAGCAAAACTCCGTCTCAAAACAAAACAACCCACTTTCCCTTATGTATATTATTTTGACCCAATTCTGAAAAAGCCTAATTTCATTTGCTAAGTGAAGTCTAAATTGCTTTTTACAAGGGCTAGATAAAAGCCTCTAATTTTTTTTTTTTTTTTTTTTTTTGAGATAGGGTCTTGCTCTGTCACCCATGCTGGAGTGCAGTGGTGTGATCTCAACTCACTGTAACCTCTGCCTCCCAGATTCAAGTGATTCTTCTGCTTCAGCTTCTCAAATAGCTGCGACTACAGGCACACCCCGCCACATCCGGCTAATTTTGGGAGGTAAATTTTTAGTAGAAACGGGGTTTCACCATGTTGGCCAGGCTGGTCTCAAACTCCTGACCTCAGGTGATCCACCTGCCTTGGCCTCCCAAAGTGCTGGGATTACAGGTGTGAGCCACTGCACCCAGCTGATTAAATTTTTAAAAACTCTTTTTGAATGTAAACAAATTTTTCAAGTAAAATAAGAGATTTCACATAGTGAATATTTTTTCTAGCCACTCAGTTCTCTCTTAATTCCTTTTATGTCAACAATCATTTTACAATCTCCCCTGTTCACCACCTATCTGAATCCAGACTTTAAATATTTTAATGCAGATACATATCAAATTGTTGAAGGCCAGATTTTAATGATAACCATTGGGAAAACAACTCTTTCCTGACCTACAGTTAGCATGGATGAAAATGTAATACAGAGACTGTAAAGAGACCACTTCAATGAATGTGAGAGAAGGGAAATAAATAATCAATTCAGAAAATCATTTTGTTAAAAATATTTATTTAAAAAAATACAATTGCTGTCCATATCTAGTTGCACATATATCTATTAACATATCTGTATACTTTTAGACTTGTAGTAAATTTGCTACAGTGCTTTTGTAAAGCCAGCTTGCATTATACAAAGCAAATTCCTCTGTCAGTTCTTACATAAAATAGATTTTTAAAAATGTGTATCTTTCCTAAAAGATGCATAATATCACCATTATAGAATTTAACAAAATTTTTGCATAAAACCTGGGAAGTGATAGAAAAAATGATCACCTGATTGGTCAGAGCAACCCCTTACTATGTCTGGAGATGCACTGAGTATCAACTACACATTTATTTTTCAAGCAGCATATTATTATAAAGCCCTCAAAGTGCTTTCGCATACTTTCGCTCACCTCTCTACACTCTCTATAAAGTTTCTCTGCCGCATACAGATAGAATTCAAGACTCTAGCTACAATCATCCTAATCAATCTTAGAGCAGTATCTCTTTGTTTTCCAACAGGTAAGTCCGACTGCTTAGCTAGGTGATATGGCAGCTTCCCTCCAGCTGTTTCATCAACTAATATGAATTTTAATAAATGTTAGCAGTGACCATTTTAATTGCTTTTTTAGGAAAAAGAAAAAAAAAGGTGCTTCTAATACTCTGAAGGTGCTTTTTAGGTCTCCCTAATGTAAATTATGCTGAAATTAACTAAGATAAGCTATTCATAACACTTTAACAGTTATCCATTCCTTTGGGTAGGTATACACTTACATTATATGTAAGTATCTCTACAAAGTGTTAGATACTGGATATGATATAGATTTCAATAAAACAAGGGAAAAAATAAACAATGAAGTAATTGTCTTCTCAGTTGAGCTGACAGGTTTGAAGAAAGCACTCTTGACATGTTCTTACTACTACATATCCCAAACTAAGACATACACATAAAATAACACATCTGTCCTGTGTTAACACTGATGGAGACACACTGCAATAGTCCCGTGGCAGACATATGCTTTTCTTCTGAATTACAGACTGGTGGAATGAAAATTAAGAGTTTATTATTAAATATCTTTTAATTTTTAAGTGATGTCCATACTTGATGGTTCACAAACTGCCACTGCCACCGTGGTTAAATCACTGGGTGTATGAAATTTAAAATAATCTAACCTAGAGTTATTTCCCATTAATCAAACTCATCCCTAATTGTCTCTTAGGAAGGTCTTCTTAAAAGAAGATCGAGTAGGGCTCATGAAAAATTACTGGTTTATTCTTCAAAATGAAAAGTTACATACCCTTTTTTTTAGCCAATTTGATTATTTGATAAAGCAAGGGCATAATTCTAAGAAACTAATTTTAATCAAAAATTTTTACTTGCCTCAAACTAAAGCTAACCAGTAGCAAAATGACTGGACTGAATTCATATTTAATCTTCCCTGCCCACAAAGATAAATGAAAATGCTCAAAGGCAAAACTAAAGAAATATAATTGTGATTAGAAAAGATCCAGGGCCAAAATAAATAAATAGGACTCAACGAATAAAAAATCAATTGTATTCATTTCTATCTTTACATATATGCATCTGTTAATTTCACTAATACTGAACAGGGAAGTTCATAAAAATGCTACTCTACCACATAAACAATAAATGTAAGCAATGAATGTACATACAAAGGCCACTGGTTAATACTGCCCCAAGAAACAAAACAATGAAATATCTTAGGATTGTGTCCCCTACACAATAGACAATAAGCAACAATGACCAAACGGAAAAGAAACTTACAATTGGATACTTTAAAAATTTAAGTGTAATCTATCAATTGCAAATTATTTTAAAAAATCGTTAATTTCTACAAAGCACAATATTAAAAGCTTGCAAATTATTTTAAAATATCCTAGCCAAAAGGGCATACCTTAGAGAGCCCAGAGGAACAGCTCATTAGGTAACCCATTTATCCCTTCTAAAAACACCCTATAAATTCCAGAAAACATAAACAAGAAATAAACCTTACTTCCCTGACCCTCAATATCCTTAAGTTGAAATTAAACAAAAATAATTAAGTGCTTCCAGTTATTAAAAATCAAACAGTGCTAATATTTGTGCCCAAGAAAGTGCCAAGTGATTAACACCAATATATGGCATTCCCACCCCTGAACTTTAGGCATCATTGAATGATTCCATTGGCTAGAACTCTGGGCTAGCCACAGGAAACCCCCACCTCCTCCCTGATCCCATCCAGAACACCAGGCCTGTGTGAGCATGACTCACAATCCTTGGAAGGGAAAACAACCAGAAGGAGCCTTTATGAGATGGGAAACAAGGCAAACTTGAGAAGATCATTCAGCCCAAGACACTCTACTCGGAGGTTTTGGCTAATACTAATGACATACAGTTTAAAAGGATAAATTAGGCCACAATGCCAGCATTCCTCCACTACTGTATTCAATCCATGGTCGAATCTCTGTACTTTAGAAATAGTGCTTCCAGTATAAACCTCCTCTTTGAGAAACTTATAACACAAACTAATAAAGATTTTACACAAAAGCAAACATAAATGTAGACATTTTAAGAAAGGACATCCTTATTTGCTCAATAATACATGAACCTAAGAGAACAGTTTACGATGACTTTGTTTAGAGTATGTCACATGTAAGCAATGTATTTCTAAAATGTTGGCAAGCAATTAGTCTTTAAGGCCTACTGAAATGTGCAAAGCATTAATCTTTTAAAAAGTGGCAACTGCAAAGTGCAGCAAAATTTTTTTTAAGTTTTAGTATAAAATAGACTAGGAGCCATCAATGTATGTTCCCTCTGAAAACAGATTTACACACACACACACATTCAGTCAACACATCAGTATATACGCATACACACAATTACTAGGACAATAAATCAGAATGACTCGGAAAGAAATGGTCTAGTCTCCCAATTAAATATTTCAAAGTAAAGTTTTCAACCTCATAAAACTTCCTGATGTGGACTACACTCAAATGGTTAGCACTCAAGAGATTAACTATGTTGACTGTATCCCTCATGAATATTCTTGTTAAAAGTTTCCTTTGACATATAAAATTATGTCAACAACAGCATGAATTTCCTGTTTTCTGTAGAAAGCTTAGGGCCAGTATTTCCCCTCTCACACAAACCACTCTGGATTTTCATATTTCACAATGAGTAAGTGTGGATGGCAGCACCTTAGAAATTGCTATTTTCTGGCAGGCTATCCATCTATCACAACTTTTTTCAGAGAAGTGACTTGAAGAAACTGACAGCTTCAAATGAAACAATAATACTACCATTAACGATTCACCTTTCAGATTTGCTCGGCTTACAGGTCAAAACATGACTCCTATAGTAACAGGTTCCACCAAGTACAAGAAATAAAATCAAACCACCTTCTTTTCTTAATATACCACCAGCCACAAGAATTCTAGATTCTAAGATTAAAACTTCAACTTCAGTAAGCAGAGTTCTGATGACATAAGAGGAATAACAGGGCACTTTATTTCAGGCAATGCCAGCAAAATTAAAATGGTAACACAACATTTGTTGATCCCAAACCAAGAATATAATTCTATTTTCCATAGAACCCGGTCTCTCGTCGAAGTATCTGCTGAAGAAAGACAATTATGCTGACCTCCACACTTCATTTACACTACCATGGACTGAACAATTAACTTCTCAATACTATTTTAGAAATAATATATTCTATCATAGCTTCAGATGACACACTACATCATGAGTAGTCTTCTTAACTTTCCTACTGGTTTGGTAATTCATTTAGAGCCCCAGGTTTCTGCACAGAGACCTGCATTGGTCTCCAAACTTGTTTTCACACCTAAGAATGGCACCTAAGCACGATTCTAGATTCCTGGCACGGGTAAATAAAACATATACAGTCAATGAGGTTAAAAACAGAACAGACCTATGAAGAAAAGTATTCCTTCAGTTGCTGAAATATCAGATTTTAAAAATAAAAAATGTATTAATGCAGCAAGAAAATTTAACTTGTTATATATTTTAACATAAAACAATTTGAAATAATTCTAAATTTGTTGGTAAAATACAACATAAGGCCCAAACAAGTTTGTGAGCAGACTAGTAAAATAAAAAGAGAGTCATATCTAACAAGAAGATAGGAGACAACAGACTGACGAAAGTAATATGAATGAAACTGTGGAAAACATATGGTAATGGATGATTATTTGGGAATTTATCAAAAAGAATTAATGTGAAATTTCAAAAGCGGACAATAAGCTCTCCTGAAAAACTCCAAATCTCTAGAATTTCTCCATATATCATAAGAGGAACATCATATATGTTTGGAGATTGGACTGGGAATGTGCTGAGTCAGCAGTCTTTAGGTAAAGCGTATGCTTCTGGAGGGTGCACAAGACAACCAACTGGGGTGTGGGAAGAAAGTATTATAACTGTTCCTCAAGATTTACTCTTTATGCCATCCTTCATTTCAATTTTTGTATATTTTTTATAACAGACATATTACTTTGGTATAGTGGTATATAGTTTAACATATACCCATATGAATTCTTAATAGGGAAAGTTTTTATGTTTGATAACTTTTACTGATCAATTTGTGTGTTCAAAAAGGCTGGACACTCCTTTTCTGAACCACTGCTTCAGAGGTATTGAGAAGTGGTACTGAGTGGCTCTAACTGTGCTCACATTCACCAAAAACATAAAGCGACACCTGTAAGAACTTGAGAATCATGGTAGAAAGTCTGAGATCAGGATGAAACAATGCTGTCAGACTGGACATCACACAATGCAGGGGTGAATGGAACTGAAGTGATACTATCAACAGCCTGGAGTTACAGCTCCAGAATTCCAAACCTCTGATTTACTTCAGTCAGTCTTGACTTTTAAAGTCTGTAATATAGTATGTAAATCTTCAAGGAATTTTCCAGTTAAAAAAAATCTAGTACCCTAATAGAAGCTCACAGGCTTACTGTCCCTATCAAAATTTCAACTGTCAAAATGTGGGAAAAAATTAAACTCATATTTTAACTCTAAAAAGCTTACGGTTGACCTTTTAAGGGCCTCTAATTCTTTTTTTTTCTTACCGTAGTCCTCAAAATCTAGATTCTTTGTGCATAAATTAAAAAAAAAATCAATGAAAATTTCCACCTTTGTTCAAACACATAAAGTATGCCATGAGCAATACAACATCACAAACATACTGTGACAAACCATTAATAAAGAAGGATTACTAAGCCAGGTGTGGTGGTGCATGCCTGTAGCCCAGCTATGCAGGAGGCTGAGGCAGGAGGATCACCTGAGCCCGGGAGTTTGAGTCCACCCTGGGTAACACACCAAGACTCCATCTCTAAAAAATTAAAGGATTACTGAAAGATCTCATTTCTAAAAAAAGAAAAAGAAAAAGATCACTGAAGTCAGACATGAGATTTTAATTTTGTATTTTTAAAAGTCAGTATATAAACAAGAAAAATTATTTTAGAAATTATGTGAAAATCCACTCTTGGGTGGAGTAAATGCAATGGTTTGCCAGCACTGGCTCTGAGCCAACTGTGTACATCCCTTCTCAACTCTAAGGTGGTAGGCTTGAAATCAGCCACAGGGGGAGTAATTAATTTATATCAAAGAAATCAGCAAATGCTACAAATTCAGGGCTTCCCCCACCACCACCCCAGAGATCCTGGTGGTTAAACATTTTCTAGCACACTACTGAGTGGATAGTGGCCAGAACAGAAGGGAAGCTAAGATATCAGAGATGTCTCAAAACCCCATTCAATCTGTTCCCCTTCTGTAACTTAGGCTACTGCTGCCCAACAGCATTCATCCTGGCAAAGTGACTAGGGATGGATACGAGCTACAGCTACCAAATACAAGTCTCTCCAGTGAAAACTGATCTGAAGTGGTACATCACCTTTCACACTAAGAATTCTGCGGATATTCAACAGAATATGAAGCTGAGACTTTTCCAGGAAGGAGGTAGTCTATAAACTGAACTGTCTGCCTCATACACCTGCAGTAAGTTGTAAACTTTGACTTAAAAAAGGATACGCACACATACACTTCTCCAAATTAGTTGATCTCAAAGAGAAAGCAGATCACCAATCTGTGACAGCCTTACACCTCTCAGAGGCTATAGGTTTATGCAAAAAGGACTCACTAAAATGGTTTGCTAGGAAGTTGCTTCAACTGAGTTTCAATGGTGCCCTTGGTTCCAAGGTACCGCTGTGCTGAGACAGTTAATTATTAAAAATACCATCTGTGAAAACAAATCAATGGCTTTTCTCCTTTAATTCAAAAAGATAAAATACCTTTGTGCTTTCAAAATTTAACACATCTACTTAAATCAACCATCCATATCTACTTATTTAATGTACAAAATGTTAACCTAATAAAACTATTCCAAAGTGCTGCTGAGAGGTCCAATTTCAAACAGGCATGCAAACTAAATAATTCAATATGGAAAAAAAGTCAATATGTCTGTTCCCCATCACTATTAAACACTACCTTTCAACACTACTATTGCACATCTCAGGAACAGAACCTTCAGCTGATAACCACAAATGAACCAGTAACAAGTCTCTGACACTACAGATACAAAGGCAGCTCACTGAATATGTTCCCACTACTACTACTAAGTTAGCCAGCATAGATGTCTTCTTATGCAAGAGCTTCTCTACACGTATATAAGCACATTTAAAGTAAATACCATGCATCTGAAGATGCTAGTTTGTAACAGTGTCAGTTTGAGCCTTCAAGTCCTTACTCCTTCATTCCATTTAGTTCATGTGATTCTACAGGGTTAGAAGGCGAGTTTAACCAGTGGGAGAGGTTGGTGGGGGAGGGTAGTAGTGGTGATAAATGGTGACAACATATAATTTAATCCTGGACTTTAATGCCAAATTTTTCAAAAGACTCCACTGTGATACTGATATCAATTCAGTTTGGGGAACCAACAAATTTGTACCTGGCATTGATTAACATATGGTAATATTTTAAAAATTTGGTAATGTAGAGAAGAAGGACTACATTTTTTACTACTAATATGAACAATCCAATCCCTATGTATAAGCATTCCTAAATGAACTCTGCTCTTCCCCATTTAAAAAACAAAAAAGTTGAAAGAAATAAGCACATCTTTACTTCGCTACTGACTGGGGAGGCTTCGCTTTGAATTCTACCTTCCTAATTGCATCTTTAAAACTATCATAACCTCTAACAACCTTAAACATAAAAGAAAGGTGATAAATATTTAGCAGAAAATGAGGTAAAATGAACAGGAAAAGCACAGGGTCCTTCACTTGGTTATCTTCCAATTGAGAAAACCCCTACATGTTGTTTCAAGTTATTTGATCAAATCTTTTACTCAGAGATGTTTCAAATATTCAAAATCCAAGTTCATCCTCCTAAAAGTGATCCTTGCCCATGCTGTATTCCATGGGCATATAATCATACCACCCAGAGGGCAAACAGCATTTCTGTGCTAGATGTGAAGTCCCACATTCTCACTAGGTGTTCCAAAAACTGTCTTAAACCCCAGGTCTAAAAATCTTTCTACAGTGAAATAGACTAGCTCCACGCTCTGTTGACAGGTTCAGACAGGATCATACATACATATGGCTATGAGACCCACCCTGAATAAACGTAAACAAGATGCCTTTTCATGGAGTTGCTTACACATGTTATAGTTCACACAAAACAATCTCCCCAGTATGACTGCTCCAATCTTACTTTGTATGAATAGGAATGATCCTTCTTCTTCCCCTGCTTAGGAACAGCTCATTTTAAGCCATTCTACAGACCACACTTAGTCCTAAAGACACCAATTCATTTCACAAATATTTCTTTAAATAACAGATTCTAAGCACAATTTTTCCTGGCCAAAGGGTCCCAATACACAGAAGGAGTAACTGTGTTCTTCATTGCTCTTGCAAAGCACAACCACTGAACCCCACCAAAAATTTCTTCAGCACAAAGCTCAAAACATTTTGAAAGAGGAGAAAAGAAAAGAAAGGAAGGAAAAGAACGAAAGAAAAAGAAAAGAAAAAGACAGAGGGAGGTGGAGTTTGGACTCCAATTAAGGCATTTTTATACATATAGTCCAACTTGAGTCCTATTCAAAGACAATCCTAAAAAGATGCTTTCAATGGGGATGGCAAAAATCACAACAGTCTATTATTAACACTGTAGAACTATAAAATGCTCACTTCAAATGCAATCATGTTGAATGTCTCCCTGTTCTTTGTTCCTCAGTTCACTCATTCCACAAGTGCATAGGTTATGTCTTCTGCAGGTCTGGGGAAAATGGGCCAGGGGTGGAAGGTCCATCCAGCCCAGACAGAGTGAATGGCCCATGACTGTTCAGTACAGAAGGAAACTGAGAAATAAAACAAAACACATTATCATCCTATTACTCAACCCCAGCTTTTACTTTCTGTCCTACTCTATTACCCGAGGCAAAACACAACAATGGCTTACAGGACAAAGGCAGTGGCTGTTTATCATGAAAGAATATGATGTCATAACAAAAACTAAAAACAAAAATCGTTTGTCCTAACATATTAAATATTAACATTCTCCAACTTACCTTGATGGAGTAGAAACAAAGAACAACCGTACCTTCCTTCATATCCTAAGGTACACAGGTTTACAATTAACCTCAAATGAAGGTTTTAGAAAGTTCGAGAAAATGGCAATATGCACTATAGAGTGTAATTCAATTATGAAGCAAATCATAAACCCTCAAAAAGAGATTCAGAAAGGTACAGATAGTTAGAGGGTGCTCATAATAGAAAAGGGTTCCCCATCAAGTATTCTGAGGCCAGCTCTATAGGAAGATTCCAGGCTGAAGCTATAGGAGCACTATGACTTTGCTTAAGGTCTCACCTGACTCTATAACTCAATCTGCTCATGAGTGGCAATGAAAAAACATATGGAAAAGTCTCAACTTTTTTTCCTATTCAATAATTTTAAATGTTTGCAAAAAAAAAAAAAGCAGAAGTAGATTTTTAATTTTCTTCTTTTTCCCTACCATTCCATTTCTAAAAGAATGAGAAGTTAAATTACAAAATATAAGAAAATCAGAGATAGTCAACCCTGAATAAGTAAATGAACTGACTCCAAGAAAGTCTTTAGGTTATAACGTCTAGGTGTTTTGGGCAAAATAATGGCTAAACCCATTAGGAATGGCAAGAACTTTCCTAACACCTTGGTGAAGAGATAATATTCACTTTTTAAAAAATGTATATATAAAATGTTGATTATCAATTCTGAGTGAGGGAGAAACGGGAGTGTTTGATGTACCATTTTCAAGACCTTTCTCTATTTAAAAAAAAAAAAAAAAATTGGGCTGGGTACAATGGCTCACGCCTGTAACCCCAGCACTTTGGGAAGCAGGCCGAGGCGGGCGGATCACCTGAGGTCAGGAGTGATCAACATGGAGAAACCTCGTCTCGACTAAAAATACAAAATTAGCCTAGTGTGGTGGGCATGCCTATAATCCCGGCTACTCAGGAGGCTGAGGCAGGAGAATTGCTTGAACCCGGGAGGCAGAGGTTGCGGTGAGCTGAGATAGCGCCATTGCATCCCAGCCTGGGCAACAAGAGCGAAACTCCATCTCAAAAAAAATAAAAAAAAAATCCTTAATTAAAAGAAGGAACCTATGTGCAGAGATTCCCCGAATGTGTGTGTGTGTGTGTGTGAGAGAGAGACAGAGGGAGAGAGAGAGAGAGAGAGAGAGAGAGAGAGAGAGAGAGAGAGAGAGAGAGAGAGAGGATTTTGTTTTTTTGAGACAAGGTCTCATTGTTTCACCCAGGCTGGAGTGCAGTGGTGCCATTATAGCTCATTGCAGCCTTGATCTATTGGGCTTAAGCGGTCCTCCCACCTTAGCCTCCCAAGTAGCTGGGGCTACAGGCACGTGCTACCATGCCTAATTTAATTTTTTTTTTTTATTTTTAGTACAGACAAGGTCTCCTTAGGTTGTCTAGGCTGGTCTCAAACTCCTGAGGTCAAGCGATCTTCCTGCCTCGGCCTCCCAAAATGCTGGGATTACAGGCATGAGCCACACAGTGCCTGGCCCATTTTTTTTTTTTTTTTAAATAGAGAATTTCTAGTGACAAAAAGTTGGGGTGGGCTCTAAATCTCCTACAGTATTGAACAATTCTTGGTCTAACTCAAATGTAATAGTAAATAATGAAAATGAAACTTTGCTGTATTTATCCAAGCTGTTTGCCAGCTAGAAAATTAACATTTGGAAATTCAAAAATAAATCTAAAGAATATTTATTGGGCAGGGCACAATGGCTCACGCCTGTAATCCCAACACTTTGGGAGGCCAAGGTGGGCAGATCACCTGAGGTCAGGAGTTGGAGACCAGTGTGGCCAACATGGTGAAACTCGGTCTCTACTAAAAACACAAAAATTAGCCAGGTGTGGTGGTGCATACCTGTAATCTTAGCTACTCCGGAGGCTGAGGCAGGAGAATCGCTTAAACCTGGGAAGTGCAGGATGCAGTGAGCTGAGATATGCCACTGCACTCCAGCCTGGGCGACATGGTAAGGACTCCATCACAAAAAAATAAAAAAGGAATATTTATTAAATAGAAGTTTTATAATGATTAAACTGAATAGTGGGACCCTGCCTTTTTGCCTCTTTCTTCATTTAACATGCTCCAACTACAGAAGACAGACTTTTATAAAATTACCTGGAAAAGTGTGTTAGCACCTTGCAGTCTGGCTGGACTTAGGGGAGCAACGGGACTGAGAGTACTCCAAAAGTGGATACTGGAGAGCAAGGGGCTTGGAGTCAGTATGATAGGTGTCTGCAATACACAAAGCAAAAATATTCACTGAATGACTTACCAGGTTGTTTTATCCTTGAAATAGCATACAAATAACCCAAACCTAAATATTGCCCTATCCTCCACTCCAATTATCTCCAAGTCTGAAATTTTATCATAACTCATAAATGATTTTTACAAGCTAAGAAAGATAAAGGTGATAATAACTACTTAAAAATGTTTAAATTTTTATTTCAATAGTTTTTGGGGGTACAAGTGGTTTTTGGTTACATGGATGAGTTATTTGGTGGTAAATTCTGAGATTCTGGTACTTAACCTCTTTTTAAGTCAGCATTTATAAAGTCTTTTCCAAATAGAAAAACCAACCTGAATTCAGGTACAGAGGAATAATGGGTAACCAAGACACCAACATGTTTGGTTTTTTTTAATAATGAGGCCTGGGAAAAATCTATTAAAATGTTCTATGAGATGAGCAGGTTAATAAATAACTAAAGTAACTGTACCAACTTGTTACTCAACATCACACTGGTCATTTTTCTTACGGTTCTCAGGACCTACTGCTTTCTAACTTGAGATTATCGCTGTTTTATAAGATACCAACGAGTTTTATAAGACCGAGAGAGAGCGAGAGAGCATGTGTACTTTCTTTAGGAGGAAGCAGAAAAATCAAAATATTTATTTAATTGTAGAACAATGAATTTTTTAAGAAAATACTCCAAACTTTCTATTTTAGCAATCCTAATTAAGATGAGAAATGGGGTAACTTTCACATGATAGTCACACACAACCTTTCTAAGACAAACCTAAGTAAAAGAAAGCAAACTTAATTCTGGATTTGCTTAAAAGGGCAAATAAATGAAAGCAATGGTGATACCATAAAGAGCGAGTTACCTGTGAAAAAAATGCTGGTGTAAGAGAAGCTGTAGGGAGAGATGGGCTCAGTATTCCCAGTGGGCTTGGATCACTGCTTGTGATCACAAGGGTGGGTGCCAGTTCTAACCCTTTGGGTTTCTTGGATCTTGATGAATTATTTGCTTTGTCCTTTTCTGGCAAGACTGAATCCTGGTCTTTAGGCTCCAGTGACAAGTTCTCTGCAAGTTCCATTGGCTGAGAAGCCACTGAATCAATGTCTGTGTCGATGTCTGGGTGAGAACTCAGTGGTGGTGAAGGTGTTCTGGGAGGTTCCTGCAAAGGGGGTATAGACGAAACGGGTGGTGTGGTGGCAAAAACAGTCGTTACGTTAGATGCAGAAGTTGGGGCTTCCAGGGAAGGAAGTTTTGGGGAAACCAATGTCTCCAATGCTTGGATAGTTTCTTCTGAAGAGGGAGAAATACTTGGGCCGGTTGAAATAGTAGCAACAACAGGTTCAACTGGTGGCTTTTTGGAAGGTGTCGTGACAAATTTGATGACAGATGGTGTGGGCTCCTGAGGAGATTTTTTCTCTGCCAGTTTCTCGGCTGGATTCTCAGTCTTTATCAATTTGAAAAGCTTTACATTGGAGGAGTTCAAAGAGTTGAGAGTAAATGAAGAATATAAGCCAGAGTGTATGTAGTCATTGCGGCTAGAGGTCTTGGCACTAGGCTGAGGTGGTTTCTCTTTCCCTCCATTCTCCACATCTTTGGAACTGCCGCTGACTTCACTGAAGTTTAAACTTTCACAGTCACCTTCAATCCTGCCCACTGTCATAGGATCCATGTTCAAAATCTCTGGATAAGAGACAAACTTGTACACAAACTTCTGACCATTCACTTTTTTGATGATATTCTGTAGGTTTAAAAAAAAAAACCCAGCATTCTTATCCTTTCTTATAAACTTATATCCCATAGTTCATGAAAAAGCTGGTGTCGGCCAGGTGCAGTGGCTCACGCCTGTAATCCCAGCACTTTGGGAGTCCAAGGCAGGCGGATCACGAGGTCAGGAGATCGAGACCAGTCTGGCCGACATAGTGAAACCCCGTCTCTACTAAAACAGAAAAAATTTGCAGGGTGTGGTGGCGTGCGCCTGTAGTCCCAGCTACTCAAGAGGCTGAGGCAGGGGAATCATTTGAACCCAGGAGGCAGAGGTTGCAGGGAGCCAAGATCACACCACTGCACTCCAGCCTGGGGACAGAGCAAGACTTGGTCTATAAAAAAGAAAAAAAAGAAAAAGCTGGCGCAATAAGGTTCTCCATTTTAGAAGTAGACGTCACTTACTTAAAACTTTCAAAATCACCTAAATTCATCTAGCCATACCAAACACAGTCCCTACTATTATGGAGAAGTTAAGGCAAGAACACTTAAATGTCTTATTAACAAAACCGAATATGCTACATAAAAGCTGAAGGATTTTAATTGCTTACCACTCTCAACCAAGTATGTGTACAGGTTAGAAGTCCCTGAACTGCAATCTCAAACAATTCCAAAGGTATAACCCATACACATCCTGAGTAAGCAAAAAGGAATTTATTTACTTATTTATTTTTTTGAGATGAAGTCTCGCTCTGTCACCCACGCTGGAGTGTAGTGGTGCGATCTCAGCTCACTGCAACCTCTGGTTCCCCAGTTCAAGCAATTCTCCTGCCTCAGCCTCTCAAGTAGGTGGGATTATAGGCACACATCACCATGCCCGGCTAATTTTGTATTTTTAGTAGAGATGGGGTTTTGCATTGTTGGCCAGGCTGGTCTTGAACTCCTGACCTCAACTGATCCACCCACCTCGGCCTTCCAAAGTTTGGGGATTACAGGTGTGAGCCACTGCACCCAGCTGCAAAACAGGAATTTAGAACATAGTATCTGTTAAGGTTCTTACTTCCTTCAGAAATTCCAGTTTATCTCCAGACAGGAAAGCTGGTAAGATCAACCACTTAACTGTGAAAGAGCCCGGCATGGTGGCTCACGCCTATAATTCCAGCACTCTGGGAGACCAAGGCGGGTGGACTGCCTGAGATCAGGAGTTCAAGATCAGCCTCCTGTAAAGATTGTGAAACCCCATCTCTACTAAAAATACAAAAAGTAGCCAGCCGTGGTGGTGGGTGCCTGTAATCCCAGCTACTTGGGAGGCTGAGGCAGGAGAATCACTTGAACTTGGGAGGCAGAAGTTGAAGTGAGCTGAGATCACGCCACTGCGCTCCAGCCCAGGTGACAGAGTGAGACTCTGTCTCAAAAAAAAAAAAAAAAAAAGTGAAAGAAACTAAGATCTCAGATACTTTAACTAAAAAACCAACTCTGTGTATAAACAACTACTACTTAAGGTATAAGGTGTTAATTTGTATTCCCTGGGTTAAACTAAAACTAAAAATTAAGATATAAAACAAGTATATATATGTAGATATATATGTGTGTGTATATACACATATATGACACGGCCCCTCCCCTAAGACAGGGTTACTTGTCACTCAGGCTGGAGTGCAGTGGTGTGTGATCATGGCTCACTGCAGCCTCGACCACTTGAGCTTAAGCGATCCTCCTGCCTCAGCCTCCTGAGCACTGGGACTACAGGTGTACACCACCACCACACCAGGCTGTTTTATTTTTTGTAGAGACGGGGTCTCTCTGTGTTGCCCAGGCTGGTCTCGAATTCCTGGGCTCCAGTGATCCTCCTACTGCAGCCTCCCAAAGTGCTGGCATTACAGGCATTAGCTACTACTCCAGGCTTCACAATTTTTAAAGTAAATTATGACACACATGAGAATATTTATTTATCCTCAAGAATCTCAAATTGCCTTTGTCATATTCCAATTCTGTACATACTTTTCCTTTCAAAGATAACTGTAATTAGGAATAAAATATGTGTAATGGGAGTAAGTTAATAAATAAGATCTGGGGTGGCTGGGTATGGTGGCTCACACTTGCAATCCCAGCACTTTGGGAGGCCAAGGCAGGTGGATCACCTGAAGTCAGGAGTTCGAGACGAGCTTGGCTAACATGGTGAAACCTCACCTCTACCAAGGAAATAAATAAATAAATAATAAAAAATTAGCCGGGCATGGTGGTGGCCACCTGTTATCCCAGATACTTGGGAGGCCGAGACAGGAGAATAGCTTGTACCCTGGAGACAGAGGTTGCAGTGAGCCAAGATCGCACCACTGCACTCCAGCCTGAGCGACTCTGTCTCAAAAAAAGAAAAAAAAAAAAAAGAAAAGAAAAAAAAGATTTGGTAGAAATACAGCCAGAACATTTATATCTTGTATCCTAATTCCAAACTGCTGAAGCTGTAAAATACACTGGATTAAAATAAACTAGGACATTGGTATCTATAACCTCAACAGAAAAGAAAGAATCATTCTTTTTTTTTTTTTTTTTTTTTGAGATGGAGTCTCACTCTGTTGCCCAGGTTGGAGTGCAATGGCGCGATCTCGGTTCACTGCAACCTCCCCCTCCAGGGTTCAAATGATTCTCCTGCCTCAGCCTCCTGAGTAGCTGGGATTACAGGTGCCCCCCACCACGGCCAGATAACTTATTTTTGTATTTTTAGTAGAGATGGGGTTTCACTATGTTGGCCAGGCTGGTCTTGAACTCCTGACCTCAGGTGATCCACCCTCCTTGGCCTCCCAAAGTGCTGGGATTACAGGCCTGAGCCACCGTACCCAACCAAGAAGGAATCATTTTTGTCTTGAGGTTCTCTGTATAGTGTAAGATCAGGATGTGTACTACCTTTACATAATAGTATCTGAGGGCTCGGCTGAGTTTGTCATAATTCATGTTAGGTTTGTTCTTGCGAATCCCCCAGAGACGAGCCACTTCTTCTGCCTGCAAAAGCTTAAACTGCCCATCATTAGAGGTCCAACAGATCATGTGCTTGTTCTGAGGCTTCTGCAGGAGCTGAAGAAGGAACTGCCACAGGGTGATAGCACTGTCCATAGCAATGAGCTGAAACAATATAGATAAGATATGTGATAATATTAACAGCCTATTTAACACTGTATGTCACGCACTGTTTTAAGTGCTCTAAATGTATGAATTCATCCCCACATTTCTATAAGGTAGATACTACTGCATCCTCATTTTACATAAGAAAAAACTGACTCATAAGCGGGTTAAGTAACTTGTCCAACATCACACAAGGAAATGGTGAAGCTAAGATCTAAGCCCAGGCAATCTGGACCCAGAGTCCAAACTCTTAAGGATGCCACGCTGCTTAAGAAATGCCTTAAGCAACAAGCAACTTGCAAGGCGAAGAAGCTAGTTCCCTAAATTATAGCAAAAGACAATGATTGTCAATCACTAGTGACTGTCAATCACTGTTGTTAAATCTGAATCCTAAAATCCCATTGCTGTATTCTCTCAGGAGACCACCATTCCAGCATCTGTCTAAATCAGCCCGATTTGGTTATTTGCCTGCGAGTGTGTTTGTGTCTATCTCAGGATGGCGCAGGGGCTGAGGTGCAGGGAATAACCTACTTTTGCTCCAACTGGTTTCCATCACCATAAATGTCATTTACATACAAATTGACAGCATTTTGAATTCAACAAAGTGTTCTCTTAATTTTTCTGTCACTGTTCTGTCCACAGGGATTCCATCTGCAAAAATTCTCCTTTGATTAGCAACCTTTATGTGATTATCAAGACATGGATTGAAGAAAAATCTTTTAGTATCTTAAGTTTCAGGATCTCCCTGTTTAGGCCACAGTTTCTCGATTTTGGCATTATTGGTTTTGGGGGCCAGATAATTCTTTGTTGTGGGAAGCTGTCCTGTACACTGCAGTTTGTCTAACAGCATACCTGGCCTCTACCCACTAGATGCCAGTAGCACCCCCTACCCCACTGAGACCATCAAAAATATCTCCAGACATTGCCAAATATTCCCCCACGGGTCAAAATCATCCTGGTAGATAACCATTGGTTTAGGCAAAGGAGCAGCAAGGAATGCTCTCTCATAAAGGTATTTTCCTCATAGAATTTCAAAACACCTTTCTATTAGGAAGAATTCTTTAGGGCAGAAATTCTGGCCAAATCCGTATAAGTGTGTCCTAAGAATCCTATGATTGAATACTTCACAACACAACAAAAACAAAAACAAAAACAAAAAACCTTCCTTTCTCTAGTAATGAGATCTCAATGGGTTAGAATAGTTTGAAAACAAATTAAATCAATACCATTAAAACACTACAAGAACAGATCAAAACTGGACTACATCAAAATTTAAAACCATTGTGCTACAAATAATGCCATCAAGTGAGAAGATAATCCCCCAAATGGGAGAATATTTTCAAACCATGTATCACAAAAGGAGCCTGTATCCAAAATATATATATAAAAAAAAAAGCAAAGAATTTGAAAAGACATCATAGCAAAGAAGATACACAAATAGCCAACAAACACACACAAAAATGCTCTACATTGGCTGAATCTGCCCACATGTCACCACTATCACCACCACCCCCATCCGGCTCCCCCAGGTTCCCTCAGCCCAGGCTGGTTCAGCCTGGTTCCCGGGAGGATGAAGTGCGTGTACAAAGAAGAGCATTCGTTCAAGAAACGCGCTGCTCCCAGAGCGAGAAGATTGGAACGAAATACTCGGACCCGGTGCCGGTGATAGTAGAAAAAGCTCCCAAGGCTTGGATAGGAGACCTGGACAAAAAGAAATAACCTGGTGCCTTCTGATCTCACAGTTGGTCAGTTCTACTTCTTTTTTTTTGAGATGGAGCCCCATTCTGTCACCCAGGCTGGAGTGCAGTGGCGCAATCTTGACTCACTGCAACCTCCGCCTCCTGGGTTCAAGCGATTCTCCTGTCTCAGCCTCCTGAGTAGCTGGATTACAGGCACCCACCACCACACCCAGTTAATTTTTGTATTTTTAGTAGAGGCGGGGTTTCACCATGTTGGTCAGGCTTGTCTCAAACTACTGCCCTCATGATCTGCCTGCTTCAGCCTCCGGAAGTGCTGGGATTACAGGCGTGAAGCCACCGCACCCGGCCCAGTTCTACTTTTTGATCCGGAAGCGAATTCATCTCCGAGCTGAGGATGCCTTGTTTTTCTTTGTCAACAATGTCATTCCGCCCACCAGTGCCACAATGGGTCAGCTCTACCAGGAACACCATGAAGACTTCTTTCTCTACATTGCCTACAGTGATGAAAGTGTCTACGGTCTGTGATGCGGCTGCCCCTGAGCTTAAGGGGGGGGGGCATCTCATTCTTCAAAGAGAGGTGGCCTCCCTTTCTTGACCTCCTCCTCCAAGCTCAAACACCACCTCCCTCATTCAGGACCAGCACTTCTTAATGTTTGAGGCTTTCTCTCCAGCCTCTCTTAGGATGGGTAATGGTGGAGTTGGCATCTCGTACCTCTCCCTTCTCCTTTCTTCCCCTTTCTCTGCCTGCCTTTCCCACTCTGCTTTAGACTTCTTGATTGTCAGTCTCTGTAACATCCAGTGGTTGTTTTGGTTTCTGTTCCTTTTCTGACTGCCCAAGGGGCTCAGAACCCCAGCAATCCCTTCCTTTTACTACCTTCTTTTTGGGGGGTAGTTGGAAGGGACTGAAATTGTGAGGGGAAAGTAGGAGGCACATCAATAAAGAGGAAACCACCAAAAAAAATGCTCCACACAATTAGCTATTAGGGAACTAAAAATCAAAACCACCTAAGAAACCACTTCATGCCTACTTGGAAGGCTATAATCAAGATAGACAGACAATAACAAATATTGGCAACGATGCCGAGAGATCGAAGCCCTTGTACATTGCTGGTGGGAATGTAAAATGGTGTAGCCACTTTGGACAAATTTACCACATGACCCAACAATTCTACTCCTAGGTATATACCCAAAAGAAATGAAAAATACGTCCATACAAAAACTTACACAGTAGGCCAGGCGCGGTGGCTCAAGCCTGTAATCCCAGCACTTTGGGAGGCCGAGACGGGCGGATCACGAGGTCAGGAGATCGAGACCATCCTGGCTAACACGACGAAACCCCGTCTCTACTAAAAATACAAAAAACTAGCCAGGCGAGGTGGCGGGCGCCTGTAGTCCCAGCTACTCGGGAGGCTGAGGCAGGAGAATGGCGTAAACCCGGGAGGTGGAGCTTGCAGTGAGCTGAGATCCGGCCACTGCACTCCAGCCCGGGCGACAGAGCGAGACTCCGTCTCAAAAAAAAAAAAAAAAAAACTTACACAGTAATGTTCATAGCAGAATTATTCATAACATCTAAAAAGTAGAAACAAACTAAAAGTCCGTCAACTGATGAATGGATAAATAAAATGTGGCACATTCATAATGGGGTATCATCCAGCCATAGAAAGGAATGAGGTACAGATACACACACACACACACACAAGGACGAACCTTGAAAACATTATGCAAGTGACTAATAGAAGCCAGTCCATAGAAGACCACATATTGTATGGTTCCACTTATATGAAATGTCCAGAATAGGAAAATCCATAGACACAGAAAATAGATTAGTGATTCTTTAGGACTGGGGGCCAAAAAGGGGGGGGAAGAGAAGTGGGGAATGACACATAATGGGTACAGGGTTTCTTTTGGGGGTGATGAAAATATTCTAAACTTAGATTGTGTTGATACTTGCACAAAACCCACAGCATATTACACCTAAGGAGATGAATTTTATGGTATGTGAATTATATTTCAATAAAGATGTTTAAAACAACACAACAAACATTACAAAAGTTAGGTCTGGGCAGACTAATTCTAACAACAACTCACAGAAGATGGGATCCTTAAGGGTCAACTATGCCTACTTCCAAAAAGGGCAGAAATAAGAAACTGTAGTGGAAAATAGTTGGGTTTCCATAACTTTTCTGAAACACTGAGAATGTCCTCCAATAATCCTCATGATTATCACTTTGAAGCTGGTTGTACAGAGATAGTCATCTAAAAGTAACGATGCAAAAATAATAAAGGATAGAAAGGGAGAGATAATGCCCACAGTCAGAATTCACGGAAAAGCTGAGGCCATGAGTCCCCAAGTCTCTTTCATCAAAGTCACATACTCTATCCATTAGGGAAACCACTTTCCCAATGGATAAAAGCACTCACATCATTGATTGATTGTAAAAAAAGCATTACATATTAGATACCGGTAATAATCCACAAATATGAAGTGCTACCTTAATGCTAAATAACCGTGCCCGCTGTAAATCATAGTTTCCCATAGCCTCACTTAAGCGGGGCTAAAATAGTAGTTTTATACTATATCCGTTAAGCATGGTGGAGGCAGGTAGGGGTTTCCTGTTATGTCTCTGAGTTTACCTGATAGGCCTTTCTTCTGATGATGCCTAATGATGGCAAGTTACTGTTCTACAACACAGTTTTCCCACTTAAACAATTATTTCTAATCTAATCCTGTTAAAACTACTTTCTAGTAAACATTATCTTAAGCCAAGAACTCAATTTCCACATTTCCAGACATCACCTTCATATAAGACTGCTTTTAGGGGTGGAGTATGAATCCATTTGTGAGATGATGAAGGAAAGACAGAGAATGGGAGTCTCTAGCCTACACAAATGGGGTGTCTATTACTCCATTTGTTTTTGAAAAAATTCCAACACCCGAATCCTAGAGTCTTAATACCTATTATGTAGATAACATTTGAGCCCTGTAAGTTTAAAGCCTCGGCTATACATCTAAAAAGACAAAAACAACAAATTAATGTCTCCATAATGAGCACTCAAGGAGATTCCCCAAAATACAGGTGTTCTCCAGATGGTAAACTTGCACCTTCCCTGTTGGTTATCAGTGGAGCAGCATGTATTCAGTCAAACGCTGCTGAGCTGTTGGCTGCTTTAGGGTAGAACCGAGCTGTTGTGGAAAATGCTGATGCTTCTTTAGCATCTAGTGTGTCTACGATAGAAGGTTGTGGACAGCAAAAGAAAAATGGCTTTGGCCAGGTATAGTAGCTCACGCCTGTAATCTCAACACTTTGGGAGGCCGAGGCGGGTAGATCACGAGGTGAGGAGATGGAGACCATCCTGGCTAACAAGGTGAAACCCTGTCTATTAAAAACACAAAAAGTTAGCCGCGTGTAGTGGTGGGCGCCTGTAGTCCCAGCTACTCGGGAGGCTGAGGCAGGAGAATCCCTTGAACCTGGGAGGCGGAGCTTGCAGTGAGCCGAGATCATGCCACTGCACTCAAGCCTGGGCAACAGAGTGAGACTCCGTTTCAAAAAAAAAAAAGAAAAAATGGCTTTGAGGTTTTAGACTGAAGTATTAGAAATGATTTTGAGACAAACAAAGATATAAAATGGACATTTTCAGTGGAAAGGAGTATTTTATTAATTCAATTATGATGTCGTTATTCTTTTGACTGAAAAGCACCTAACGTCTTCGTATATAGTTAAGTCAAAACTCTTCATTTTAGTTTCAAAAAGTGTAGTATTAACTATGATCTTCAATGATTTCATCACATATAAAAGAGAGCTGGCCGGGCATACGTCTATCATCCCAGCACTTTGCGAGGCCAAGGAGGGCAGATCACTTGAGGTCTGCGGTTCTAGACCAGCCTTGGCCAACATGGTGAAACCCTATCTCCACTAAAAATACAAAAATTATCTGGGCATGGTGGTGGGCACCTGTAATCTCAGCTACTTGGGAGGCTGAGGCAGGAGAAACATTTGAACCCGGGAGGCGGACACCACAGTGAGCTGAAATCACGCCACTGCACTCCAGCCTGGGAGACACAGCAAGACCCTGTCTCAAAAAAAAAAAAAAAGACCTGGAGAAAAAAATCCCCTAGGACAGTTACTAAAAACTACGTGGTGGCTTCATGCCTGTAATCTCAGCACTATCGGAGGCCAAGGAGTGAGCTTGAGCTCAGGAGTTCACGACCCGCCTGGACAACATGTTGAAACCCTGTCTCTACCTAAAATACAAAAAATTAGCCGGGCATGGTGGTGCGTGACTACTCGGGAGGCTGAGGTGGGAGAATGGCTTCAGCCTGGGAGATGGAGGTTGCAGTGAGCAGAGATCACATCACTGCACTCCAGCCTGGGCAACAGAGTGAGACCTTGTCTCAAACAAAAACAAAAACAAAAACACAACAAAACAAAACCTTTTATTCTTATCAAAAAAAAAAAAAAGAGGAAAATTACTTGATTTTCCTTCTCACAAGAATCTCGAGTTTTCTACAGTTGCAATTTTTAAAGTTTAAAATTATAACAAAGGAAGAAAACACTTAACTGGTCCAAATGAAGGAGTTTGATTTTTGAGGTGGTAAAGGCTGAAAACATAATTGATTCTATTTTAACACTTCAAAGATAGACCAATCCCTGTGCTAAATTGAAAGAAGTGGGCATGTTGAAGTAATGTATTAAGGAAAGGAAGTCTCTATTAAATAAAACCTTTTCCACCCTAAACATGTTTATAATACACACAGTCCAGTTGCTGTGGTGACCCATAGCCCAACTATTTTTCAGAGACAGTAGCTAAGACCCAAAAAAACACAAAGTCTCCAAATTTTCTTCAGCCTGCTACTTAAAACCAAGTATCAAGCCTAGTTTCGAATCAAAATACTCACCGTTGTCAAAAAGTAACCAAAAGTAACCAGACGTTTTTAACTACACAGGCTCCTAAAAAATATTCTCTTTGTATAGGATCCTGCAGTTCTTACACTATTCTTACAATAAAACTTGAAGACACTGCTTCACTAGGAATGAACAGATTCCACTTATGCAGTTTTAATGTTTAAGTAAAATCAAAAAGAAGAGTGTTCCTGAAGGGAAAATATTGAATCATACTACATTTTAACGAAAACATCGCTGTCAAGCCTAAATATGGAAGCACCAAGTTTTCCAAGCCAGGGGGTGGGAAAAGAGGACACAGGATCTTATCTATCAACCAAAGAGATGGGCAGACCATTCTGATGAGGCATAAAACTCCAGAATCTTTATTTAAATCCCCCAAATTTCAAAGAGCAATAGCTGGAGAAAAAGTCAAGTGTGTACTTTTGACTACTTCAGTCAACAACATCCCTATTTCCTTCCAAGGCCAGTTACTATCCCGCCCCGAAAGATGTTTCCAATTGATCTTCCCAGGAACCAAGCTACCAGCCTTGATGCAGCTGTGCACAAGGCGGAAAGTAAAGAGGGGCGGGGGGCCGCTGGAGCGAAATAGCAAAAGAAATGAAACTCGACACAGGATGACTAGCGAGCTTGGGGAGAGGAAGAAACACGGACGGCCGCGCGTGCCCCACAGGAGATCAAAGTCCGGGGGAAGAGGTGCAACCTCACCGGGCCTCGGTAAGCACTGAGTTACTGTACTTTCATTTTCCAACTTCCTGTCACTACAGAAAGTCAGAATTGCTCCCCTCCTCCCCACCCACGCCGAAAACATCTCCGCCACCTTTCGCCCACGGGACCTCGGGGGACCAAATGAGAGGCGACGAGAGCTGAGCGGTGCGCTCCTGCATCCACCTGCGCGCCGCGGTGCCCGGCGGGCCGGGGGCGGACCCA
>NW_012117921.1:450226-452690 GCF_000951035.1 Colobus angolensis palliatus | reverse complement strand
CAGGCGCTCCGCGGCCGCCGCCACTCTCAAACCCCCCGACTGCCCCTGGGTCCCTCCCAGACGCCGTAGTCGCCAACGTCACTTCCGGGGGGAGGGGCCGCGATTTCGAGGGGTGTTGTGAGCCGCGGCTGCCGGCAAACCCGGGTTTGGTGTGGCTAGGGTATGCAGCTAGGGCGCCTCCTGGAGTCGTCTCGCCGCTCTCCGCCGCGTTCGGTGCAGTTGCTTCCAGTTCCCTTAGGCGCCCGTCCGGGACGCGCCAGGACCCAGGCTGCCGTCTGGGCCGGGACCTTGGACGACTCAGGGGCGCGCCACGTTCTCCTCGGTTGGAGGGAAGAGGTGGCGCTCGTGGAGCAACCTGCTGGGGACCACTTCTGTTGGTGTTAAGCTCTGGCAAGAGGCTCCTCCCTCCTGTGTCGCTTGTCCGCCTTACCACTCGCTGTTAGAAGTTGGAGTCGCTACAGCTTTCTCACCGAAGTGCCAGATACCAGGACATTACAAACGCTTGATAAATACTAAATTAGCACTGTGGCTTTCTAGCCTGGGGACTAACAAATGGGAGCGCTGGAGTCGTGGGAAAAGTTTGCCATGGCGATGGAGGCAGCGACCAGAAATCCATTCGTGGCTCTACCCTCACTAACTCACCAATTTTAAGCAACCTTAACCTCTCTAAAACAAGGATGGAGAGAACACAGTCTCTCAGAGTTGTAATGATTAAAAAAGCTGAGGTGCATGAAACACCTAGCAAGAGTTTATAGCTTAAAGGTTCTCATTAAGTAAAATTCTTAAGGAATCAGGTCACACTTGGTACAAGAAGCTACTTGAGCAGTTTAGCACCAGAAGGAATGTAAAGTCATAAATTAGGACAGCTGAACAAAACCTCCAAGAAATAGATTACATGTTTGTTTAACAAGAAACCAAAGACAGGTCAGTGTCTGAGTTACTGGTTATTCGTGACCATTTACTAGCTGTGTGACCTGTAGTGAGTTGCTTAACCTCTCTGAACCTCAGTTTCTTCATGTAAAATGACGATAATAAGCAGCATTGCTGAGAGGATTAAATGAAATATAGGACATAATGTACTTAGTGCGTTACCTAGCACATAGTAGATACCCAGTAAATAGTAGTGTCATTTATTTTTGCCCCCACAATTGAATTTATAGTTAATTGAACTCGCTGAAATGTGATTCTGTCATCCTTTTGTAGGCTTTTGGAAGAGAATCATCACTTCCTTGATTTCCAGCCTCCTCCTCCATAATGCAGAGTAATTATAATACACAAAGGTAGCTTATTCCTGTAAAAAACAACTCTACCAAAAGATGTTAGCTTTCCAAAATAAATTTTACCAAAGCATGCAAACGTATTAAGACATACGTTTTATAAGGAACATATGGTATCTGAAAAGCCCTAGCAGTCTTAGCCCCTAAAATAAAATTTTCCTTGCAACAACTTCCATCTTGAAAACCAAGAAAAAAAAATTATTAAGGTAGGCTGTTTAAGATACACCTATTGGAAACATTTGTTTATAGAAAGATTTCATTTTAAAGCCCCCTACCAAGAACAGTTGAGGGTTGTGGAGATTTGCAGACTACCTTGCTGTGTTCAAACTGGCAGTAAACATCTGATTCAGCCTTAGGGTCAGTAGTTGTGTCATACCCCTTTTAGACTGAGCTTACAGCATTGTCAATTGCAGTGTATTTTTGGAAAACAGCCTGCTTTGGGAGTTCTTAAATTAGTCATAGCAAGTCTGTCTGCTTTTAAATTGACTTTTTTTTTCGTTAAGGCAGTACATGTTGACAGAAGAGAAAGGAAGAAAAGTGGAGTTCTAACTAGAGAACTTGAGGGGAAAAGTTAATTAATGTGCCTGGTTTTCCCACTCAAGATTCTATAAATACACAATCTCTCTCCGTGGTTCCTCACACAACAGATGGTTCTGTTTGTGCAAACTCCATGGTAGTTACATTGGTCAACCAAAAAGAGTCAACCAAAAAGACCGTGCTCTTTTTCGTTATCTTGTTTGGTCACTTTCCCACCAGATAGATGGATTCCTAATCTTAGCCTTAGTTACTCAGGGCCATCCCAAAGAAAATTTGTAGGTTTTATTAAAATGTTTGTTTATTTGTTTTTTTGAGATGGAGTTTCGCTCTTCCTGCTCAGGCTGGAGTGCAATGGGGCAATCTCGGCTCACTGCAACCTCCGCCTCCTGGGTTCAAGCGAGTCTCCTGCCTCAGCCTCCCAAGTAGGTGGCATTACAGGCATGTGCAACCATGCCCGGCTAAATTTTTTTGTATTTTTAGTAGAGATGGAGTTTCTCTGTGTTGGTCAGGCTGGTCTCGAACTCCCAACCTCAGGTGATCCGCCTGCCTTGGCCTCCGAAAGTGCTGGGATTACAGGTGTGAGCCACCATGCCTGGCTTAAAATGTTTAAATATGTATTTTCTACCTGGTCTGCCTGAGATTTTTTTTTT
>NW_012117921.1:445120-450176 GCF_000951035.1 Colobus angolensis palliatus | reverse complement strand
TCTCACTCTGTCACCCAGGCTGGAGTACAGTGGCACAATCTTGGCTCACTGCACCCTCTGCCTCCCAGGTTCAAGCAATTTTCTGCCTCGGTCTCCTGAGTAGCTGGGACTACAGGCGTGCACCACTACGTCTGGCTCATTTTTGTATTTTTAGTAGAGATGGAGTTTCACCATGTTGGCCAGGCTGGTCTCAAACTCCTAACCTCGTGATCCGCCCACCTCGGCTTCCCAGAGTGTTGAGATTACAGGCGTGAGCCACCATGCCCGGCCTAGCTTTTGTTTCTTAATCATTGCAGTTATCTCAGCTCTGCAACCCCTTCCCCCTAATTTAATTACATTTCCTATCCCAACAACACGTAGTTATGATAATTACTTCTCAAGACAACTACTTCTTCCCTCTCTTTTATTTCACTGCTTCATCATTACTCCCAGTCACTATCCCTTTTTCCTAAAGAAGTGTTTCACAGATTCTGACTGACTAAGCAAGCGTGGAGCCATCCAGTTGCCTGTTACGTCTTTCAAGCAATGTCTTGCACGTGACATCAAGAAGAGATATCTTTTAAGTCAAAGAGAGCACCCACAACCCCAGGTGGGGATAAGTGTGGAGCAAATTGCAACATGACTGAGAAGAAAGAAAAAAATCTGGGATATCTGGGTTCTAGGCTTTGAGTCTCCCTAAACTCAAAGCTTGAAACTTACCCTTTCTGGGTTTCACTTCAATATCTTTAGAAATAAAAGAGACATACCTTTCACTTCATGCCTGTGATGGATAGACTAAAAAAAAAAGGCAGTAGGCTGGTTGCGGTGGCTCATGCCTGTAATCCCAGCACTTTGGGGGGCCGAGGCGGGTGGATCACCTGAGGTCAGGAGTTCAAGACCAGCCTGGTCAACATGGCGAAACCCCGTCTCTGTTAAAATACCAAAAAAATTAGCCAGGTGTGGTGGCAGGCACCTGTAATCCCAGCTACTCAGGAGGCTGAGGCAGAAGAATGGCTTGAACCTGGGAGGTGAAGGCTTCAGTGAGCTGGTATCAGGTAACTGCACTCCAGCCTGGGCAACAGGATCGAAACTGTCTCAAAAAAAAAAGGGGCGGATGATGAAATGATGCTTTGAACTCTTGGTAAATGGCCCTATTGCTATTATATTTGTGTGGACTGAGGTCTTAGATAGAGGGAAAGTTATCTTTGAAAAGAAAACTCTGACTAGCTGTATATTGAATCTGGCAGCACTGGCAACCCCTACTACCTGTTAAGGTCCTAAACTTTACCAAATATAACCAGTAAAAGTTTCATCCCCAATAATAAGGCTTTTAATCAGAGGGTATTCAGGGCCCAGAGAAAACCCAATCAGAAGGTCCTTAAACAAGGTACTTGTGGTCTCTATAGACTGTGAAGTAAACTCATGGCAACATCTTTCAGGACTCGCTGTAACCTCCACACAGTACATTGTTTTCTCAGAGAGGGCATGACAAGACATATGTTACTGCAATTACTCCCTGGGGCATAGCAACTATGTAATATGTTTGATGACCTGTCACAAACACAGCTCAGAAAATAGCTTCATATAATTTTCATTCTTGATCTCTACACCCAGTCTACTTATTTTCTTTTAACATTTTTAACTTCAATTTTACTGGTCTTTGATAAATGTATTATTTATAGGCCTATAAAAATCCATATGGAATATATAATAGAGAAAGAAGAAAGAATATATCAATTTTTGTTTCTGAGACAAAATCTCACTCTGTCACCCAGGCTGGAGTGCAGTGATGTGATCTCAACTCATTGCAACCTCTGCCTGCCAGGTTCAAGCGATTCTCCTGCCTCAGGCACCTGAGTAGCTGGGATTACGGGTGTGTGCCACCACACCTTGCTAATTTTTGTATTTTTAGTAGAGACGGGGTTTTGCCATGTTAGCCAGGCTGGTCTCGAACTCCTGACCTCAGGTGAGCCACCTGCCTTAATCTCCTAAAGTGTTGGGATTACAGGCGTGAACCACCTTTGGAAAAGGTGTTCCTTAATTGATAAAAGCTCATGAAATCTGCCTCTTGTATAATTGTTTAAGATTCTGGTGTTTGGACCAGCTTCTTGCAGAATACATATTGCTCTGAATTTTAAGCCAAAAGAATTTTTCCTCTCTGGTGTATTTTATAATCACTGTCTGGAAAAAAATTCTTCAATTAAAATTAAGTAAGGAACCACCAATATATGATACTATGCTGTTATTACAGAAGAAACTCAAAGAGCATTTGCTCTTCTAGGAATTTTGAGTCTTAAACTGGCAACACGGACACTCTCAGGGACCATCATTGCTATCCACGACTTCAGCATTTTCAGAATTCTTTTGCTATCCCATTCACATGAACAAAGAATTCAGCTAAGGATCCAGAAATGATGGGAGAGGCAGTCAGGCTGACAAATGAAAATATAAGTGCAGCTCTGAGCAGGGTTCTGTGTTGCTGTGAGGGAAGGAAAGTGAGGGTTTGGAGAGAGTAAAATTGCCACCTCCTACTGCATTAAAGAACATTTCCTGGAAAAGGTGGAGTTTGAAAGACTTGGTGCTAATTCAAAGAGGTGGAATGCCATCTTTTTTCTTCCTTGCTTTATATATCCAGCAGCAAAACAAAATTGTTCTGCTGTGCTAGAGAATTTAGCTTGTGAGCTGTGTACACAACTCAGGAGTGTGACACAGCTACCAGCTTTCCTCCTTCTAACTCTCAAGGGAAGAAAATTCAAGTTCCGTCTAGGCTTGCTCTGTAAAGTGGGCAACTTGCTGGGTTTGTAAGCTTTTTTTCCCCTTTTTCCTTCTCTCAGCTTTTCCCTGCTTCTCAGAAGATGCAGTTGTGGTGCCTGTAACTTATCAAATTTATCTGTGAATCAGATTCCAATGGGAGACCCCTAAAGTAGAGGGAGAATAAGGGGTTCTCCCTATGATGGAAAATATCCAAAGACACGGTTTTATGGAGCAAAGAATTCTGGCTAGATTTGGTTTGTAAGTGGATCCCTCCCGACTGTATGTACACTATCTTTGTGTCTTTGCTTCTTCCCCACCCCCTTTCCCAGCTCTCTCTCTCTCTCATTCTCTGAACCCTTTCTCTTTCTATGCATACTTTTTCCTTTCCCTTTTTAACCTCTATGTCTTAATCCTGCCAATGGCCCTCTGAAAATTTATTAGCCATGATAGGGATTCTTAGGCCTGAGATTTCTTATCAAAAAATATTTTTAAAGCATTAACTGTGTGCTGAGCTCTGTGCTGGATATTTTGGGAGATTCAAAAATAAGATCAGTCTCTTCAGAAGTTTCCAGTAGATAAAGGGGTAAAATCACTATAATATAGGAAAGAGTATTTAGTGGAGGTAAAAACTACGAATGTTGAGAGTAGGAAGGAGAAGATCAGGACAATCTTCGTGTTCCCACCAGAGAACAAACCTGACCACTCCAGGGTATGGTATTCAGGCATTTGGCCTAAATGTCTTCTCCTTTACTCTCTCCCATCTGACTGTCTCCCACTTTAGGTCTCAGCTTAGATGTCCCCTATTCCAGGAAGTCCCCCAACACCCTAAACTGGGTTTGGGACTTTCCAGTGTCTTCCATCATGTCCAGTACTGGTCCTTCTTGCAGCACTCTCCACACTGACTTGAAGTTTCTTGCTTGTCTCTTCAAGCCTTTGAAATGAATTCTGGAGAAGAGAGCCCAGGTTGTTTAGCTTTGCAGCACAGCTCCAGAATAATCCCTGCCCCAGGAGTGGCTCAGTAAAGGTTTATTGAAGAGATCATCCAGGGGAAGGGAATGGCATGGCAGAGCTCAGAGGCACAAACTGCCTGGCATAGAGAATTGCAGCATGGCTTGCACTGGAGCCCGTTTCCTCTGCGTCTCCATGGCCTTTCCTTCACCCACTATTGTCTCTCTCACCTTTGGCCTCTCACCTCCTTCTCCTTCTGCTAGTAAACATGCTCAAGTCCCACCCATTCTCAGAAAACATCCCCCTTCAATTATCAGCCTTTCCTTCTCTTTAGTAATAAACTTCAAAAAATAATGGTTTGTATCTCCTGCCTACCCATCCTCACCTTCTGCTCACTCTTCAACCCGCTGAATCTGTCTGCTGTTTCTACCACTGACTTTTCCCTAGTAAAGGCTACAGCTACCGATTGCCAAATCTCACATTCCCTTTTCAGGCACTGTCCCGTTCGCCGTCTTCGGCTGTTCCTCAAGACCAGTTTAGATGTAGCCTCCTTAGGTACACATCCCCTGACCTCCAGAGCAGACTTAGCTGTCCCTTCCTGGCACCCTCCTAGAAACACTCTCTTCCCTTGGCCTCCATGATTCTTCTATCTCCCTGACCAGTTTTTGTCTCTCTTTTGGGACTTCTCTTCTACCAGCTCTGAAAGAAGGTTCTGTCCTTGCTTCAGGTTTCTATCTTCGGCCTGTTGTCCTTCAACACACTCCCCGTAAGGGACCCCATTCTCTCCAAGCCTTCATTCATTACCTAGATGCTAATGAGCCCTAACCTTTATCCTGACTTCTCCTGTGAACTCTGGATCCAAGTTTCCAGTGTCCTACAGGATTTCTCCATCTGAATGTCCTCATGACACCTCCATCTCAGAATATACAACTTGAACTCATTACCTATACCTGCCACACCAGACCAGATCCCCTTTCCCAGTTTCAGTTGAAAGTGTTACCCAGACACCTCAGTCATCACCGATTCCTTCTGCCTTACCCTCCACAGACAGTTGGTCACCATGGCCTGATGTATGTACCTCTAGAATATCTCACATTAATCTATTGCTCATGCCTGTCCCCAAGGCTCTCATCATCATCTCTCTCTCTCTCTTTTTTTTTTTCTTTGTTGAGACAGAGTCTTGCTCTTTTTGCCCAGGCTGGAGTGCAGTGGTGCTATCTTGGCTCACTGCAACCTCCGCCTCCCAGGTTCAAGTGAGTCTCATGCCTCAGCCTCCCAAGTAGCTGGGATTACAGGTGTGTGCTACCACCAGCTAATTTTGCAATTTTTTTTTTTTTTTTTTAGAGATGGAGGGTCTCGCTATGTTGCCAAGCTG
>NW_012117921.1:432948-445070 GCF_000951035.1 Colobus angolensis palliatus | reverse complement strand
AGCTAATTTTTGTATTTTTTGTAGAGACAGGGTTTCACCATGTTGGCCAGGCTGGTCTTGAACTCCTGGCCTCAAGCAATCTACCCACCTTAGCTTCCCAAAGTGTTGAGATTACAGGTGTGAGCCACCGTGCCCAGCCTCTCATCATCTTTTGCTAGGACTATTGCAGTAGCCTTCTAACTTGTCGCCCAATAACAAGGCAATCCAGTCCATCCTCCACATTGCCACATGGAAAATTTGTGAAGTACACATTTGATTGTATCACTCAGCTGTTTAAGAGTAGCCAGTGATTGATTTCTCTGCTGCTTCCAGAATCAAGTTCAAACTGTAACCTGAAAGACCTGAAAGCTGCAAAGTTTAAAGGCCATATCACCTTCCACTGTTCCCTACTTTCACCTTTTACTGTCTAGCCCTTTTTAAGCCTAATCCCCTCCCTCATAAACTATATCCCCTGCAAACACATCAAGCGTTTTTAGGACTCCAGCCTTTTGTTTGTATAGCGCTCTCAGCCTGGATTGTCTCCTCTATCCCATGGGATTCCGAAAACATAAATGCTGTGTCAGTCATCTCTGTATATCCAGTGGGTCCTTGCCCAATGCCTGGCATAAAATAGGGACTTAGTAAATATTGAATGATTAATTCCCACTTCAAGGAAGACTCACCTCTCAAATGTTATTTCTTCCCTTCTTCCCCTGACCACTGCCCACCTCTACCCTATGAGATGTGATTGTTCCTCCCGTGTGAATGTTCCTATTTATTTAACAAATATTTCATGAGTTCCTGCCATACACCAGGCACTGTGCTAAGAAAGGGGAATATAAGATGCTTTCAGGGCCAGGCACAATGGCTCACACAGGTAATCCCAGCACTTTGGGAGGCCGAGGTGGGCAGATCAGTTGAGCCCAGGAGTTCAAGACCAGCCTGGGCAACATGGCAAAACCCCATTTCTATAAAAAAATACAAAACTTAGTTGGGCATGGTGGCACATGACTGTAGTCCCAGCTACTTGGGAGGCTGAGGTAAGAGGATGAGGATCACCTGAGCCCAGGAGGTGGAGGCTGCAGTGAGCTATGATAGCACCACTGCACTCCAGCTTCGGTAACAGAGCGAGACCCTGACTCAAAAAAAAAAAAAAAAAAAGAACAAGACATTTTCAGTTAAGGGTAATAGACTGATAAGTAACCAACGATAGCATGTATGAATTTGACTTCTCTAGGAACCTCATATAAGTGGAATCATTAGTATTTGTCTTTTTGTGACTAGTTCATTTCACTTGGCATAAATGTCCTCCCATGTTATAGCAGGTATTAGAATTTCCTGAATAATACTAGAGACTCACTTTTATAGCATACCCGTTTGTTCTAATTTTTTTTTTAATGGAGTCTCACTCTGTCGTCCCAGCTGGTGTGCAGTGGCACGATCTCGGCTCACTGCAACCTCTGCCTCCCGGGCTCAAGCAATTCTTCTACCTCAGCCTCCCAAGTAGCTGGAATTACAGGTGCCCACCACCATGCCCGGTTAATTTTTGTATTTTTAGTAGAGACGGGGTTTTGCCATGTTGGCCAAGCTGGTCTTGAACTCCTGACCTCAGGTGATCCACCCTCCTTGGCCTCCCAAAGTGCTGGGATTACAGGAGTGAGCAACTGCGCCCAGCCTGTTCTGCCTAAATTTTTTTAAACCGTGCATTAATGATGAAATAGTCACCTCTTACATGACAGCTTTCCTTGCTCTCCAAACTGTGTATTATTACCATCTCTTCTGTATCTATCAGAGGAGGAAGAGAGGTGTATGTGCCTCTTTATAGCCTATATAACATTCTGTTTTGTATTATAGCCATGTGTGTACTTGAGATGGGGACCTTAGTGTCTCTTCCTGAACAGAGTGCTTTATACACAACAGACCAACCCGTTTGGTTGGATGAATGGTCATATTCAACCTCTTCAGATGCCACTATTCATAGCAATTTACCATTGTCCACAGCCTCAAATCAGAGAATCTCAAGGTTAGAAGGTACTTAAAAATAATGTAGCCCAAGCATTCCTTAATGCTTCAATCTCCTTCACAGCCCTGCACCAAGCACTTATCCAGCCCATGTTCCAAAACCTCCAAGGCAGAGCCCTTGACCCTTTGCCTACCAAAACCTGTATTCCTGTAACCTCTCCTGGCCCCATTCTAATCTCTGGGGAACAGAGAACAACTCCATCCCTTCCTCCTCAGAGCAGCCTTTTCAATAGCTGAAGACTGCTCTTGAGTCTCCTGAGGAATCTCTTTGCCAGGCTAAATATATCTCCATCCTCTAGTGGATTTCAAGAACATTTACTATCTTGCCCATCGCCCTTGCTGTAAATAAGAGGTAAAATGACAATAATGGCCAGATTGGGCACAACATGGGTTTTCTGTTGCAAGCTATTGACCCCAAATGAATAGTCATAAGCTTTATATAAGCAAAAAGAAAAACAAGTTTGTTTTTTTTTTTTTTTTTTGAGACAGAGTCTCGCTCTGTCACCCAGGCTGGAGTGCAATGGCCGGATCTCAGCTCACTGCAAGCTCCGCCTCCCGGGTTCCCGCCATTCTCCTGCCTCAGCCTCCCGAGTAGCTGGGACTACAGGCGCTGCCACCTCACCCGGCTAGTTTTTTGTATTTTTTAGTAGAGACGGGGTTTCACCGTGTTAGCCAGGATGGTCTTGATCTCCTGACCTCGTGATCCGCCTGTCTCGGCCTCCCAAAGTGCTGGGATTAACAGGCTTGAGCCACCGCGCCCGGCCCGAAAAACAAGTTTTACACTAGGTTTGAAAATAGGCTGCCGGCTGCCTCACTGCTCCAAATACCCTGCTGCCCACTTTGCCACCAGCTAGCAGGTGAGATTAGTGGGTTGTGCAGTGGGAAGAGCCTTCCTCGTTGGGCCTCAGTTGCCTCATCTGTAAACTGAGGGAGTGGTTTGATCCCCACTTCCATAACACAACCAGGAAAGGGGTGGCATGCCTAAAAATGCCATTGTAAAGAAGACGCGATGCAGTGCTACTGCTAGACTGTTTGCAGAAATCTTCTACCAGCTCACTGAAGTTAAGCATTGGGCCAGCTCCAGCCATTCATCCCTCTGGATATGTAATGTTGATTTAGTTTCCCAGCGTAACATAGACTACAGTGGTCTGGGACAGCTCTCAACAGAGTAACAAGGAGGCAAGGTCTTTGGGCCTGGCCTGCCCCTCCTGTACCCCGTCTCTCATTGTCCTGAATGAGAATGTCACTTCCAAGAACCAAACTATGCTCACTGTGGATAGTTTGCTTCTGTGCATCTTTGAAACTCATTGATCAGGGATCTCTGAGAGGATAGGGACTGTGTCTTTTCACCCTGTGCCCCTGCCTTCCCCCATTGCACCTTGCTCTTCCGAAAACAAAATTCATCCAATTGTTTATATTTTCATATGAATTTATTTCATATGAAAAATTTCCCATTTTAAGTCTTATTTCTAATTATGGTCTCCAATTAAGGGGATTCCATCCTCAGCTAACAGGTAAGATTAGTGGATTGTGCAGTGGGAAGAACCTTCCTCATTGGGCCTCAGTTTCCTCATCTGTAAACTCAGAGAGTGCTTTGATCCCCAGCTCTGCTATCTATGGATTGATGATTTATTTGATATTAGTAAATAAGCCTAGGGGCCCTCTGTGCATTCCCAAACCCCTGTGCCCCCATCACAACACTGTCACCTTGTATTAGGCAGAGTCTCCAGATAAATAGAACCAATTGTGTGTGTGTGTGTGTGTGTGTGTGTGTGTAAAGAGATTTATTACAGTGAATTGGCTCCTGCTTATTGGAGGCTCACAAGTCCCAAGCCCCAAGATCTGCAGGGTAAATCAGCAAGCCAGAGACCCAGGAAAGCCCATGGTGTAGTTCCAGTCCAAAGGCCAGCAGTTACAGACCCAGGAAGAGTCAATATTTTAAGTCCATAGGCAGGAAAAAGTCAATGTCCCAGTTTAAATGCAGTCAGGCAAGAGGAATTCTCTCTTACTCAGAGCAAGGATCTGTTTTGTTCTGTTCAGGACTTTACTGATTAGAGAAGGCCCACCCACATTATGGAAGGCAAACTGCTTTACTCAGTCAGCCTATTTAAATGTTCATCCCATCCAAAAACATCTGGAATAACGTTTGACCAAATATCTAAACATCCTGTGGCCCAGTCAAGTTGACACATAAAATTCATCGTCATACTCTTAGAGGTAGGTAACAGCCACTCAAAAAGCCTGGCCCTGTCATGAACAAGAGAGACATCAGACAGGCAAATTCTTTGAGCTCCTGGATATAAAGGTAAGGCCCATCCTTGTCTCCAACTCCACCTCTTCCCCCAACACCCCTGCCCACCATTCCTACAATTTCTTTCCACTGCCATTCACACCGTGTTTTTTTTTTTTTTTTTTTTTTTGAGATGGAGTTTCACTCTTGTTGCCCAGGCTGGAGTGAAATGGTGCGATCTCGGCTCACTGCAACTTCCACCTCCCAGGTTCAAGCGATTCTCTTGCCTCAGTCTCCTGAGTAGCTGGGATAACAGGCACCTGCCACCACACCCAGCTAATTTTTGTATTTTTAGTAGAGATGGGGTTTCACCATTGTTGGCCAGGCTGGTCTCGAACTCCTGGCCTCAGGTGATCCAGCTGCCTCGGCCTCCCAAAGTACTGGGATTACAGGCATGAGCCACTGCGCCCAGCTATTTTTTTTTTTTTCTACATTAAGAAAATTTTAAGCCAGGTGCGGTGGCTCACGCCTGTAATCCCAGCACTTTGGGAGGCTGAGGTGGGTGGATCTTTCGGTCAGGAGTTTGAGACCATCCTGGCCAACTTGGTGAAACCCCGTCTCTACTAAAAATACAAAAATTAGCTGGGCGTGGTGGTGCATGCCTGTAATCCCAGCTATTCGGGAGGCTGAGGCCGGAGAATGGCTTGAACCCAGGAGGCAGAGATTGCAGTGAGCCCAGATCACACCACTGCATTCCCGCCTGGGTGACAGAGTGAAAACTCTGTCTCAAAAAGAAGAAAAAAAAAAAGAAAAATTTAAAGGATGTTTAGGAAAATATCACTTATAAAATTTCTAGATATTCATAAATTAAATAAAATTATGCTTTTTATTTTGGAAACAAAAGCCACAAACTCATCTGAAAAACTGTAAAACCACTCATCATTCATAGAGTATTACTAAACTGAATCTAAAGGTCAAAAAAAAGTACTGCAGTAAACCACATGATATGCAAAAGTAAAACACAACTTTTATCTTAGGCATAGCCACCTGATATTAGAAGCCGGAGCGTTAAGCCGAGGTTGTCCACTTGCTCAAAAGTAATACAGTTTTCATTTGCCCATTCATTTTGTTTGCCCAATAATTCATTTAACTAAACAAGCAAATGTAATGAGCACCTACTATGTGTAAATACAGAGCTAGACTGGGGGCAACACAACAATGAATAAGATGCAGCTTTTCCCCGGAAGATCTTGGTGGAGGACCAGATTGCAAATTCTTGCCTGGGCTTCAGAAATCAATTTAGTGTCATGGCTGGGCGTAGTGGCTCACACCTGTAATGCTAGCACTTTGGGAGGCTGAGGTGGGCAGATTACCTGAGGTCAGAAGTTTGAGATCAGTCTGGCCAACATGGTGAAACCCCATCTCTACTTAAAAAAGTACAAAAATCAGCTGGGCGTGGTGGCATGGGCCTACAATTCCAGGTATTGGGAAGGCTGAGGCAGGAGAACTGCTTGAACCTGGGGTGGAGAGCTGAGGTTGCAGTGAGCTGACATCGAGTCACTTCACCTCAGCCTGGGTGAAAGAGCAAGACTTTGCCTTAAAAAAAAAAAGCATCGTTTCTCCTGGGAAGCCCTCTTTGATCCCCCAGGGCCCCTCTGAGACTGGGCCCCTGCAGCCACTCCCCCAGGCCTGCACCCCCATCACAACACTGTCACACATTCTATAATTGCCTCTGCATATCTCCAACCCCCTCACTGCTTGGGGACATCCAAGAGGACAGGCACTGCATCTGTCTCTTTACCCTGTCGCAGCCCTAGCATGTGGTAGTTGCTTAATAAATGTTTGCGGAAAGGCTTAGCAGATGATGAAGTCAAATAAATTTCTGCCCAGTGAACGTGAAGACCACAGTAGCAGTATGCTATGGGGAGACTGAGGCGGGAGTGATTAACTTCAGAGGCCATAAAAGGAAATGTTTAAGCTGAGGGTTGGAGAATAAATACAAATTCAGTAGGCAGAGACCTCTCCATGAAGAGAATGCAGCCAACAGCAAAGGCACTGAGGCTCAAAAGAGCAAAGTTTGCTTGAATGGAGGGAAGCAGGTCATCATGGCTGAAGCAGACTTTGAGGGGCTGGGAGAGCTGGGGTGGTGGGCAAAGGAGATAAAGAGGTGTACAAAGCCACACGTGAAGGGGCTTGTTTGCCACATGCAGTGAGTTTCCTGAGGGTCCTCCGCCAGCCCAAGCATCAATGATGTAGTCAGCTCAGTGCTACGGCCAGATAACCCAGGCTGTAGTACAGGTGTGGACCCAGCGGAGGGACAGGTGGGACTGGAGAAAGGAAAAGGGATGGGTTCATATGTGAGCCCAGAAAGAGATGCTAAGGGCCCAACCATGACAGTAGCAGTGAGGATGGCAATGAGACAATCAATGTGAGGGATATGTAGGAGATAAAATCAATAAGACTTGGTGAGGTTTTTTTTTAATGACTAATGCATGAAGACTAGGAAAATATAAGTACAATCAATTGAAGTGCTCATGTCTTTCAAAAGAGTTCATTATGTCAGAAACATTCTGCAGCTGTTTCATACAAGGAAATCTTTTTTTTTTTTTGAGATGGAGTCTTGCTCTGTCACCCAGGTTGAAGTGCAGTGGTGCCATCATAGCTGACTGCAACCTCTGCCTTCCGGGTTCAAGCCATTCTCCTGCCTCAGCCTCCTGAGTAGCTGGGATTACAGGTGCCTGCCACCACACTCAGCTAATTTTTTATTTTTTTTGTATTTTTAATAGAGACAGGATTTCACCATGTTGGCCAGGCTGGTCTTGAACTCCTGACCCCAGGTGATCCACCTGCCTCAGCCTCCCAAAGTGCTGGAATTACAGGCATGAGCCACTGCACCCGGCCAGGAAATAATTTTTATCCCTATTTTAAAAACAACCTTCTAGTGGTCATTTCTCTCCACTTCCCCCAACTTTGTACCTCAGTGTACTATTGGCACTTATCAAACAGTCTTGTGCTGTTAGAAATAACTTTTCTGGCCAGGCTCGGTGGCTCATGCCTGTAATCCCAAAACCCTGGCAGGCCGAGGCCGGAGGATGACTTGAGGCCAGGAGTTTGAGACCAGCCTGGGCAACATAGTGAGACCACATCTCTAATAAATAAAAGAAGAATAATCATAAAATAAAAATTATAAAAAAAGAAAGGACTTTTCACTTGAACATGTGTTATTTTCCCAGAGGGGAAACAGAGAACTCAAAGAGAGCAAGGCCAGTGTTTTAGACATCTTCACACCCACCCCATAGTTGTATGAACCGTGGTGCTTTATACCTACGAGGTATAAAGGGAGGTTCCCAGGGAGAAAGGATCAACCAGTAAACAGCAATGGCTGGTTGACTGGTTGGTTGGTGTGTATCAGAAGGTGATGAGATGGGTCAGAAGTCCTCCACTTAAAAAAAAAAATAACCGGGCCAGGCGCGGTGGCTCACACCTGTAATCCCAGCACTTTGGGAGGCTGAGGCAGGCTGAGGCCATCTTCTCACTGTGTCTTCACATGGCAGAAGAGGTAAGGGAGCTCTTTTATAAGGGCACCAATCCTATTGATGAAGGCTTCCACCCTCATGACCTAATAGCCTCCCAAAGGCTCCACCTCCAATGCCATCACACTGCACGTTAGGTTTCAGCATAATCTGGGGAGGAGCACACTCTGTAGCAGCTGCCTGCACACTATTCACCCATCACTGTAATAAAATCACTGAGAAGAGGCCAGCCAGTGCTGTGTTCTCTGGGTCTAGAGCCTCTCCAGGATCAGGTCCCTTGGCAGGCAGGCAGCTGCTCCCTGTCTGCCTCCTCAGAGCCGAATCTGGGCTGCCAGTGTGTCTTTCATTGCCACAGCCCCAGAACTAACATGAGGCTCAGCATACAGGAAGGTAGACAGATATTACTGGATGGAAAGAAGGACAGCGCATTAACTAGGGACTATAAAATGCTAAACGGTCAATCGGGGGAGGGGAGTACAGAGTGAGGTCTTGGAATTCTAGAGTTGGGTCTGTAATCCCAGCACTTTGGGAGGCCGAGGCGGGCAGATCACGAGGTCAGATCGAGACCATCCTGGCTAACACACTGAAACCCCGCCTCTGTGAAAAATACAAAAAATTAACTGGGCGTGGTGGCAGGCACCTATAGTCCCAGCTACTCGGGAGGCAGGAGAATGGCGTGAACCCAGGAGGTGGAGCTTGCAGTGAGCCAAGATTGTGCCACTGCACTCCAGCCTGGGTGACAGAACAAGACTCTGTCTCAAAAAATAAATTAATTAAATAAATAAATAAAATAAAATGATCTGCTAACACCCTCACTTGTTCACACAGTAGTAGAGTAACTGTCCAAGGTCATATGCTAGTCAGGGGCAGAATGGGGCCAAGTGCTTTTGTCACAGGGCAACAAGCTGCCCCTAATGTGCATGGAGATCTAGTGACAGTGTTGGGTGCCAGAAAGTCCCAGCTCTAAACAGCCCTTCTGCCAAGGGTGATAAAACCGTCAGGCTGCTGTAATCAAATCTGACCCTGGAAACCAAGGGCTTTTTCCCCAGCAGCACCAGGAGTAATCTTAGATCCAAGCTCCCTGAGAGATGTTTCCCACCCCTACGCTGGCTGCCCACTGCCCCATCTCTCTGTAACTGGTTCTGCAGGGAGGGATACCCCAGGCCAGAAGGGAAGACCCATGAAATGTGCAAAGGATGGGGCATTGCCCATCCAGTACCCCTCCAGCCCTGCTCTCTCCAATTCCCAGCCTCAAATGCAGGCCAGAACCCAGAGCTCCACCCCCTGTGGGAGATGGGCAGGACCCAGTATGATGGGGCAGTGAGGGCTGCTCCCTCCTCCTCCCCACCAGGAGTAATCATGCACCTCCCTCCTCTAAAGTCTATTTGTGGCTCATGTTCTGCATTTTCTGCTTTCATCCTCTCTGACACATCTATGCACGTTTGACTCACACATGCTTTTTCCTTTCCACCTAAATTAAGTGGTCCTTAAGGGCAAGGGCCAGATTGCACTTGTCTTAGACCCCAGGTGGAGAGACCTCAGTAAACGTGACATTTCTGAGGCTACTTGCAGTTGCTAAAGTCTCTCTTCTTCCTGATTCTCTCCTCGCTTCTGTACTTCTTAGCAAGTTGATGTTTCTGTGAGGAATGTGATTTAAAATCAAGAAACTACCAATACAAGGCCCCAATTGCCTGTAAACTGGTTTAGCGGTCCCGGATATTTATTTATTTTTTTGAGACAAGTTTCGCTCTGTCATCCAGGATGGAGTGTAGTGGCGTGATCCCGGCTCACTGCAACCCCCGCCTTCTGGGTTCAAGAGATTCTCCTGCCTCAGCCTCCCAAGTGGCTGGGACCACAGGTGCACACAACCAAGCCCGGATAATTTTTTTGTGGAGATGGGGTTTCGCCATATTGCTCAGGCTGGTCTTGAACTCCTGAGCTCAAGCAATCTGCCCACCTTGGCCTCCGAAAAGTGCCGGGATTACAGGTGTAAACCACTGTGCTTGGCTTTGGTCTCAGTTGTTTAAAATGTGTGCTAGAAACGCTCCTCTGTGCCCCCGAGCTTCCTGTTCCTTAAAGACTTGCAGGCTCCTTTTGTGTGCCCTGTTGAGTGTCAGGACTGAAACCGTTCACACGTGAGGAGGACAGCTCCTGTTCCCAGGGAGAAAGGATGAACGCGTCTGTGGGCCAGGTTCTAGGTGTTGGTACCACAGAAAGGCTGACACTGATGATTGACTGGTGGTTCTTCTTACTTCTCACATCACCCTTAACACCCACCTCCACACCAAAAGCCTCTGGGCCAGGCCTTTAACTCTGTTTCAATGGAGGAGAGATTAGAGAAGTTGCATGTATATAGAAGATACACAGTTCTGAACTTAGATTGGAAATATCGATATCAATTCACAATGTAGTTATATTTTTCAGCCTTGCACTGTAGCTGGAGCCTGTAATCCCAGCACTTTGGGAGGCCGAAGGAGGAGGATCGCTTAAGCCCAAGATTTCGAGACCAGCCTGGGCAATATAGTGAGACCCCAACTCTATTTAAAAAAAAAAAAAGGCCGAGCTCGGTGGCTCAAGCCTGTAATCCCAGCACTTTGGGAGGCCGAAGGAGGAGGATCGCTTAAGCCCAAGATTTCGAGACCAGCCTGGGCAATATAGTGAGACCCCAACTCTATTTAAAAAAAAAAAAAGGCCGAGCTCGGTGGCTCAAGCCTGTAATCCCAGCACTTTGGGAGGCCAAGAAGGGCGGATCACGAGGTCAGGAGATCGAGACCATCCTGGCTAACCCAGTGAAACCCCATCTCTACTAAAAATTACAAAAAACTAGCCAGGCGAGGTGGCAGGCACCTGTAGTCCCAGCTACTTGGGAGGCTGAGGCAGGAGAATGGTGTAAACCCAGGAGGCAGAGCTTGCAGTGAGCCGAGATCCGGCCACTGCACTCCAACCTGGGCAACAGAGCGAGACTCCATCTCAAAAAAAAAAAAAAAACAGGAAAGAAAAAAGAAAATAAAAAACATTTCCTGGGCACATGTTCTCAGGGCCTCCTGAGCCTGTGTCACAGGCCATGATCCTTACACACAAAATCACACATTTCCTAGCTTTGTCAACAGAAAAAGCCTAAAACCAATGACCAACTCAGTAACAACAAACACTTCTGATGGTCATGGTATTTATGGTCTCTAAATCCCATTTCCACAAGAAGCAACTAAAGACCCTTAAAAGAAATAGCTCATTCCAGGTCTGTGGCAGCAAAAATACAATCTAATCCTGCACGTCCAGTCACGCTAGAAAGCAAAGAAGCTTTCGAAGACTACTTAGTCAAGACTGCAGTGAGCCATGAACGCACCACTGCACTCCAGTCTGGGCAACAGAGCAAGACTGACTTCAAAACACAACAAAACAAAGACCATTTAGGATTGTGTCAAAAGGACTCAAATCAACTTGAAGAGGCTCCCACTGGCCAGAGATGGGGACAATTTGAACATGAATAGGGATAACAACTGCAAAGGATTTAAACACAACAAATATGTTTAAATCCATGAATACATCATAAACTAAGGAAGAAACCTCTCCCATCATCAGGGGATGCTAGGGAATCAATTCATTATTTTGAAAACTGGTGAGTACAAGGAAGAAGGTAAGCACTTGTTGAAGAAATCATAGAATATCCTGTGGTAGATAGAAATGATAGAATATCCTATGATAGATAAAAATGATAGAATATCCTATGATAGATGGAAATGATAGAATATCCTATGATAGATGGAAATGATAGAATATCCTATGATAGATGGAAATGATAGAATATCCTATGATAGATGGAAATGATAGAATATCCTATAATAGATAGAAATGATAGAATATCCTATGATACACAGGAATGATAGAATATCCTGATAGAAATGACAGAATATCCTATGATAGATAGAAATGACAGAATATCCTATGATAGAAATGACAGAATATCCTATGATAGAAATGATAGAATATCCTATGATAGAAATGATAGAATATCCTGATAGAAATGATAGAATATCCTATGATAGATACAAATGATAGAATATCCTATGATAAATAAATAGAAATGATAGAATAGCCTATGACAGATAGACAGAATATCTATGATAAATAGATATAAATGATAGAATATCCTATGATAGAAATGATAGAACGTCCTATGAGAGATAGAAATGATAAAATATGCTATGATAGAAATGCTAGAATATCCTATGATAGAAATGATAGAATATTGGCCGGGCGTGGTGGCTCATGCCTGTAATCCCAGCACTTTGGGAGGCCGAGGCGGGCGGATCACGAGGTCAGGAGATCGAGACTATCCTGGCTAACACGGTGAAACC
>NW_012117921.1:430165-432136 GCF_000951035.1 Colobus angolensis palliatus | reverse complement strand
TGGCTAACACGGTGAAACCTCGTCTCTACTAAAAATACAAAAAAAAAAAATAGCCGGGCGTGGTGGCGGGCACCTGTAGTCCCAGCTACTCGGAGGCTGAGGCAGGAGAATGGCGTGAACCCGGGAGGCAGAGCCTGCAGTAAGCCAAGACTGCACCACTGCACTCCAGCCTGGGCAACAGAGACTCCGTCCCCCCCCCCCAAAATAAAAAAAGAAATGATAGAATATCCTATGATAGATAGAAATGATAGAATATCCTATGATAGATAGATAGAAATGATAGAAGGCGGAGGTTGCACTGAGCTGAGATCATGCCATTGCACTCCACCCTGGGCAACAAGAGCGAAACTCTGTCTCAAAAAAAAAAAAGCCAAGTGTGGTGGTGCACACCTGCAGTCCCACCTACTCAGAAGGCTGAAATGGGAGAATCACCTGAGCCCAGGAGGTCAGACTGCAGTAAGCCATCACTCCAACCTAGATGACAGAGCGAGACCCTGTCTCAATAAAAGAAAAAAAAAAAGCCAGACAGTATATGCTCCCTTATATAGAAGTACAAATCTATTAAGTATTCTTGCAAAAACAAGCAAACCAAATGTGTTGTCTCTGACTTTAAGTACTAGTTTACAGAAAATACAGGGGCAGTAAAAAAAGAAAAATTACCATGGGAATGCGGATGGTCTAACAGAAACTCCAAGTTTAACAAATACAGAAAAAATAATCAAAGACATACCTTTGGATTACAAGGTTACAAGAGAAACAGGCGCTGTGGCTCACGTCTATAATCCCAGCACTTTGGGAGGCCGAGGTGGTCAGATCATGAGGTCAAGACCATCTTGGCCAACATGGTGAAACCCCGCCTCTACTAAAAATACAAAAAAATTAGCTGGGCGCGCTGGCAGGCACCTGTAATCCCAGCTACTCGGGAGGCTGAGACAGGAGAATCGCTTGAATCCAGGAGACAGAGGTTGCAGTGACCGAGATCACGTCACTTCATTCCAGCCTGGGTGACAGAGTGAGACTCTTTCTCAAAACAAACAAAGATTACAAGAGAATTTTAGAGACATATCAGCCCATTGCAATGTATGGAATTTATTTAGATTCCAATTTGAAAAAAACTATACCCCCAAACATTTATGAGGCCGGGAAATGTAAACAGTGACTGGATATTCACTTACCTTAAAGAATTACTACTCTTAGGTATGATAATGGTAGTGTGACTACTTAAAAAAGCAGTCCTGGCCGGGCACGGTGGCTCACGCCTGTAATTCCAGCACTTTGGGAGGCTGAGGTGGGCAGATCACCTGAGGTTAGGAATTCCAGACCAGCCTGGCCAACATGGTGAAACCCTATCTTTACTAAAAGTACAAAAATTAGTCGGGCATGGTTGCTTATGCCTGTAATCCCAGCTACCTGGGAGGCTGAGACAGGAAAATTGCTTGAACCCGGGAGGTATAGGTGGCAGTGAGCCAAGATCGTGCCATTGCACTCCAGCCTGGGTGACAAGAGCAAAACTATGTCTCAAAAAAAAAAAAAGAAAGAAAAAGAAAAAGAAAAAAAGTCCTTATCTTTTAGAGATATATTCTGAAATATTTCCTAATGAAATATGATAGCTGAGATTTGCTTCAATGTTATGTAAGAGGAATGTATGGAAGTATTGATGGAACAATATTGACCATGAACTGGTAATTGCTGAAGCTGAATGATGGGTACATTGGCATTCTTTATACTCTTCTCTCTGCTTTTGTAGGTATTTAACATCTTTAACATCTTCCATGATAAAAAGTTTAAAACAGGCCGGGCATGGTGGCTCACGCCTGTAATCCCAGCACTTTGGGAGGCCAAGGCAGGCAGATCACTTGAGGTCAGGAGTTCGAGACCAGCCTGGCCAGGCCTCCCAAAGTGCTGGGATTACAGGTGTGAGCCACCGTGCCCATCCTGAAGTCATCTTTTAAAAAAAATTCTCAGGACCAG
>NW_012117921.1:417922-429840 GCF_000951035.1 Colobus angolensis palliatus | reverse complement strand
CAAAAAAAAAAATATATATATATATATATTTTTGAGATGGAGTCTCCCACTGTCGCCAGGCTGGAGTGCAGTGGCACAATCTTGGCTCACTGCAATCTCCGTCTCCCAGGTTCAAGTGATTCTCCTGCCTCAGCCCCCTGAGTAGCTGGGACTAAAGGTGCACGCCACCATGCCCGGCTAATTTTTGTATTTTTAATAGAGACGGGGTTTCTCCATGTTGGCCAGGATGGTCTTGACCTCGTGATCTGCCCGCCTCGGCCTCCCAAAGTGCTGGGATTATAGACGTGAGCCACAGCACCTGGCCCCTGCAAAATATATATATTTTTGAGATGGAGTTTAGCTCTTGTCGCCCAGGCTGGAGTCCAACGACACAATCTCAGCTCACTGCAACCTCCACCTCTGGGTTCAAGCAATTCTCCTGCCTCAGCCTCCCAAGTAGCTTGGATTACAGGCATGTGCCGCCACACCCAGCTAATTTTGTATTTTTAGTAGAGATGGGGTTTCTCTGTGTTGGTCAGTCTGGTCTTGAACTCCAGACCTCAGGTGATCCACCTGCCTCAGCCTCCCAAAGTGCTGGGATCACACAGGTGTGAGCCACCATGCCCAGCCACCCTGCAATATTTAATTTGACTTGGAACATCAGTATTAACTTACTTTTTGTTGTTTCTGAAAGATAAACATCTCCTGGCTATGCCCACTGAAAAAGACCTTTAAAAAAAAAAAAAAAAAAAAAACTAGTAGCAATCCTAGGACTCAGAATGTGGTCTCTGATATGCACCAGAGACTGAGAAATGGTGGAGTCCATGTCTCGGGCAGGAAATGAGCAAGTGGAACTTGAGCTATCTTGTGCCTAAAATCAAGGAAACATCAAAGGCTACTGGAGTGGTCGAAAGCACACAGGAAACATCCAGAAGGAGGTCCCAGATGGACAGCTTGAGCCTCAACAATACCAACTGCAATGGATTGACACACAAATGCATGAAATCCACAAGTTTGTAATGATAATTAATTTAAAACAATAACCTCATTGATCACCTTTGGTAGCTGTTAGAGCATCATCTGATTATTTCAAAAATTGGTAAGTGATGGGAAAGTATCAAGCGTTTATCATACTTTTCCCATACAAACCATATTTTAGCATAATCAAATAATGAATAAGGAAAACATTTTCTTTATGGAAGACTCCTACCCAATTAAGTAATTAAGGAGTGATAGAACTAGAAAATCATAACTTTGCAATATCTAATGCAATAGAATCTAGGCAATGATCATCAATGGTTTAGGAGAAAGATTAATGAGAAACTTTATAATGGCCAACGTGGGCAACATCTCTACAAAGATAAAAACTAGCTGGTGTGGTGGTACGCACTGTAGTCCTAGCTACTTGGGAGGCTGAGGCAGGAGTACTGCTTGAGCTCAGGAGGTGGAGGCTGCTGTGAACTATGATTGCACCACTGCACTCAGCCTGGGTGACAGAGTGAGACCCTGTCTCCAAATAAACCAACAAACTGTATAATAGATAGATCAGTCTGATATCACCTGAACCCACTGAAAGTGGAACAGCAAGGCATTATGTGCCACATGAGATGATGCCGGCTCCACTTATGAAATAGTCCTGTCAAAAAATAAACAAACATCTGGCTGGGTGCGGTGGCTCACGACTGTAATCCCAGCAGTTTGGGAGGCCAAGGCAGGTGATCACCTAAGGTCAGGAATTTGAGACCAACATGGTGAAACCCTGTCTGCACCAAAAAATATAAAAAAATTAGCTGGGGCCGGGCGCGGTGGCTCAAGCCTGTAATCCCAGCACTTTGGGAGGCCGAGGAGATCGAGACCATCCTGGCTAACACAGTGAAACCCCGTCTCTACTAAAAAATACAAAAAACTAGCTGGGCGAGGTGGCGAGCGCCTGTAGTCCCAGCTACTTGGAGGCTGAGGCAGGAGAATGGCGTAAACCCAGGAAGCGGAGCTTGCAGTGAGCTGAGAACCAGCCACTTTACTCCAGCCCGGGCGACAGAGCGAGACTCCATCTCAAAAAAAAAAAAAAAAAATTAGCTGGGCATAGTGGTGCGTGCCTATAATCCCAGCTACTTGGGAGGATGAGGCACAAGAATTTGCTTGAACCTGGGAGGCGGAGGTTACAGTGAGCTGACATCACGCCACCACACTCCAGCCTGGGCAACAGAGCAAGACTCTGTCTCAAAAATAAATAAATAAATAAATCTAAATTTATTCAACCTCCTAGCTCTTATTATCTTACAGAAAAAAAAAAAAAAAAGACAAAGAGGAGTATCTTTTTATTTTTTGCACAGATGGGGTTTCACCATGTTGCCCAGGCTGGTCTCAAACTCTTGGGCTCGAGTTATCTGCCTGCCTCGGCCTCCCACAGTGCTGGTACCACAGACGTGAGGAATCAGTGCCTGGCTCAAGAGGAGCATCTTAGACACCACTCTGAGGATACAGTTAGCCAAATACAGAATGGGGGCCATTCTGTAGGAAAAATTATTGTTCATCAGTAAGTAGCACTGAAAGAATAAAAGAGCTTTTAGAGATTAAGAGAAACCTGAGAGACACAGCAACTAAATACAATTTGTTTATCTCAGTTGATTCCTGATTCAAACCAACCAAAGAATTTTTGAGGCAATTGGAGAAAACTGTCCATGGACTGGATAATTGATAAGGAATTACTGTATACTTTGTGGGATATCATGGTATTGTGATCAAGTTGTTAAAAATTTAGTCCTATTTCTTAGAGACACATACAAAGTATATACAGGTGAAACTAAATTGTCTGGCACACGCTTTAAAAATACCCTAGGGGATGGGGTGAAGGCAGATAGATGAAACAAAGGGGCAGAATGTTAATAACTTGCAGCTTGGTTCTTTATATTCTGGCTCCCTACTTGTGTACGTTTGAAATTCGCCATAACAAAAAAGTTAAATGTAGAACCTCTTTAAAAAATAAGCAAAACAAGCCCTTGCACAGGTATTCACGGAACTGAACTCTTGGGAATTTAAGGAACTGGAAAGCCAGTCAAGGTTGGAGGCGTTGGGGAGATGGCAGGGCAGGGAAGACTCTGAGTTTGACCTGGGCCCGGCATGACGGTGGAAGAGGGGAACGGGCATGAACCAAGGCACAGTAGGGTCAAAAGCCTCATCGTGCACATGCCAAGTGCATTCTCTATTCCCATGCTGTGGGTGATGGGTGCTTGTTCCATCTCCTGGCCACACTATGGAGCCTTTATTTTTTTTTTTCATTTTTTGAGACAGAGTTTCGCTCTTGTTTCCGAGGCTGGAGTGCAATGGCATGATCTAGGCTCACTGCAACCTCCACCTCCTGGGTTCAAGCGATTCTCGTGTCTCAGCCGCCCAAGTAGCTGGGATCACAGGCACACACCACCACACCTGGCTAATTTTTTATATTTTCAGTAGAGACGGGGTTTCATCATGTTGGCCAGGCTGGTCTCGAACTCCTGACCTCAAGTGATCCACCTGCCTCAGCCTCCCAAGGTGCTGGGATTACAGGCGTGAGTGAGTCATCATACCCAGCCCTCCTCTGGGGTCTTTTAGATGGAAAATGCCACCATTGTCCCATACTTCAAACTCTTCCAGACCCCCTCTCCCCAACTCCTAAACCCCCCAGTCCAAGGTGCAGCACGGCCCCACCCAATTGGCAATTGACACAAAGAATGCTGGTCTATGCCTCCACCTGCTGGTGGCTACTGGGAAGTGAACCTGCCAAAAGCCAAAGGGCCCCCGAACAGGGAGTTAAGAATGTTGTAGAAAGATCTGGTCTTTCCCTCATAAAAGAAACACATGCCAATAAACATATAAGAAAGCCTTTAATTTCATCACCATAAACATTATACTCTGATTGCTCACTTACAGTATAAAATATTTGCCCCGCTAAATAAATAAGACATTATTGCAAACGGCACTTAAACCCCCCTGAGAGATAAGACCTCCTTAGCTCAGGCAGGGGGTGCTCCTGAGTTTCTGTGTGAGATTCCCCAAGCACAGATATACTCTGGGGGGCTGAGATGGACAAAGGCCTGGGAAACCACACTTTGTGCTTCTGGTCCTGCAACAGCTCCAAACAGGGTTGTGGAGCCAGTGGGGAAAGTTGGGGGTGAGGGAAATTTCAGGCAGTGCCTTCATCAGCCCAGTCCTAGAGACAGTAGAGGGGAGGAGCAGTGGGGGGAACCAGGCTGGGCCGAGAGAAAAGGGGTGGTTAGCGAAGCTGCTGAGACCTGAAGCCCCACCCTCCACCTTCCTTCAACCCCCTAACCTTGGGTAACAGCATTTGGAATTATCAGTTGGGATGAGTAAAATTTCCAAGGTCCTGGGTTAGGCATTTTGAGGAGCCAGACCCCAGGAGAAGATTCTGGCAATGATCAGCCCAATGACCAGCGATCTCAGTGGACCTAATTGTTGGGGATCCCACCCTACCCAAATCTTAGACACCAACACAGAAAAGCTAGCAATGGATTCCCTTCTACTTTGTTAAATAAATAAGTTAAATATTTAAATGCCTGTGTCCCTATGATGGCAACAAAGGGACCAATAGACCATGTCCTGATAAAAGGTAAGAGTCGGGGGATCAGCAAAAAGGCAGTGCTGTGGGCCCAGGGGACCTGGTTCTTGTGTGTTGCCCCTCAGGGCTCTTCCCCTACAAATAACTTTCATACGTTCAAATCCCACGGAGGAGTGTTTCATCCTAGAAACTCCCATGCAAGAGCTACATTAAACGAAGCTGCAGGTTAAGGGGGCTTAGAGGTGGGAGACCAGGTGACTGAGTTTATTCAGCTCCCAAAACCCCCTTCTCTAGGTATGTCTCAGCCAGGAGGCTAGCTGTTAACCCTGAGCCTGGGTAATCCACCTGCAGAGTCCCCACATTCCAGTGCATGGAGTGAATCAAATGCCCTGCCCTTCTGGCCTCCCTGTAGGAGTTCAGACTGAAACCCCCTTGGAAGGCTTCCAGTCAGGCAGCCCTAGAGACTGGGGAAAAGGGAGAGGGATGCCCCAGCCCCCAGCTGTGCAGCTACGCACCTCAGCAGCACAGGGTGGCAGCAGAGAGCCACATTACTTTGGCAGCAACAGAAACTGGCGGCCAGCCCCGCAGCCCCATGGGGCTAACAAAGAGTGGGGAGCTGGGACCCAGTGAGGCAGGCCCTCCACCCCAATGTGCTGGAAGTTTTCTACACCGAGTACTTGGCCAAGTCGCTCTTGTCAAATACTACCTGTGTAGCAAAGTAAATGGCAACCAGACCCAGGCCTGCAGCAGACACCATATAGGCAGTGACAGACTGGCTGAGCTGGACAATGGAGCCCATAAACAGGGACGGGGCCACCTGGGACAGCAGGAAGGCACTATCCAGGATGGCGAGGTCCAGGCAGATGCCCCGGCCCGGAACCACCCTGGCCTCGGTGGGCTCACCCACCACCACACGTACGGAGACATCGCAGGCAGAGGCCCCGCAGAGCGCGGGTGGAGGCGGAAGCAGGCCACTGCCTCCAGCACCCACGTGTCCATTAGGGAAGGGAGCTCCAGGCTTAGGGCCTGGCAGGAAGCTGGTCATCAGGCTGTCCTCACTGCTAGTGCCTCCAGCGTCCCCTCGGTATTTGGGCAGGAACACCTAAGGCGGAGGGGTGAAGAAAAGGGGAAGAGGACAGGTGTGTACCAGCACTGGGACCCCCACGCCCCCAGCTGTGAGAACAGACCCTCACCTCCACCCCAGGGGCCAGAAAAACACAGGCAATGGGGCTTCATGAGAATCAGGAACAGGAGAGAAGATGAAGACCCTACTTGGGGCAGGTTTAACCAGGACCCTTCCTCAGGAGTTGGAGAAGGGTAATGGGTGGGGCGGGGACAAAAATGTGAACCCCAAAGTCTAGGTCTCCTCTAGCCTCTTAGAACAGGTAAGAGGCAGACAAACTCAATACCACAAGTCAGAGAGAGAACAGAGCTCCAAGGTAAGGAAAAGACACAGGGGGAATGAAGATGGTGGGAGGAGACACACAGAATAGAGGAACGAAAGCCAAGGCAGGGCCCCTGATAGCCCAAACCCCACGCGGCTCTCCTAACCTTCCTTCCTGCCTGCCCTACACTTTGACATCTGGAAATCCTCATTGCCCTGTGCATAGAAGCTCTGCCTCGCTGGCGTCCCAGATACCACTAGGGTAGCTGCCCTGCCATGAGCTCCCTTGTCCCCAGCCTTGGGGCAGGGAGAATCCAGTAGACCTCAAGCAGGAGGAATGCCCCTCTTCCCACCTCCTCCAGCCCCAGCTGTGCTAATGTTGAAGGCTTCCCACTTCCTTCCTGTCTGACTTAGATCAGAGTGACTGGTTGACCAGCATCCCCCAATCCCTGCCCTTGATGGCCCAGAGCCTCCTATTTAAGGACAAGGCCAGGTCTTATCCAACATTGTCCCCATGCCAGAAGAGTTGAGTTGGCTGCATTTGCGAGCTAGGAGCCACAGCAAAGCTCAAACCTGACACCAGGGAAGCCCACGGCTCACCATGCAGCTCAACAAGTGGGTAAAGGAACAGGCAGACAGCGTGCAGTGCCAAGTCTGCCATCAGCTGCTGTTAGGAAGGGGCCTCCCAGGACTTCTCCTCCCTGCCTGCCACCCCAGGAATGTCTGCTAAGGCTAGAGTCTGGAGTGGTCCGAGGGTAGACATGCTGCTGCATCTGGAAAAGATGGCTAGCCCCAGAACGTTCCCTGGCACGATGGCACACACTCAGGCCTAGCTGCTGATGCCAGCCCCCTGCCCCCAGCCCAGGCAAGCAGAAGAGTGAAGGCTGAAGGTTATCAGTTGGCTAACAGGGGTCTCGGGGACCAGGCTCCCCCAACCAAAACCTCAGCCCCTCCCCTCCATACCTCTCACCCCTGCAGCTACCTACTCAGTTAACCAGCCTCTCAGCTACAAACTTACCTACTCCTCCTCCAGTGCTGTGAGAGGCAGGGGCACGTCTTCCCTACAGTCTGAGAGCTCTCAGAGCAGGCCTACATCTCCTCCTCCCTTGGGACACCCCAACTTCATGCCCGTCAAGGCAGAGTCCAGCACCCAGGGTTGTAGCTCAGTGAGGTCAGTGGAGGGGACAGGGTGACCACACTGCCTGGGGTAGGTGGCTTCCCAAGGAAGGGGGCCCCTGGAGGGCTGGTTAGTGTAGGGCCGACCAAGCAGGAGGTCCCCACAACTCACACAGTGCCCAAGTGAGTGGGTCAGGTATCAAGCTCAGATATCTGCCATGGCGGGGGAAGGGGAAGGCGAAAGGGAAGGAGGCAAAGGAGAGAGGCAGGAAAAGAAAAGGGAATTAGAAAAGCCAGAAAGGAAGTGGGTAGGAAGGAGCCTGCCCTATCTAGAGACCAGAGTAGGACACAGGCTAAGTCAGGTTGCTGCTCTCTGAAGAAAGAAGTGTTGCTAAGGCCGGACCATTCCCACTCCCATCTGCTGAGGGTGACCGGCCCAGGGGTCATCTGATCTAGCGGCCTGCCTCTTCATAGAACAACCAGCCTAGAAACCTAGGGCTCCTGCTGGCCTGACTCTTCGGGATTCCCACTAATGGTTTTGCATTTCCTGCAATCATCCATTCAAGTGCTACACAGTCCTGACCCCAGGAAGTCATTCCCAGAATCTAATCTACACTCTTCTGTAGACCAAGCCTCTGGCCCTGAGGCTAGGATGAGCTTCCTCTCTGATTCAAAGAAGCTTTCTCCAAAGTTCCTTGCCAGATATCAGGTTCTGGGCTAGTGGGCCTCCCAAAAACCCAGACCACCCCTCCCACCCTGACTCCACCCACCAGCCAATGAGTACCTGCCTCTCCCGGTGGTAAAGGGAGGCCAGAGTGTAGGGCAGGATCTGCAGGGCTGAGAAGGTGAAGCCGGTGAGGGCGGCTGAAGCCGTCACCACGGCCACACTGTGGGACAGGCACGTGGCACCGGCAGCCACAGGGAAAGCTGCCACACTGGCCAGATAGACTGCTCGAGTGCCGAATCGCTGCACCAGCCGGTCCATGACCAGAGAGAAGACCAGGGAGATGGCGCACTGCAGGAACAGCCCCAGACTGCCCATCCGAACGCCTGCAGAGGGAGAGAGGCCATCAGACAGGGCCTGGGAGGGAAGGGTACGCGCAGTCTTGAGGAGATGAGAAGGCAGGACCACAGGCACCTGCTGCACAAGACCTGTGCTGTGGACCAGCCCTGCTCCCCAGCACCCTTCCCCTTTCTACCTGTAGCAATGGGAGTCCAGGTTCTTCCCCTGACCCTCAGAGAATGTGGGCAAAGCCCCTCGCTGAAGGCAGAGGAAGGTGGTCTGAAGGTTTCCTGGGAGTCTCAGCTGTGGGGACAGGAGGGTGAGAGGGAACACAAAGACAGCTGGCCACAGGCTTCAAGACGCTTCTAGGACGCCTGAGCTGGAAGGCACTGGTGAGATTATTTGGAAAGTCATCGGGGGAGCAGAGGCAACACTGCGGCTGGAACCAGGCAGGTCTAAAATCCAGCCTTGACTCTTCCACTCCCTCAAGACTTTGAATAAGTTCCACCTTTCCTTCTGTCAAACTGGGGCAATGACTCTGATCAAACTCCTAGAGCAGCCAGAGGCCCTCCTGAAACTGCAGGCAGAGATGTTCCACACCCATGAGGAGCTGTGTGTGCAGACTGGGTCCATCCCCACTTTCCTGACAGAGAAGGGCCAGGATGGAGAGGCACCAGCCCAGACACAGCCCCAAGTGTCGTCTCTGGTGGGTGGCTCTCACACCAGCCTCTGCTGGCTGCCGAGCCTTACCTTCATCATAGTGTCTCCGGGCCTCGGTGCCCAGTTCAGCTCTGGGCACGCCCTGGTACAGCCCCTCACCCACGAAATCCGTGTAAAACAGCGTGAAGGTCATGAGTGCCATCCAGCTGCACAGCTCAGCCACGAAGAGCCGGCGCAGGGTGCGGGGCATGCGGCAGCACAGCTGGTGTAGCCGGGGAAGCAGGGCGCCCAGGTTCCGGAAAGCCAGGCGGGCCCAGCATGGACAGCAGTGGGACGGCAGGGAGGGGGCAGACAGCCCTTCCGCTGGCTCAGTGGGGCCCAGTGCTGCCTCCTCAGCCACCAGCAGTGTGGCTGCTACGCAGGTGAGGAAGATGAGGGTGAGCAGGCCAAAGAGGCACTCCTCCTGGGTGCCCAGGTAGGGGGCCAGGGCACTGGTGTCCCAGTCAATGGCAGGCAGGAGGTAGCCCAGGCAGCCCCCAAGACTGATCATGAAGGCATAGACGGAGTAGGCCTGGCGACAGTGGTCCGGGTCCCGGAAGAGGTCAGAGAGCAGGGCCTCCAGTGGAGTGAAGCACACCTGGCCACAGAAGTCCAGCAGCCCCACGCCCAGGATGAGCAGTGCCAGCTCCAGGGGCCTGGGATCCGGGCACAGCAGCCCTGCCAGCCAGCCGGCTCTTGGGATGAGAAAGAGGCTCAGCAGGATGCCCAAGGACAGCGCCCAGATGAAGGGCCGCCGGCGGCCATAGCGTCCGCGCCAGTGGTCACTGGCTGAGCCTAGGAGCGGGACAGAGACCAGGCCCAGCACTGGACCGATGCCTGCAAGAAGGGAAGTAGTATGAGTCAACGGCTGGGACAAGTAAAGGGCAAAGGGAAGGGGACCCAAGCTCTGTGAGAAGGATGGAGATAACATTCCGTACTCGACACTGTGCTACGTCTTCACAGAGATTCTCTAATTTACTCCTCATAACACAGGCATTACAGATGCCCCCATTTTCAGATGGACAAACTGAGGCATGGAGCAACTAAGAAGTGATACTTATTCAAAGGTGCAGACCTAGGGAGGGTAAGAGGCAGTGTTTCAACAAGCAGTGTGACTCCAGAGCCTGCAATCCTCAGAGGGACACCTCTCCCTGGGGGTGAGGGGTTGTCACACAATGGTAGCTACTTGCCTTCTGTGGCTTTTGCAGAATTTATCTGCAGAGTCAGAAGTTTGCCCCTTGTCCTAGGGGTAGGAGCAAGCCCCAGCTGGGTGACCTTGATGGAGTCCCAGCTCTACTGTTCAGCTGCTATTTGGCTTCGGCTAAGGCTTACCTAACCTCTTAAAAGCCTCTGCTTCCTTCTCTGCAAAATGGATCACCTCAAATGGTAGTTGTAAACATTGAATGAGATAATCGCTGTAAATTATAAAAGGGCTAGCCAAAGGTTAGGAGCCTTTCTCCAGTGTCTCCTATGAGCCAGGCACTGTACAGGACCAGGGATCCAGAGGTGACTAAGGTATGTCCTTGATATTCTCTTCTTTCTCTTGGTGTGCCCCCTCAGCCCAGGGTCACCCTCCTGCCCAGCAGTGCCTTCCCAGCAGATCACCTCTCCCTCCAAGCAGCTCCCAGGGCAGAGGTACTCCTGCCCCACATCCCAGGTGGCACATATCTGGAACAGGAAGGAAGGAGGATGTTGTGACTCACCCAGCACCATGGTCATGAACTTCTCTTCTACCCCTACTTCCAGCAGCAGAGGCGGCACATAGGTGATGCCTGCAGCCAAACACACCTCCAGGCCAAAGGTTAGCAGGTTGATCAGCAAGAGCTGGGCTTTCCGGTGCCGCAGCAGGCGGCTCACCCACAGCCTCTGGACCATAGTGGGCCAGGCGGGTAGGGCTCAGGGGGCCGTTTAAGCACTCCAGAACTGCTTCATCTCCGCTCTGCTCCAGAAGCCACGGCCTCTCCTCCTTGCTGCTGCCAACTGCCTAGGAATCAGCCAGGCGCCCATTTCCGCCAGTCCTTTGGTGCCGGTCCAGCTTCTCAGCCCATGCTCAACACCTGCTGCTGTGGGGCACCTCAGTGGGGACACATCTCATCACTCAGATCCTAAAAGGGTGGGGCAATCACAAGCACACGGGGTGTTAAGTTCTGGGAGCCAGGTCCCCAGGATTTGCTCTAAATCATCTGGATCCTGATCATTCACAGGCTGGCGATTGGCCCTGCCACCAAGGTGCCACCCCCTGCTGCCCAGTCAGGAAATGCATGTTAATATTAGCCTAAGGCTGACATAATTAATAAGGTAAATATGATTTTTTAAACCTCGCACTCTCCAGAGCCAAACAGATGTTGGTTGTTCTCTGTTTTGAAAAATCTACAATTGCCCTTCCCTGTTAGTACTGGGGAGGGGAGGGGGAAGCAATCAAACCAGCTAGCAAGGTGCCCCCGGAGACCCTCTGCCAGGCCTGGTTTGTTTGCTTTTCCCTTTCTACTCCCCAAACCTGGGGTGTTCAATTCCCATTTGTTAAGAGTAACACTTCCTATTCCACATTGCTTGGCCATGAGCCACATTGCACCACAACCCCTAACCAAAGACCAGGATGAAGGGGAAAGGGAGGAGAGGCTGTTTTGTTAGGTTGGGTTTTAACTTAGAGAAGGCTCCCTGGGATGAGCCTAGGCCTGAAAATCTCTACCTTGAGTTCCTCCCTGAGGTCAACATTCAAGGGGAAGAAACAATCCCACACGTGGCTGTCCAACTGTCATGGGAGAGTGGAGCCATCCCCAGGTTCTAGCTCACAGGGACATGAAACCACACCACCTGGCAACACCTGTAATGATACCAGGGGACTCCCCCAAGCTGGCAGGATGCCCAGCCACTTCCAGGGCAGCCCTTCTGTGCTCCTTAAATGGCAGAGAAAGGAATTTTTCTGTGCTCCTTTCAATTTTCAGCAGAGAAGTCCCATACCCCTTCCTGCTATACCTGCCTCCTGTGCAAAGAGAACCATCCTGTATCTCCCCCGCCAAGCAAGTGGCCTCCAAGTCTTGCTCCTGGACAATACACCCATTGCAGTCGCCTCTGCTTAGAAGTGACTATGGGGCCGGGCGCGGTGGCTCAAGCCTGTAATCCCAGCACTTTGGGAGGCCGAGACGGGCGGATCACGAGGTCAGGAGATCGAGACCATCCTG
>NW_012117921.1:408473-417162 GCF_000951035.1 Colobus angolensis palliatus | reverse complement strand
AAAAAAAAAAAAAGAAAAAGTGACTACAAAAGAGGGAACCAAGTCACACATCAAGAGTAGATACTAAAGAGGGTGAGCCTTGGTGAGGAAAGGCAGGAGGCTCCTTATCTGTCATCCATCCCAAAACAGAGGAAGGGGACAGAGCTTCCTGGCACTCATGGCTGGAGCACCTTCTCCTTCCTAATTCAATCCCATAAATGCTACTGAAGGGCATCTACTCTGGTGCAAGGACCACAGTGGCTGAGGGCCTGGCTCCAGTCTCCTCCACCAGAGACCACCCCCAGGCCCCACTCATGCCCTCTGCCAATCTCAGCACCTCATAATAAAAGGCACTTCAACTTCTCTTATCTTTTCACATAATACTAAGCCCCATGGGGCTTTGCATGTTACAAAGCGTGTTGTGGGTGCTCTGAGCTGTGCCACAGAGAAATCAGGACCAAGTGTGGTGGCTCATGCCTGTAATCTCAGAACTTTGAGAGGCCAAGGCAGGAGGATCACTTGAGCCTAGGAGTTTAAGACCAGCCTGGGCAACACAGCGAGATCCCCCTTTCTACAAAAAATTTAAATATTAGCCAGGCGTGGTAGTATGCACCTGTGGTCCCAGCTACTTAAGGGGCTGAGATGGGAGGATTGCTTGAGTTTGGGAGGTCAAGGGTGTAGTGTGCAGTGTGCAATGATCAGAACACTGCCTCCAGTCTGGGAGACAGAGGGAGACACTGCCTAAAAAAAAAAAAAAAAAAAAAAAATTAGATGGCTATCAGTCCTGGGTAAGGTCTGTTCACTCCACCACCACCTTCAAGGGCTTTGCAGCTGGCAGATCATGAAGGAAGGGAATTGAGATAAGGCTGGGCAACCAGCAGCCTCCTCCCCTAAATCCTGGTCAGACTCACCCTTTGGGATGGGGCACAGGGCCTCCTATGGAGGTGGCATGAGAAGGTGTGTAAAATACTGACCCATACTGTCTTCAAAAGGAAGGTGAAGGCCAGACCTCAGTCTCAGCTGAGCTGTCATAGGTTCAACTTGAGCCCCTCATTGCTGCATTTCCACAGTGCCCCCAAGAAGGAAAGGAGGAGACAGCACAGAGACCAAGAGGCAGTGCCATCCAGCCTAAGAGGAGGGATTCTGCGGCCAAAGGCTTCCAGCCCATTCCACTCCCCACCCTTGTTCTGGGAGGGCCCTGAATGCTAACCTGCTCTGGGTTTTCAGGAGACCAGGTCCTCCCTGAGCAAACAGAGACTTTGTTAGACCCAGCCTCGCCCATAACCTGCACCCATTCTCTAAGTCCTGGCTGCTCCCTATTGTTTAAAATAATTTGCAGGCCAGACACAGTGGCTCACATGTGTAATCTCAGCACTTTGGGAGGCTGGAGTGGGAGGATGGCTTGAGGACAGGAGCTTAAGAACAGCCTGGGCAACATAGCAAGACCCTGTTGCTACAAAAATAAAAATAAAATAGGCAGGGCACAGTGGCTCATGCCTATAATCCCAGCACTTTGAGAGGCCAAAGCAGGCAAATTGCCTGAGGTCAGGAGGTTCAAGACTAGACTGGCCAATGTAGTGAAACCCCATCTCTACTAAAAATACAAAAATTAGCTGGGCATGGTGGCGTGTGCCTACAATCCCAGCTACTTGGGAGGCTGAAGGAGGAGAATCACTTGAACCTGGGAGGTGGAGGTTGCAGTGAGCCAAGATCATGCCACTGTACTCCACTCTGGGTGACACAGCAAGATTCTGTCTCGAAAAACAAATAGAATAGCTGGGCATGGTGGTTCACGCCTATAATCCCAGCACTTTGGGAGGCGGAGGCAGGTGGGTCACCAGGTCAGGAGTTCCAGGCCAGCCTGGCCAACATAGCGAAACTCCATCTCTACTAAAAATACAAAAATAGCTAGGTGTGGTGGCAGGCACCTGTAATCCTAGCTACTCAAGAGGCTCTGGCAGGAGAATCGCTTGAACCCGGGAGGCAGAGGTTGCAGTGAGCCAAGATTGTGCCACTGCACCCCAGCCCCTGCAACAGTGCAAGACTCCACCTCAAATAAAATAAAAAATAGGCCGGGCATGGTGGCTCACGTCTGTAATCCCAGCACTCTGGGAGGCCGAGGCAGGTGGATCAAGAGGTCAGGAGATCGAGACCATCCTGGCGAACACGGTGAAACCCCATCTCGACTAAAAATACAAAAAAATTAGCCGGGTGTGGTGGCGGGCGCCTGTAGTCCCAGCTTCTCGGGAGGCTGAGGCAGGAGAATGGCGTGAGATCCAGCAACTGCACTTCAACCTGGGCAACAGAGCGAGACTCTGTCTTGCAAAAACAAAAAAGATAAATAATAAAATAAAATAAATAACAAATAAATAAAATAAAAAATAAAAATTAGCTGGGCATGGTGGCATGCACCTATAATCCCAGCTACTCAGGAGGCTGAGGTGGGAGGATCTCCTGAGTCCAGGAGTTCGAGGCTGCAAGTGAGCTATGATCGTGTCACTGTTCTCCAGCCTGGACAACAGAGTGAGACTTGATCTCTAAAAAACAAATAAATAAAAATAAACCACAGCTGTCCAGCAACCATTAATCACCCCACCTGCTTTGCCCCTCCCTTAATCCAGTTCCCAGGCCCCCCAGGAATTAGCAGGATCCTTCTTAGTCCACATGGGAAAAAGACAAAAAGAAAGGGATAAAGACAAGAGTGCCCCCCACCATCCTCCTACAGCCCAGATAGCTCATTAGTAGCTTCCCCCTTCCTGGGTTGCCTTTCTCCAATGCCCCCCAACCCCACCCAGAGATTTTTTGCCTGATAACTAGGGGTTGGGCCAGGTGGGGAAAGGATTTGACTAGGAAGGGGGCAGGCTTCAAGCACCCCTGTATTTGGTTGCAGAGCCCGTCCTCCCTTGTTTGAGTTCTACTCTGCCCAGGGGTCCAGAGTCGTCTGGACACCCCCAGACTTTACTCTTCCCAGCTCAGAATTGCCTGGGGAGTTCCAAGCCCATAAGCACACTCTGCCCTTCAAAGTCCCCTTTTCTTATCCTTGCATCCTTTCCAGTGCCTCGGTCCCTGTCATTTCATCCCTACTCCAGGGTCTTCAGGCTAAGGAGACCACAGAGGACTCCTGAGCACTAAGTCCAGCGGCTCGCCATCCCCCTTCCAGGGCCGCCTTCCCTGGAGCACAAATGGAAGAGCCCAGCCTTTCTCAGTTCTCAGGCTCAGGGAGGTCAGAGAACAAGAAGTCTTTCAGTACCACTTTCCTGGCCACCACTCCCATCAGCAGCCCCAGGGCAAGCTTCTTGCCAAAGCTTGCAAGTGACAGATCAGTGTTGGAACCCTGCCTCCTGCCCCAAGTCTGCGGAACTCCCCCGTCCTCCTGGGGACAGGGTCCAATTCTCCCTTACACCCTCCGGTCTTGGAGATGCTTCTAAAATCCTCCTGCCCCACTACTCCTGGAACACTTTGTCTGGCAAAGACAAGATCAATCAGAAGAGCCAGCCTCACAGTGTTCACCTGGCAAGGAGTGGGCAGGAAGAGGAAGGAAGTGGAGGGGCTGACCTCTCAGAAAGGCAAGGAACAGGCAGCCTTCTAAGACAAGTCCCTCTCAAGTTCCAACCATCTCCCCTCCTCTCTGGGCCCAGCAATGGCAAGACAGCAAGAAAGCTGGAGGAAACCCAAGGCCTCTGGGAACCTTTTTGGAGCTCTGCCCCAGGTCATCCTTCCTCATCCTTGGGGGAACAGAATCAAAACCCAGAGAGACTGAGGGCCCTGGGCAAGGTCAGTGAACCTGGATCCTCACTGCTCCCCTCCAGGTACTGGGAGATACATGCCCCTATGCACCCCAATATGTGACACCCCCAGGGCTGGCTCCCACCCCAGCAAGAAAAGGGACCTAATGAATGAATGGCTAAGAGCAAGGGGTGGCAGTAGAAGCAAGGGTGAGGGCTTAAGTCCTCCTCCTCCCACGTGCTCCCCACACACTGAGGACTTTCCAGGCCCAACTCCAGAGGGAACAACTCCTATGGGCTCAAAGGTGGTGAGAGGCTCAGATGAACCCTCCTGGATTGGAAAGCCCCCACTTCAGACCAGACCCCGAGCAGGGAGTTTTGGGGGAAATGAAACTGAGCAACAGGAACAAACTTGGCCTGAACTTTGTCCAAAATACAGAAGACAGAGTGGCAGAGGAGGAGGAAAGCCGACCCGAGCCCACTCCCTGGTAGCTCCCTAAGGGAAGGGAGGGTCAGAGGGGGATGTATAAAGAGGCCTTTGAGGGCTTTCAAAGGGGATCCTGCCACCCCGCACGGCTGAGGTGGAGCTGGGGGAGCAGATTCCCTCTGCTGACAGACAGAGGCCAGTGGAAGCCCAGGCTGGGGGCAGCCCCCGCCCCGGGCCTGTGTCAGGCAGCAATTCTAAGGCTTCTTTATGCAGGCCAGCATCAAACCCCACCCAGGCACATCAAACGGCTGCAGCCCCCACCCTGACCCCGCAGGCTCGGCGACCCTGCGTGTTCCCTGCACACTCACAAAGACCCGCTGCTTTCTCCCAGGCTCCTCAGAAGCGGCTCCTCTCCCCTTCACAGCCACCCCGCAGCCCTCCCCACAGAAGGGGAAACCGGGGGCTGGCGAGGCACGAGGAATAATGACTCAGCTGAGGAAAGCGGGTGGGGTCACCCTGGGCCAACCTCCTGGACACACACCCCACCAAGGCTGCCCTGCCCCAGGTCAGTGAGATGGCAGAAAAGGGCGACCCCAGCACCTTGCTCCAAACTGAGCTCTCCAGGGTCCTCTAGGTTGGGGACAGGGAGTGGACCTCTCAGGTCTGGGGGTTCCCCAGCCCTCATCCCCATTACCCACCCCCAACTCGCCCCAGTCCCAGGGCACCAATGCTGTCAGTTTACCTAATGAAACCTGGTACACTGCACTCCCCACATGAGCCCCACCCTCACTGCAGCTCCACAGGAGCCTTGGGGACACCCGAGAAACAGCCTGTACCAGCCAGACCTGGAAATGAGCGTTCTTGTGAGACAATGAGCTCCCCATGACGGATCCCTTGTGAGGGGTGCTGTGTGCTTGGGCTGCCAGGGAAATGGCGGGAGGGACACGGCATGAGACAACCACGGCTTTGGTGACTCCCAACCCACTCAGTCTTTCCTTCTCTGGGGCCAAACATTTCCAAAGCAGTGAGGGTCTCTGCTTTCCCCAGTCCTGCCCTAGAGAAAACAGTGATTTGCAGAAAGAGCGGAGGCTCACAACCTCACAGGGCTTCCAGGGGTACCTAAGGACCCCACTCAGAATGAAGCCCCCCCACCTCAGGGACTCCTACGAAAGAATAAGGGCCAGCAGTGGGACGGGGGAGCCCAGCCCCACCCCGGACTTGCTCCCTGGTGCCTGCCTCCCCCAGGGCCCGGAGGCCAGGGATTTAGAGTTCGCCCTGCTGAGCTGCCTTTTCTTCACCGGGACTGGAAGCCTTCTGCTTAGCAGCTTGTCAGAGAGGGTGAGGGGGCTGCAGGCCGGGACACAAAGGGGGATTAGGGAGAAACCTCTCGGCCTGCAGAGTAATCCATCAAACTCTCTCCGGCTGCCAGCGCCAGCCCCTTCCCACTCAATTCCCCTTCCAGCTGCTGCTGGCCCCCACCCCCTCCGGCTCCTGAGCCCATCACATCGGGCAGCAAAGAGAATCCCAGGCCCTAGGGGGGCAGAGGGGGCACACCACAGACACTGGGAAAAGGGCAACGGCTCCCTCCCCCCACTCACCCCCAATGTGTGAAAACCCAACAGGTGGCAGTGGCGTGGTGGAGAGTGGCTTTTGTTGCCCTGTCTGAGAGCCCCAGTCCAGCTTTGGAAAGGAAACAAATGCCAGAGGAGATTGGGGGAAGGGGAGGGGAAGGGACAGAGGGGCAGTCCCTGGAGCCAGCACTGCCCTCCCCTCCCCTCTCCTACCCAGTGACAGGGATTCTGGGGCTGGCCTGACCCTCACCTTGGCCAGAGTCAGTCCTGGACAGACTAAGCTGGGGCTGAAGCATGGGTACTCTCCCAAGGGTCACCTGGCAATCCCGTGGTGACAGTCAATATAGACACAGTCTGACTCCAGGCACCTGGGCCTCCCAATCACACTTCGTTTCTGAGAACAGCTGCAACCCAAGGTCACACTGGACATGCCCTCCAAACCAGGACCAGCAGGGCTCTTCAACCTGGAGCTCTCTTCCACCCGAGGGACGACAACCCTCTGAATCCTGACGTCCCCAAACCCTGGCAGACTCTGCAGGTTGACCTGGGTTTGCGAGTCTGCCCGACCTGGGTTTGCATGCCAGCTCCACCACTTATTAGAATTGCATGAGCCTGTAACTTCATCTCTGGTGCCTCAGTTTCCTCATCCACAATGAATAATAGCAGGCCGGGCACAGTGGCTCACGCCTGTAATCCCACACTCCAGGAGGCCGAGGCAGGTGGATTACCTGAGGTCAAGAAGTTCTAAATCAGCCTGGCCAAAATGGTGAAACCTCGTCTCTACTAAAAATACAAAAATTAGCCAGGCCCAGGCATAGTGGCACACACCTGTAATCCCAGCTACTCAGGAGGCTGAGGCATGAGAATTGCTTGAAACCGGGAGGTCAAGGTTGCAGTGAACCAAGATTGTGCCACACTGCACTCCAGCCTGGGCAACAGGGTGACTCTGTCTCAAACAAACAAACCACAAACACACAAAACAGAAAAGAAAACGCACAATAGCAGCCAACATTGAGGTTGTAATACATGCCAGGCACTCTGCCATGCGTCTTTGTCTTCCAACCATCTGATGAGGTGGGTACAATTAGTATACCCATTTTACAGGCACAGAAACTTAGATTAACACCACCAACTTTATAGATGTGAAGTGTGTTTGAGATACAGGATATGAAAGTTCCTGGTAGCCATTTCTTCGGTTGCCTCCTCAATGGAGGAAGGGCTTTCTCATTCCCAAACAGGAGCAGCCGTGGTTAGGGGAAACCAACTACATTTTCTTCTCGGTTTCCATTCCCCTCTCATCCATGTGCCTCCCTCACCGCACCAGCGCCTCTTCCAGCCCCTAGCAGCAAGAGGAATGCCAAGAATGCAACTGCCTCCCCAGGTGCTGGCCCCAACAGGTGAGGAGAGGTCACTGCAGCAGACCTGCCTGCTGGAGGAAGGCTGAGAAGGGAGGTGGAAGGTGGGACAAAGATCCCGTAGTTATGAGACAGCATGATTTCCATCCACAGGGAAAATGAACACAGTGGCCAACCCCTACTAACTGCCTCAGAGGTGTCTAGCGTGTGCTAGGTACTTGATATATTGTACCTTCTCTCCAATAACTCATATAATTCATACACTCCAAATCCAAGGTATTTAATATTCATATTCAAGGATGAACAGCTCAGTCTCAGAACGTAACATGCCTAAGGTTGCACAAATAAACAGTGGTTGAGCAGAAAATTCGAACCATTTGAAAATGCTGGAAGGTGCTCTGAACTGGAAGCCAGGAGACAGCAGTCCTGTTTCAGCCACTTTTTTTTTTTTAAGAGTTGTGTACCCTAGACAGGCCATCTCACCTCTCTGGGACTCAGTTTCTGCACCCGTAAAATGAGAGCTAATCTGGATAATGCCGAAGGTTCTTTACATCTGTGCAGCCAGGTGATCTCACACGCACCCCCTACCCCCGGTAGGTGATTTTTCACCAGCAGGTACCCTCTAAGGGCTCACTGACGAGGCTACATGGCATTCAGGAAGGCATTCATGTTCATCCTTGTGAAATAGGAATATAAAATCCCTACTTTGTATTTGGACTTTCATGACCTCCTACCAATGAGTCAAGGGGAATGAGGTGGAGGAGGATGCCCAGCTGCACTTACCCCATCCTTTACCTGCCCACATACTCTCAGGCACAAACAGAGTGCCAAGGGTCAGCGGTCACCTGAAAGTAAGCCGAGTAACCAGGACATCTGGGGGCAGAACTGGCCTCTTCCCTAGTCCTTCCCAGAGTTGGACTCTGTTCCTGGCAGAAATTAGTAACTGAATTCTCTCCTTGGGCCACAATAAATGCTTCCCTACAAGGCGGGGCAGCAGTACCAAGAAATTCCTTGGTCCAAGGTAGGGGAATAGGAACATGGGAGGGGACGAGGGAGCTTGGCACAGCGTCCAGGCCACTTGGAAGTTCCTTCCCCGCAATCCTGCCTTTTCATACAGCCCCTGAAAAGAGAAGCCTGAATGGCCTTCCTCCTACTGAACTTGACCCCTACCAGTCAGCCAGGCTAGACAGCTCTCCCTATCCATGTACAGCCAATCCTACTCTTCCCTTTAGCCTGGCCTCCCTTAGGCGGTGAGGTATACAGGAAAGAGGCCAGGAGACTAAGGATCTGTGCAAACCTACAGATGCGCAGAGCCCTGGACCAAGAGTCAGACCACGGTGCTGGTTCCACTTCTGCCATGTCCCACCTCTAGGGTTTCAAACGCAGTGGCCTGTAAGGCTTTATTAGATCTGAGTCCTAGAGTCTGTGATCAGTCCCATTTATAAACAGAGGGCTCCAAGTCAGACTCAGTACTCAGAAAGCGTGTTCTCAAAAATAGTCACTCAGTGGTGAGCAAGGAAAGAGTGGGCCCCCAAAGAAACTCATTTTCTGATTTCAAGATCCCAAGCTTGCTGACTCTTGGAAGTATACCTCAGTGCATGCACCTAACCTCCCCTACGGGAACGTCAAACA
>NW_012117921.1:407839-408218 GCF_000951035.1 Colobus angolensis palliatus | reverse complement strand
GGGGGGGGGACCCAATGTGGGGGGCACATGCAGTTCTTCCAGGGCTTCCTAGTGGGAATGGCCATGTTGCTTAGCCTTGGGGGATAAGCAGGTAGGTACTATGCAATATAGGGGTGGGGGTCGGGGAGATCCCTTTTTCCTCCCCATCATAAAGGTCAGAACTGACACTTCTATAATGAAAGATATGGTAACAAGAGAAAAGCATAACAGGCTGGGGGCAGCGGCTCACGCTTGTAATCCCAGCACTTTGGCAGGCCAAGGCGGGAGGATGACTTGAGGTCAGGAGTTTGGGACCAGCCTGGGCAACATGGTAAAACCTTGTCTCTACTAAAAATACAAAAATTAGCTGGGCATGGTGGCATGCACCTATAATCCCAGC
>NW_012117921.1:397771-403421 GCF_000951035.1 Colobus angolensis palliatus | reverse complement strand
CCTCCACCTCCTGGATTTGAGCAATTGTCCTGCCTCCGCCTCCCAAGTAGCTGGGACTACAGGCGTGTGTCACCACGCCCGGCTAATTTTTGTATTTTTAGTATAGAGGTGGGGTTTTACCCTGTTGGGCAGGCTGGTCTGGAACTCCTGACCTCAGGTGAACCACCCAACTCAGCCTCCCAAAGTGCTGGGATTACAGGCATGAGCCACCGCGCCCGGCCCAAGTATCCATTTTTATGCTTAGGTTTGAGGAAGCACACATAGGATGCAGAAATGTGATCGGACAAAAAGGGTATGAGCTAATGCTAACAGACTGAATGGTGAAGCCCAGCAAGACCTGTCCAGATTGCTCTTGGCCTCTCTGTTGCAGGATCTCTTCCTCCCAGGAATGGGGTGGGACCCCTCTGCAATGAGGGCCTTACTACCTACTATCAAACAAGGTAGCTCAGATCATTTCTTTATCGCCGGTTCTTACCCAGAAAGTCAGGAGAAAGAGTAATATTTTTAAGTTATATGGCTGGCTCTGGGGAGAAGGGTTCTAGTTTCTATGACCTGCCTTGGAAAAGAGGGATTCACTTTGGCCTGCCTCAGGAGAGAATGAGGGGTGAGAGACAGGAGGTCAGAAAGAAATTTTGCCTCTGAGGCCTTCACTTTGGGGTATTGTTTTCTGAGCCCCAACAGCAGAAAAGGGTGTATGTCTGTAAACCAAGGCCCTTGGAGCCTGAGACTTCTAATCACTGCCACCCCTCCTTTTGGCCTCTCCCCAGTGAGGTGTGCTGGAAACAATACCGGACTCAAAATCATGAGACTGGGTTTTTTTTTTTTTTTTGAGACGGAGTCTCACTCTGTTGCCCAGGCTGGAGTGTAGTGGCCGGATCTCAGCTCACTGCAAGCTCCGCCTCCCGGGGTCACGCCATTCTCCTGCCTCAGCCTCCTGAGTAAGCTGGGACTACAGGCGCCTGCCACCTCGCCCGGCTAGTTTTTTGTATTTTTTTTAGTAGAGACGGGGTTTCACCATGTTAGCCAGGATGGTCTCGATCTCCTGACCTCGTGATCTGCCCGTCTCGGCCTCCCAAAGTGCTGGGATTACAGGCTTGAGCCACCGCGCCCGGCCGAGACTGGGTTTTGATCTCAGATCTGGGCTGGCTATCTGTGTGTCACCAGATGATTCAGCATACCTCCATGGGCCCCCAAATAAGAGAATTCATTAGCACTGGGCTTGTTTTTGCTTCCAACGTGGTCACCAGGTTCTGGTTTCTTCCCCTTCCTGGACTGCCTCTCCCTTCTACCTGAGCCCTGCCCAGCTCAAATCTCACACCTCCTCCACAGCCCCCTGGAAACCAAGCAGTCAAGTATCCCCTCTCCCCGCTAAATCTCAACTGCTCTAACCAGGCAGTCTCCAGGGTTGGAGGCTGCCCACAGTCCTCAGGGTCTTGGATTTGCAGTCCTTCCCCCACTGCCGTCCTCCCAACTAGTGCTTCAGCTCCTGGAAAGCAGGAAGCACAGGCCCTGAGAAAAGTAGGTGCCCAACAGAAGGCCTGTGGGTAAGGCTGAATCAGGATTCCCGTTGGATGTGATTTTACCAGTGTGCCTGGGATCCAGGCAGGGCCACGTTCAAGCTACCTGGGTGCTCCGCTCACTAAGGACAGGATCCAGGAGTGGGAATCTAAATTGCCACATCCCTAGGGATGGGCCAGGCACTCCTAGCTTGAACACTATTTGCCAACTCAAAGTACACTTGAGATTAGCAAGGCCAGGGGGCAGGGGGGCACACAGCGACCACAGGGGAAAGACAAGAACTGCTGTTGTGGGCTGGCTACTCCTGAGGGTATCCTCTCTGGCTGGGCATCCTGTCTATCCTGGATATGGTGACTGGGGATTGTAGACTACAGCGCCAGGAGGTGGCCTCCAAACCCCTTCTTGCTGGCTGGTCCCCGCTCCCCAAAAAGTGATCCCCAGAAGTAACAAAGAAGGGGAAAGGAACAAACATCTATGGAACACCTGGCATGTGCAGGCGCTTGGCTGAATATGCACATCACATTTAATCCTCACCATAACCATGCAAGGTGAATCTTATCTCCATTTTACAGGCAATGAAGTCAAGGCTAATAGGGGAAGCAGGCCCATGTCCAGCATCAGAAGCAAGAGATTCCACAAGTCAGTCAGGGCTGGTGGCAAAACTGTGGATTTCTTCCCACGGAGGGGAAAACACAGACCGTGTAGTAGAAAAAAGGATTCAACAGGAAGTTCTGGCCAGAGATCAGGAGCATCCCATGACGGCTCTGTCACCAGCTGCCCCCTCCCTAGCCCAAGCAGGGACACTTAATACACTGGACAAAGCTCAACACTCCAGCTCTACTGCTGGGAGTCGAGTGGCATCAGTGTTCAAGACACTGGGCCTGGTACCAGCTGGTCCAGTCTCCACCCCTGCTGCCCAGCAAACAGGGCTACTAACTGTTCAGAGAAAGCTAGGCTGGGTTTTTTTTTTCTGGACACCAAAGAACAGTGCAAAAGATCCTAAGGGTTGGGGAGGGAGGACAGAGCAGAATCCCAATTTCAGGGCACCCTCCCTATGCAGTTTTCCTAAAAATAACAACAAATAACTGTTTGCATAGAAGGTTCTTAACTTCTCATGATATACATTCATGTTCATGGTACCCTTTTCCAGCCTGAGGGGTATACTCTGGGAAGGTAGGCTGGGTAGGGGTTTCTGCACTAATTAAATACAAGTCACACAGTAGCAGAGTAGTAGACGAGAGACATGGACATCCAGTCTTGGTGTGATCTTTGCACAGGACCACAAGGTCAACTGCAGATGTGTCCTTCGTAGCTTACATACAGTTATCTATGGGCTAATTCCCTTGCTAAGAAACTCTGGTTTCTAAGTGTAAACCACAATGATTGGCTCCAATTGTCACCAAATAACAGCAGCTGACATTTATCAAGCTCTTTTTACAAGCAGCTGCTGTGCTCAGAGCTTTACCTACATCAGCTTATTTAATCCTGGAAATACTGTGAGGTAGGTACTATTATCCTCATTTTACAGAGGAGGAAGTTGAAACAGTTTAAATAACTAGCACAGAGGAAATCAGATTCAAATCATTTTGCCAAAGCTCAGTCTCTCAACGGACTCCCCAAAGTCCAGGAGACCTTGTTACCCAAGAAATAAGATCTAGAGCAGAGTTTCGTTTTGTTTTTTAAAAGCAAGGCCCAAGAAGAGAGTCCCAGGCTAGGCACTGCTGTCCATTCAGTCCCAAATGATTGATATAATATATAGTTGGTACTAACATTTATTGAGCACTTATTATGTGTCAGACACACAGTTTAGTACTCTATATATAACAGTGAATAAAGCTGTAATTTTTAGACTTTATATATTATGTAATTATATGTTTATAAATTTTATGTCTGTTATAATCTACTTAACAAAGCTATACAGAGTGTATTATCCCCATTTTGCAGCCAGGAATACTGAGGCTTGGACGAGGTTAAGTAACTTGCCAAGCTGGTGAAGCTCAGCCAATATAGTAACTGTCTTTCAGGCGGGGCACGGTGGCTCATGCCTGTAATCCCAGCACTTTGGGAGGCTGAGGCGGGCGGATCACGAGGTCAGGAGATTGAGACCATCCTGGTTAACACGGTGAAACCCTGTCTCTGCTAAAAATACAAAAAATTAGCCAGGCGTGGTGGTGGTGGGCGCCTGTAATCCCAGCTACTTGGGAGGCTGAGGGATGAGAATCGCTTGAACCCAGGACGGGGGGCTGCAGGGAGCTGAGATCGTGCCATTGCACTCCAGCCTGGGCAACAAGAGTGAAACTCCATCTCAAAAAAAAAAAAAAAAAAAAGACAGAGAGAAACTATCTGATAGTCTGGGTTTTTATCCATAATGTTGACTTATCAGGCTGTGACATCCAGATGATAGTGCTTAAAGTCTTCAAGTTAACTTTACTTTGAGTCTTCAGACCAGCCCTGCCCAGGCTGAGAGCTCCAGTTTGGGTAAGGGGAGAGCGGGAGGGAGGCCTCCACTATCCCTCCACCACCCAGTGGCCTGGAAGGGGCTCAGGAGACCACCAGGGATCACTGTCTACTCCTCCTCCTCCTTCAAGGTTATTCAGGGAGCCAGGAGGGACGGGGAAGTTCACCACACACTCCATGAATACATAGGAAAACTCCCCCTAACACACACCCACTAAATTGGGGCCTATCTGTCCACAGCTGTACATTCATCCACAGCTGTATTTGTATCTTCAAACTCATTCTGCTGACTCAAGCTCCATTTTCTGAGCACTTTCAGAATAACAGAGTCCTGGCTCCACGACAGGCCTGGTGGGAGGAGATAAGGGAGGAATGAGGGAATGGGACTGATTCAACAGAATGGCCTGCGACCTCAAATTACGTCCCACTTACCCCTATATGCTGCTCTATGGGTTTCCTCAGGCTTCCAGTCTAGCCTGGGCCTCCCGGGCCCTTCCCACTCCCAGCCCATAGGCCAGCCTGTTCCCCAGCCCTCGGGCAGGTGAGTCCACACAAGGTGGTCTCTGCTCTGAAAGGAGATCTGCTAAGTGCATCAGGAAAGGTAGTCCGAAGCCCCTAAGACCTCAACCCCACCCCTGAGCAAAGTTCCAGGACCCCAGCAAGGGTCACTCTGGGCCCTGGTCAACTGGCAATGCCCGGCTGCAGACTCCAGGGCAGCAAGACAGCAGCTGGGCTATTCTTAGTCTCTGCTCCACTGGGATGGGGTCTGTGTAACAGCTGAAGGGCGAGTCCTCACCAGGTACCCACCATGCCAAACCCCTCCCTACCCCCAACTCTGGCCCCCTGGAAAAAGAGGAAGCATAGGGAACACGCCCCGGGGTGGGGAAAAGCTGAACAGGTCAAGAGTGTCTGTCAGGAAGATGGAGGCTGATTCAGAGGTCAAGGGCAAGAGCAGCTCACAGGACTGCAGTGCCTAGGGGGAACGAAAGACTACAGGAAGGCCTGACCCGCACTCTGGAGAAAACCTGCAGGTCCCTGGGGCTTTTCCAGCAAGCCTGCTTAGGCCCACAGCTCTGAGAAGCTGCACGGGATGCCCAGGTACCACCACATCACACCTGTTTGCCGTTTGCAGAACTCTCTCCTTCCCCACCTGAGACCAGGGAGGCGAGGAAAAAACAGCGGCCTTTCTCCCCCCACAGAGGGGGAAACTGAGGCTGAAAAAGGGACACAGTAACACACGCATACACACACACGGTCCAGCCCCAACTCTGTACCCAGAGCTCGCCCCAGGTCTAAAGTCCAAGAGGGCTCCGTCCCCTTTCCCTCTCTTAATAACTCTCTCACTCTTCCTTAAGAAAGCCGAACCCGGCCTGAGCACCCCGAGCGCCGCGGCAGTCGGGCCCCGTCCCGAATCCCCCAAGTCCCGGACTGTGCGCGCCACAGTGACTCATCCTGCCCCTTTCCGGTGAAGCCCAGACAAGAGAAGAAAATAAACGCAACTTTCCAAAGAAAAGTCTGACGCGGGAGGCTGCAACAGGAGCGAGCGGCCGGTCAGCCAGCCGTCGGCCCGGCCCGATCCGGCCACAGTGACTCATCCTGCCCCTTTCCGGTGAAGCCCAGACAAGAGAAGAAAATAAACGCAACTTTCCAAAGAAAAGTCTGACGCGGGAGCCTG
>NW_012117921.1:365547-397321 GCF_000951035.1 Colobus angolensis palliatus | reverse complement strand
TGCTGCGAGGGGGGATAGAGGGGTGGGGCTGGTACCCAGGGGAAGAAAGCGGGAGGTCTCTAAGCTGGCTTTGTAGCCGCGCCGCGACGGGCAGCCCCCGCGTGGCTCCCAGACTGCCCTGTCATTACCTAGGGCAGGGCACCGCCCCCTCTGTCGCTTGCCACCAAACATTTAGGTGAAAGCTACCCGGCTTCGCGGGGCACCTCCTCTCCCCTCCTGGGAGCCAGTCTGCTGCGGCCATTACCCAGGCGTGCCATTCTGGCCACCCGATCTCCAGGCAGAGCTGCACCCTGTCTGTCCAGGACCATCCCTTCAAAGGAGGGGTCACGTTCTTCCCGAATTACCCTTCTGCTCTTTGCTATTCTCCAACGCAGATAGAGCTAACTCAATCCCTGTTTTCTACGCTAAAAACCAAATTCCATTTTTTTTTCTCCATAAGAGTGTGTATGGGGAAGAATGGATGATAAATTGCCAATGAAATGTTCTCTTTGTCAGCTGTTGAGCAAGGTCCAAACAGATACCTGTTCCAGAATGCCTTTGATAGAAACGTTCAGGTAAAGGCAGAGAAGTGGAGTCCCAGGCTGGCCCTGGGGGTGGGGGTGGGGGGCAGTTTTGTCTTTTTTCCTCCATGGAGTTTTATTGGGTGGAGAGAAATCCAATTTAGATGGATCGTTGACTTGAATACTACAAAGTTCCAGGAAGATGCCTTTGAAGGGGAAGACCTGGTTGGCCTTAGCCCTGGACTGGGCATTGTGGCACTGGGTTCCAATGCTGGCCCTGTGTCAACAGCTGTGTGATGTGGGCCAAGTCCCTTCCATGTTCTGGGCCTCTGTAAGCGGGAGTTAGCCTAATGATCTAAGGGCACCTTCCAGTTGAGAGGTAGAGGGAGGCAGAGAAGAAAGGGAGATAGAGAAGGGAGAGGAAAACAGTGGCACCCTGGTGGTAGTGGGGAACAGGGAGCAGGTGCCAGAGAGAGTTGAGAAGAGAAAAATCAAGAATTTACCTTCTGAGTCACTAAACAAGTTTAACTTGAAAACTGTCTCAGCGTTGCCTCCCTGGAGCACACACACCTCTACCTGGGGACCCTCCTGGCGATGGCTTTCCAAAGTCTTTGGCATACCCTCTTGTGGCCAGCAGAGAGACTAGGGTGGAGTCCAGGGTCTCTGAGCTGGTGTCCCCTCTCCTCCAGGAAAGAGGTCAGGAGTCAGGGGAAATTTCAGGTCAGCTGGAAAATTACAGAGCCAGGAGAGAATGGACGGTGTTATTTTGCAGGCTTGGGAAAGAACACTGGGAACATGAGAGAGTTGTCCCACCACAGACAAGTAACAGCTCCCCTCTTCCTCCTGCCTCCCACCACTTCTTTCCAGGGGCCCTTGTGCTTTATGCCTTGTGACAAGGGGATGAGGAAGGAGAGCTCAGGGGAGTGAGCACACAGCCTGGATCCCATGGTGATCCTGGGCCCTACCCAATCACTCCCCCAACCAAACCAGGTGGATGCACTGGCCAGGCCCCGCCCAATACAGGGTACAGTAGGGCTCTCTGCTCTGAAAATCCCCCTCTTTCTGCTGATATAGCCTCATGTTATAATAATAATAGTTAACCATTACTAATTGTGCCAGGCACTGTTTCTAAATACTTTATGTGTATTAACTCATTGAATCCTTAGGATAACCCAAGAGATGGGTACCATTTTCAGATAAAATGGAGGCAATTGGCCAGGTGTGATGGCTCACACCTGTAATCCCAGCACTTTGGGAGGCCAAGATGGGCAGATCACGAGGTCAGGAGTTTGAGACCAGCCTGGCCAACATGGTGAAACCCTGTCTCTACTAAAAATACAAACTTTGGTGGGTGTGGTGGTGCACACCTGTAATCCCAGCTACTGGGGAGGCTGAGGCAGGGGAATGGCTTGAACTTAGGAGGCAGAGGTTGCAGTGAGCTGAGATCATGCCACTGCACACCAGCCTGGGTGACAGAGCAAGACTCCATCTAAAAAAAAAACGAGGCAATTCCTCAGGCCAGTTACTTCCCTGACAGCCCCTGATTACACATAAAAAACAGTCTCTGGGCCCCAGAAACAAGGCAGAGGCAGCAGTCCCTCAGCAAGCCTGGCCAGTGACTTCAGAGCCTCAGAGAAAACCCATACTACTCTCTAGGATGCTGTGGCATTCTGGGCAAATAACAACTTCTCTGGGCCTCACTTCTCCATGAGGTCAACTGGAGGAAAACCACCACGGCCCCTTGCCTTCCTCTCTCTTCCCTCCCCCACCACACACACACACACACACACACACACACACACACACACACACACACTACTCCCCAGCCACTTCCCATTTATAGGAAATGGGGGATGACGTGAGGAGCAAGGCCATCCTTGGGGAACTGCTAATAGTCTAGCTGGATATTGGAGAAACCAAAGATGCTGGCAGAATGCATTAGCAGTCTCTGCCCCACCCCCACACACAGCCCCTCCTCATTGTCCTTGGGCTAAGAGCAAGCATCCTTCTCATTCCACAGAGACAAGATACCCAGCTGCATCTGGTTGGCCTCATGGAAGCCTGAGAGGTCATGAAGGACCTGGAGTTCCCTTGCTGTTCCGGTCTCTTGCCATCTCCATCATCCAGGGCCGGTGGTCCACTTTGAGCTCTCTGTGCTCCTTCCTCTGTCTGCCTCAGGATGAGGGTGAGCAGTCTCTTCAGGCATAAGGGCCAGCAGCAGGGCCAAATCCTGGCTGCGGACTTGGAAGGAGGAGGGATAAGACCCCGGGACACAGCAATTCCATTTCTGGAATTTCTCTGGTGGCAGAATAATCAGAGATGTGTATATCAGAAGTATATAAGAGTTTTTCATCTCATCGTTGCTTATAATAGTGAAAAAATAGAAACAATTTAAATGTAGAATAATAAGCCATTGGCTAAGCAACTTATGGCAAATCCACTCAATGGAACACTATGCTACCATTAAAAATGATGGCATAGAATAATTTTAATAGGTTAGGCATGGTGGCTCACGCCTGTAATCCCAGCACTTTGGGAGGCAGAGGTGGGTGGATCATTTGAGGTCAGCAGTTCGAGACCAGTCTGACCAACATGGCAAAACCCCACCTCTACTAAAAATACAAAAATTAGCCAGGTATGGTGGCGGGAGCCTGTAATCCCAGCTGTTTGGGAGGCTGAGGCAGGAGAATTGCTTGAACCCGGGAGACGGAGGTTGAAGTGAGCAAAGAACGTGCCACTACACTCCAGCCTGCACTCAATTTTTCTTGAGATGGAGAGGGAGACTCCATTTCAAGAAAAATAATAGTTTTTTTTTGTTTTGTTTTGGTTTTTTGAAACGGAGTCTCGCTATGTCGCCCAGGCTGGAGTGCAGTGGCATGATCTCGGCTCACTGCGACCTCCGCCTCCCGGGTTCATGCCATTCTTTTGCCTCAGCCTCCCAAGTAGCAGGGACTACAGGCGCCTGCCACCACGCCCAGCTAACTTTTTTTTTGTATTTTTAGTAGAAACGGGGTTTCAGCTGTTAGCCAGGATGGTCTCGATCTCCTGACCTCATGATCCGCCCGCCCTGGCCTCCCAAAGTGCTGGGATTACAGGTGTGAGCCACCATGCCTGGCCCAATAATAATAATTTTAACAGCCTGGGGAAATGTTTACGGTTTTTTTTTGTTTTGAGAGAGAGTCTCACTCTCGGCACAATCGTGACCTATCTCAGCTGACAGTAACCTCCTCTTCCGGGGTTCAAGTGAGCATGTCCGGCTAGGTTTTGTATTTTTAGTAGAGATGGAGTTTCTCTATGTTGGCCAGGCTGGTCTTGAACTCCTGATCTCAAATGATCTGCCCACCTCGGCCTCCGAAAGTGCTGGGATTACAGGGATCTCATCCCTCCAAAAGTGCTGGGATTACACGCCCGGCCTTATGGTATACTACTAAGTGGAAAAAGCCAGCAACAAAATGGTATACAGTGGGATATATGTTTTATTTTAAATTGTATATATACTAATGCAACAAGATTGGATCTTGGAACAGAAAAGGGATATTAGTGGAAAAACTGGTGGAGTCTGAATAAAGTCTGTAGTTTAATAAATAGTGCTGCCAGTATTAATTTCTCAGTATTGTTTTTGTTTTTGTTTTTGAGACAGGGTCTTGCTCTGTCACCCAGGCTGGAGTGTAGTGGCGTGGTGCAACCATGGCTCACTGCAGTCTCAACCTCCTAGGCTCAAGCGATCCTCCCACCTCAAGTCTCCTGAATAGCTGGGACTACATGTGTGCATTTTTTGTACAAACGGAGCCTCATTATGTTGCCGGGGCTGGTTTCAGACTCCTGGGCTCAAGTGATCCTCCTGCCTTGGCCTCCCAAAGTGCTGGGATTACAGATTGTGAGTCATCAGGCCTGGCCAGTTTCTCAGGTTTTTTTGTTGTTGTTGTTGTTGTTGTGTTTTGTTTTTTGAGACAGAGTCTCACTCTGTCGTCGCCTAGGCTGTAGTACAGTGGCATATTCTTGGATCACTGCAACCTCCACCTTCCAGATTCAAGTAAGTCTCGTGCCTCAGCCTCCTGAGTAGGATTACAGGCATGTGCCACCATGCCTGGCTAATTTTTGTATTTTTAGTAGAGATGGTTTTGCCACGTTGGCCAGGCTGGTCTTGAACTCGTGGCCTCAAGCGATCCACCTGCCTCAGCCTCCCAAAGTGCTGGGATTACAGGCGTGAGCCACCACACCTGGCCAATTTTGCAGTTTTGATCATTGTAATATGGTATCGTAAGATGTTAACATTAGGGGAAACTGGTTGAAGGGCATATGGGAACTTAGTATTATCTGTGCAGTTTTCCCATAAATCTAAAATGATTCCAAGATAAAAAGTTGTTTAGGTATATCTCTAAAGAGAGGATATTATAAGATAAGACAGACATAACCACAATGTGGATACTGTTTTTTTGTTTGTTTGTTTTTTGAGATGGCGTTTTTGCTCTTGTTGCCCAGGCTGGAGTACAGTGGTGCAATCTCCTCTCACCACAACCTTCACCTCCCGTATTCAAGCGATTCTCCAGCGTCAGCCTCCCGAGCAGCTGGGATTACGTGCATGCACCACCACACCTGGCTAATTTTGTATTTTTAGTAGAGATGGGGTTTCTTCACGTTGGTCAGGCTGGAATGCAGTGGCGCCATTTCGGCGCCATTTCGGCTCACTGCAACTTCTGCCTCCCAGGTTCAAGTGACTCTCCTGCCTCAGCCTCAGCCTCTTGAGTAGCTAGGATTAGAGACACCCGCCACCACGCCCAGATAATTTTTGTATTTTTAGTAAGAGATGGGGTTTCACCTTGTTGGTCAGGCTGGTCTTGAACTCCTGACCTTGTGATCCACCCACCTCGGCCTCCTAAAGTGCTGGGATTATCGGCATGAGTCACCACACCCAGCTTGGATACTGTTTTTTTATGAGTGGAAGAATGACTTTAATTTTGAGGGAGTGCTAAGAGAACTTTTTCGAATCTTTAAGTCTTCTATGTGCCTCAAAAATTGCTTTTGTAAATATAAAATAATCAATAAAAATATTTTTAAAGGGCAGGAATAAAATAACATGAAGGAAGGAGGAAGAAAGAGGAATGAGAGATCACCATGGTGGGTGTTCCCCTGTGTGGACTGCTAAGCTCCACTTCCATCCAAAGGACTGGAGTCATGGAGAGATCAGGAACCTGAACAGGAGAACCAGCCCCAGGAGCCTCCTTAACTGAAACGCTTAGGAGGGTCTGGTGAAAAGAAGTAAGATGGAACAGAGTTTGGAAAGGGTGAAGAAAGAACCAGCACCCAGCACTCTGAGTTTTCGGATACTTTGTGAGGACAGGACATTTTTTTTTTTTTTTTAAGAGATGGGGTCTCCCTATGTTACCCAGGCTGGCCTCAAACTCCAGGACTCGAGGGATCTTTCCACCTTTGTCTCCCAAAGTGCTGGGATTTCAGGCATGAGCCACTGCGCCTAACCGGAGGACAAAATTAAAACCACTGAAAGGAGAGTCAGACAGCTGCTTCTTCCCTCTCAAATCCCAAGCTTAGGAATGACCGTGACCTCTAGTTCTGGAGGTCACCCGTGCCCCACCTTGACTGTCATCACAAGCTGGCAGAGCCTTGGAGCTGCTGACAGATGAGCCCCTCACTACACAGCTGGTGATGCTCAGGTTTGAGTGTTGCCCCTGCAGGGAAGATTTTGAAACAACAAACATAGCCTTCAAGGGCGCTTTCTTTAGGAAACATCCCCCTGACAAATGAACATCAGAAACACTCCTGTAAAGGGATCTTTCCTCCCAATTTGAACCTCCTTCTGCATCTTCCCCTTCCCCGCCCAGACCTACGGGAAGTCAGAGAAGAGACCAGAAGTGCCTCCAAAGCAGAAAGATTTAGCTGAGCAGAAAGCAGAGGTGGGGAAAGGCCGAACCCATTCTTGCCATGGAAACATATTGGCTCTTCTGCAGGCAAAGTCCACGCTGAAAAGAAATGGCTCCGGAGGGCAAACCTCCATCAGAGGAGACAGTTTGGAAGCCAGATCCGAGCTCAAGTTAGGGAAGAAGAGGTCTAAGGGAGTTTCCCAAAGGGGCAAGTCCCAAGTGGCTTTAAGCAGAGATTAAGCATGATGGAGACATTGTGAGACTTTCAGGCACCACGTAAGAGGTGAGGCCGAATGAACACAATGGTCCTTTTCAGTTCTGAAATCCAATGAAGCCCGTCACAATCTCCTCCCAAAGACCCAAGTAGCTGGGTCTCTCAGCCTCCCATGTTTTAGAGGCAGCAGCAAAATGCTATGATGGCTCATATTTTAGAAACGGAAATTACAGGACAGATTGGGATTGGGGTTAGGCTGCTTGGTGGAGCTCAGTCAAGGCTGAGAGGCAGAGGCATAAAAGGTAATGCTATCTCCTTCCCCCTGAGGGTTTCAGGATAGAACCAGACAACCTCCCAATAAATCTCTAAATAGCAAAGACACCAAGGTAACTGGACTGGCTTCTGAAAAGCCTGGAGCGAGGAGGTGATTATGTCACTGTGAATACCAGGGATTCTACTCCCAAGCTCAGATGCCTGAGGTGCTAACTACAGGGTGGAGTTTGAGACTGGGGAGGGACAGCCAGAGGCGACAGAGCTCTGCCAGCTCCACATCTCCCATGGAGATCTTTCCCCAGCTAATATCACTGAGAGGCTGTGTGCTACAGTGGAGAAACTGTGCTCTGGGACCAGACAGACCCAGTGCCATGTACCATGCATGCAGTCATTCATTTCTCATTCGATGACCATTTAAGGAAATAACAATTACAAATCAGGCTCAGTGCTAGGATCTAGTAACCTTATGCCTGTGAGTAAGTCATTTAACTTTTTTTTTTTTTTTTTAATACAGAAAGCTTTTTTTTCTTCTTTGAAACAGGGTCTTGCTTTGTTGCCCAGGCTGGAGTACAATGGTGCAATCACGGCTCAAGTGATTCTCCTGCCTCAGGCTCCCAAGTAGCTGGGACCACAAGTGTGTGCCACTATGCCTGACAAATTTTTAACATTTTTTTGTGGAGACAAGGACTCACTATGTCTCCCAGGCTGTCTTGAACTCCTGACCTTAAGCGATCCTCTTCAGCTTCCCAAAGTGCTGGGATTACAGGCATGGGAGCCACCTTACTTGGTCACAATGAATGTTTGTTCATTCTTCTGTCTGTATAGAATCCTAAATGTGATGCTGTGTGGCAATGGAGAAGATCATATAAGATACAGTTTCTCTCCTTGTGGAGATGACAGTCTTCTCTGGAAAATAGAAAGTTGTACACAAACGTGACCCAGCAACATGGCAGCAAATGCAAAAATCTCAAGGCCGCAAACCAACTCCAGAGGGTAAAAAATGATTCGAGTTAAGTGGGATAAATCCAAGGAAGCAGGGTGGAGTGGGGGAAGTTCTGAGCTGAGTTTTTGAGGCCAGTTGGCTGGTGATGGTGAAAGATAATTACTTATTTCTGTGCTATACTTAAGGGCTTTACTAAGCACTTTAATAAACATCGTCAGGTTTGATTCTCACAAGTACCTCTAAGGTGGGCAGGTGCCACCTCCTTTTACAGATGGGGAAACTGAGGTCAAGTGACTTGCCTAAGGTGGCATCTCTGAAGAATGAGAGCTGAGGCCCCATCAGCTGGGTGTGCTCTGAGAGCCCTGAGTTCTCTGTCGGGCAGCAGAGGAGAGGGCTTGGCTGTCACTAAATTAGAGCTGCACCTCAGCAGTGTGTTACGGCGGCAGCACCAGCAGGCTCAGACAGAGCCCAGATCAGGAGGCTGAGGAGCTCAAAAGGGATTTGGTTGCCGGCTGTTACTCCACAGTCTTCAGAGTGGGGAATATAAAAGGGTCAAACAAGGGGCAGGAGGGCGCAAGGGGAGAGGCCGAGAGGTCTCATTCCCATTCTCCCCTGTGGGGCTGACTCTCTGACTTCAAGATAGGAATAAAAGGAGGAGGAGTCTGCTACACCCATCATTAAGTGTGCTCACAGTATTTATTCAACCAGTGACAAGGAGGGCCAAACAAGGGGAAAAATACTAGAACTGCAGCAAGACGGATGGGAATCACACTAGGGGAGGGACTTCCCAGGGCATCTGAGGCAAGGTGTAAAATCTCTACCTTCTCCTCTCTAAATGTCCCCACAACTGAATCCAGTGCAATACAGCCTGAATATGATAGATGGGTGAGATGGCATATGGAGGCCCCACTGCAGGCCTCTGATGATGGGGGTCCTCCTGGCTGAGTAGCTTTTCCCATTCTGGAAGGGATGTCCTGAATGTGCTAGGAGTTGTGAGAGATGGCTGGGATTCCAGTAAGTTTTGGCAGGATTTACTACTGTATCTGGACCTTTGGGGTTGAGGGAGGAGCAAGAAGCTGATACTGCCTACTTCAAGTGGCTATAAAGTCATTCTCACGGTCCTGATGCAATGCTCAAGATAAAAAGCAAGTGAGTAATTAATAACTAGGTTGTGAACTAACCTCTCGCTCCAAGGCATAGTACCGTTTTGCACAATCCATCCCCAGGCCTGCGGGAAGGAGAGACACTGGCCTGAGTCCAGGTGTCTGAGCAGGAACACCAGCCCCAGACTCCAAAAGAAGCTCCAGAAGAACAGAAGGAGTTGGTGGGAAGGGTCCCACTGCTGGGCTTCAGGGCCAGGAAAGGGAGAAGGAACAGACACAAGTAATGGCAGAGCACCATCCAGTCATGTTGGTCAGATAATGCATTATTTGTTCAGTAAGAAGTGAAGAGATAGAATGCTAGAACATTCAGCCAGGCGCAGTGGCTCACACCTGTAATCACAGCACTTTGGGAGGCCAGGCGGGTGGATCACTTGAGGTCAGGAGTTAGAGACCAGCCAGGCCAACATGGTGAAACCGCGTCTTTACTATTGATAAAAATACAAAAATTAGCCAGACGTGGTGGTGCATGTCTGTAATCCAAGCTACTTGGGAGGCTGAGGCAGGAGAATTGCTTGAACCCAGGAGGCGGAGGTTGCAGTGAGCTGAGATCATGCCACTGCACTCCAGCCTAGGTGAATAGAGTGAGACTCTGTCTCAAAAAAAAAAGAATGCTAGAACATCCATTTGTTCCCTGGCTGTCCAGAGCTGATGGTGCCCCAGATGAAGCAGCACTTGCAAGCAGTCACACCGAGGTGTGCTTACCATGGGTACTGAGTCTAGAGGACCTGCAGAAGGCACCTGGTCTGCATTTGGAGCAAAGAGCGCCCTCCCTCTACCTCCCTTCTTCACAACACCCCGCCCCCCGTGACACTCCTCCCCCCGTGACCCTCCTCCCCCAGCTATACTCCTCCCCGCTGCGACACTCCTCCCCCCCACCCCTGCGACACTCCTCCCATTTATATATCCTTTTTTGTTGTTGTTTGAGATGGAGCCTGGCTCTGTCGCCCAGGCTGGAGCGCAGTGGCACGATCTCTGCTCACTGCAACCTCTGCCTCCTGGGTTCAAGCAATTCTTCTGCCTCAGCCTCCTGAGTAGCTGGGACTACAGGTACACACCACCATGCCCAGCTAATTTTTGTATTTTTGGTAGAGACGGGGTTTCACCATGTTGGCCAGGCCAGTCTGGAACACCTGAGCTCGTGATCCGCGTGCCTCGGCCTCCCAAAGTGCTGGGATTATAGGCATGAGCCACCGTGCCCGGCCTCCATTATATATTCTTTCCCATGTTTTTTTTCTTCTTCTTTCCCATTCCCAGTTATTCTTTATTGTTTAACTCCCTCTTTTCCTAGACTTTTTTCTTTTTCCTTTAATTAATTAATTAATTAATTTCAGAGTGTCTCCTAGGGCTTCCATGTACAGTTGTACATGTGATTCACTTCCCAAGCACAAATAGGCATGCCTCATGGTTGTATCTACCTTGTTCTAAGTTGCATAAAAGCACTATATGGACCAGCAGTGGCCCTGGCACTTTCTTTGGGCCAGGTACTGTGCCAGGCATGTAGAAATACTTCCTGTCTCTCACTTCCTGTATTCCAGTGGATTCTTCTCCTCCTATCTCCATTTTACTCTTATGCCTACCCCCAGAATAGGTTTTCTGGAAATTTGGTGGAGTGCAAAGGTCACAGACTCTGGTCAGACAGATTTGGGCTTGCTGGTCAACTCTGCCCTTACTAGCCATAAACTTTGGACAAATTGCTGAACTTCACTGAGCCTAGGTTGCTCCTCTGTAAAATGGGTGTTACAGTGTCCATATCACGGGCTGTGAGAGGATCAGAGAATGCTTCGTTTAGTGTCTGACATAGAGCACTAAATAACCATTTCCCCCTGCCCCCAGGCCCTCCATACCTTTCCCCCTCTGTCCCCCAGCCCCTGGCTCTGGCCGGCTGCCTGTTTCTGTCCCCATTATCCCGCCAGTCTGTGTCTGCTTCCCCATTTCCCATTCCACGAAAATCGCCGTCCCTTGCATGGAAATGGAACCATTTTCAAAGCACTTCCATAAGCACCTCACATTTGCTCCTCGGCACTCTGACAGTGGACAGGAAGGGAATCGATTCTGCAGTTTACAGGAGGAGGTTCAAGCAGTGAAGATTAAGTGACTTCCAAGAGCTCCATGGCTACTGAGTGGCAGGCCTGGACTAGAGCTTGGGGCCCACTCCCCTTCACACCGAGCTCCCCTTCCAAGGATAAAAGAGGAGAAAGGGAGTGGCACCTGAAGTCCACCACATTCAGAACCTCACCTCCACCTTTCCTGCCTTGAACAGCTGAGCAGCAGAGGAGGGCCAAGACCCTGGAGAAGCTGCAGCACCAGAGTGGGGGCAGCAGACCACTATCACGGTCTAACTGCCAGAGTCGAACAGGAAGGCTGGGCCCTGTCAGAGATGCTGAGATCAGACCACAGGCCTGATAGCATCTCCAAGGCCTCCTAGTTGTTGGAAGGGCCTTCCTCTTCTCACTCACTTGTCCTAGATTGGATACAACATATTGGTGATAGAAGCCTCATCCCCATGGCCGGGCACAGTGGTTCATGCCTGTAATCCCAACACTGTGAGGCCAGAAGTTCGAGATCAGCCTGAGCAATAACATAGCAAGACCCCAGCTCTACAAACATTTTTTGAAAATTAGCCGGGCGTGGTGGCATGCCTATAGTCTCACCTACTCGGGAGGCTGAAATGGGAGGATCCCTTGAGCCCAGGAGTTAGAGGCTGCAGTGATCTGTGATTGTGCCACTGCACTCCAGCCTGGATGACCATGCTTAGGTGTGTGCACATAGATCGTAGCTTGTTCACATGAATATTCCTTCCTGGGCTTTATAGTTTTCAAAGTGGTTTCATGTGCAGCATGTCATTTTGTCCTCACAATGACCTTGGGAGACAGGTGTTATTATATAAGGGAAATGTAAACTTAGAGAAGTAGTGACTCGTCCACGAAACCACTCAGTGTTGGAGCACGGCCTCAACTTCTACTTCTTCATCCAGATCTACTCCTAAGGAAGGTGACCCAAGGGGGCAGAGGCTGCCGGATGCTTGGAACTGGGGATGCTAAGAAAGGACAATGTTCTACCTTTGTTACCTGAGAAGTCTGGTAAAACAGGACTTTTCTTCCCTGGAGGGAGCAGGGCAGTGGTGGGGGCTTGGCCCAGCTCTCCAGACCTCCCAGAGATGGTGGAGGAAGGACAAGGGGAAAGAAGGAGGCATTCAAGAGGTGGGCTGGCTGCACGGCCACACTCCTGCACTGCACTGTGCCCTCGCCCCTGCACTTAGGAGGGCAGCCAGTGTTTCCTCCTACTGTCAATTTCCTGTTCATCCCCAGTACCCTGGCGTTTGCAAGGACAGAGCCTTTGCATTCGCATTTAAATTCCTGTCCCTTCTCTGCACAGCCCTGTGAATATGCACACATACCCCCACCCCCAAGGCCACACAGCAGCCTTCTTCAATGTCGTTGGCTCCATCAGCCCTGGTGTCTCTGCCACACGAAGGGGGAGCCTCCCACGGTGATTATAAGCTCCCTAGAGAGAGAGGCCTGTCATTAGCAGCAGACTTTCCACCTCCCTTAAGCGGCTGGCTCTCCTGCTTTTCCTAAGAATAATGTACCAGGGCTCTCGCAGACTGCCCGCCTACATAGGGCCTGCAGTGCGGATGTGTAGCAGCCTCTGGGAGAAGAGAGGGTGCCCAGGGCTCCCACTTGGGGTGGGTCGCCTCTGTCTTGGAGAGCTGGTATCCGGAAGTCCAGCCACTTTAACCATGCCACCCTCCCTACCTTCTGGAGAAAACTAAGCCCAGGAAAAAGGGAGGTCAGAGGAGCTGCCACAGGGCAAGTGGCTCAGGGAGGTGGGGGTTCTCCCTGGGGGGGCTTCCCTCTGGTGCTCCTTCCCTAAAACACTTAGGAGGCGGACAGCTCCCTCAAGCTCTCTCTGGGCTCCAGGAAGCTGGCAGTGCCTCTGCAGCCAGAGGTAAAACAGAATCTTCTGAAGCATGCAGCAGAGAGCCCCAAGAGAACAGCCCCCTGAGATTGGCCTGTCCTCTCCTTGTCACCACGCAGTCTCTTAGACAAGCTCCTTATTAGAATCTGTAAAGAGTCAGACGGGAAATATTGCAGGGACTATATAGTCTCCGTCACAACTACTCACCTTTGTGCTTGTAGCATAGAGCAGCCGTAGATAACACAGAAATGAATGGGTGTTGCTGTATTCTAATGAAATTTTATTTATGCACACTGAAATTTGAATTTCATACAATTTTCATATGTCATGAAATATTCTTCTTCTTTTGATTTTTTTCAACTACTTAAAAATGTAAAACCATTGATCACTCAGGGATCATACAAAACCCGGTGGTATGGCCGGGTACAGTGGCTCACGCCTATAATCCTGGCACTTTGGGAGGCCAAGGCGGGCGGATCATGAGGTCAGGAGATCGAGACCATCCTGACTAACACGGTGAAACCCCGTCTCTACTAAAAATACAAAAAAATTAGCTGGGTGTGGTGGCGAGCGCTTGTAGTCCTGGCTACTCGGGAGGTTGAGGCAGGAGAATGGCGTGAACCCGTGAGGCGGAGCTTGCAGATTGTGCCACTGCACTCCAGCCTGGGCGACAGAGCGAGACTCTGTCTCAAAAAAAAAACAAAAAAATTAGCTGGGCATGGTGGCATGCGCCTGTAGTCCCAGCTACTCAGGAGGCTGAGGCAGGAGAATTGCTGGAACCCAGGAGGCAGAGGTCACAATGAGCCAAGATCATGCCACTGCACTCCAGTAAGACTCCGTCTAAAACAAAACAAAACAAAACAAACAAACAAAAAACAAACAAAACAAAACCCAGCGGTGGTCTGGTTTTGGTCTGTGGATGGTGGCATTCTGTTTATCCCTCCATCAGGGTTGCCTCGTCTTGCAGCCTTCTTAAATGAAGAGCATGATACAGTTAATTAAAGGAGTGGAGGTGAGATTAGTGTGTAACGGCAGCCAGACTCTATTTTACTATCTCTGGATAACCGCGTGGATTATTTTTAATCCATATCTATTTTGCACTTTCATGTAATTCTCTCATCCTCATTGCAATCTTAGAAGTCAAGCGATAGCATTTCTGTTTTACAGATGGGGAAAATTAAATTCAAAGAAGTAAAGTAACTTGTCTGGGATTACACAGCTAATATATGGCAAACCTAGGATGCAAACCTACACTTATTTGGTTTATTTTGTTCCGATACTTGGTTTTCTAGTCTCTGAGGTCAGCGTTCTGCCCACAAATGGGCCTTCTCCAGTCTCACTGCAACATCAGAGGGATTCATTTATCACCCAGTGAAGTATTTGGCTGGGCGCAGTGGCTCACGCCTGTAATCCCAGCACTTTGGGAGGCTGAGGCGGGCAGATCACAAGGTCAGGAGTTCAAGACAAGCCTGACCAACATGGAAAAACCCCGCCTCTACTAAAATACAAAACAAATTAGCCGAGCATGGTGGTGTGCGCCTGTAATCCCAGCTACTCGGGAGGCTGAGGCAGAAGAGTTGCTTGAACCTGGGAGGTGGAGATTATAGTGAGCTGAGATTGTGCCACTGTGCTCCAGCCTGGGCGACAGAGTGAGACTGCGTCTCAAAAAAAAAATAAAAAAATAAATAAAAAATAAAAATAAATAAATAAAAGAAAGCCAGAGTAAGAGAGGCAGAAATGGGGTGAGATAAGTGGGCAGAAACCAGACCACATGAATTTCATTCTCACGCAACAGGAAGACATTAAAAGGAGTCAAACAGAGGAATGACATGATGTAACTGACTTAAAAAATTTTGTTTTTTGAGACAGTGGCTTGCTCTGTTGTCCAGGCTGGAGTGCAGTGGCGCCATCATGGCTCACTGCAGCCTCAACCTCCTGGCTCAAGTAAGTCTCCTGCCTTAGCCTCCCTAAGTGCTGGGACTTATAGGTGGGAGCCACTGCACCTGGCCATAATGTACATTTTTATTTTTATGTTTTATTTATTTATTTTTTTGGGACAGAGTCTCTCTCTGTTGCCCAGGCAACAGAGAGAGACTCTGTTGTGCAGGGGCATGATCTCGGCTCACTGCAACCTCTGCCTCCTGGGTTCAAGCAATTCTCCTGCCTCAGCCTCCCGAGTAGCTGGGACTACAGACGCATGCCAACATGCCTGGCTAATCTTTTGTATTTTTAGTAGAGACAGGGTTTCACCATGCTGGCCAGGCTGGTCTCGAACTCCTGACCTCATGACCTGCCTGCCTCGGCCTCCCAAAGTGCTGGGATTCCAGGCATGAGCCACCGTGCCCAGTCTACCCATAATGTACTTTTTTTTTTTTTTTGAGAGGGAGTCTCGCTTTGTTGCCCATCGCCCAGGCTGGAGTGCAGGAGCACGATCTAGGCTCACTGCAGCCTCTGCCTCCTGGGTTCAAGAGATTATCCTGCCTCAGCCTCTCGAGCAGCTGGGATTACAGGCATGCATCACCATACCCAGCTAATTTTTTTTGTTGTCGTATTTTGTTGTTGAGACGGGGTTTTGTCCTGTTGGCCAGACTGGTCTCGAACTCCTGACCTCAGGGGGATCTGCCCGCCTTGGCCTCCCAAAGTGCAAGGATTACAAGCATGAGCCACCATGCCCAGCCCCATAATGTACATTTTTAAAGGTCATTTTGGGAGATATAAATTTGGCAGGGATCAATAAAACCAGTGAAAAAAGTAATGATTGCCACAAAGAAGTTTGGAATAGAACAAAAAATGTGCTGTGACCACTAGAGTGGCGGGGAGGGTCTTGAATGAGGTGGGAGGGCTCTTTTAACCTGGCCATATACAAAGCAAACTCTATCTCTATCCTCCTCCTTCTATCTCCCCTACCCCATGCCCACTTTGGAGGAGGCAAGACCAGAGGCCTAAAGGATGATGGGCGAGAGAATTGGCAGACCATGCATTCAGGGGTATAGTGGCCTGTTGTCCCTGGTCACCACCACCATTGGCTTCAAAGGCCAGGGGCTCTTCCCACCCACATCTCTGGCTCCAGGGGAAAGCAGGAGGAAGTCAGGAGCTGGGAGGTACCAGAGGCAGGAAGAGTAGATGAGAGCAGGAAACAGAGACTCGAGAGCCTGTGATCCCCTTCTCTTCCAAAAGACCCGAAGGGAGGTAACCCATGTTCAAAAGAAACAAGAGTGGGAACAAGGAAAGGAGGGTTCTATTTCCCCCCCAATTCCAGTGGCCTAGGGCTGGGGAACAGTCCCACGATGGGATCAAAAGGTCAAGTGTCTTCATGAGATCAAAGGTAGCCCTGGGAGGAGGGCTGGCAGGGCCAGGCACTTTCTGGAAGGCGTTGGAGGGACCAAGGACTTTGGCTGCTTGGGGTTTGGAATCTGAAGAAGGGGTGGTTTAGTGGGTGGTTTGCATGTGCCAGGCTGGAGGAGAGGGGCAGGCGAGCATCTTGTCCAACACACCCTAGTAGCTGCTCCAAAGAGGGATGCCGACTGTCTGTGCCAGGCCTTTAATAAAGCAAGGAGAAGCTCACCTTGAAAGCAGAAAAAACAGAGTGTGGAGTACCCAGCCAAGCAGTAACTGAACTAGTGACTCCTTGGGCCAAACCGTATTTGCGAATTCCTGCTCTGCTTTGAGGCAAACCCTATGCTCCAGAGAGGGGGCCTGTATCTAATTCAGTCCACTGCTGAGTCCGGTCTCCCTACCTGAGTTCAATCTGTCCTCTGTCTTACTCATATGCCCCCTACAAGCTTTCTTTAAACCAAACTCCTTTTCAAAGGTCTTTCCTGACTAGCCAGCCCCAATATCTTTTTCTTTTTCTTTTTTTTTTTTTGAGACGGAGTCTTGCTCTGTTGCCCAGGCAGGAGTGCAGTGGTGCAATCTTGGCTCACTGCAACCTCTGCCTCCTAGGTTCAAGTGATTCTCCTGCCTCAGCCTCCCCAGTAGCTGGACTACAGGTGCCTGCCACCATGTCTGGCTAATTTTTGTATTTTTAGTAGAAACAGGGTTTCACCATGTTGGCCAGGCTGGTCTCGAACTCCTGACCTCAGGTGATCCGCCCGCCTCGGCCTCCCAAAGTACTAGGATTACAGGCGTGAGACACCAAGCCTTACTTTGTTTGTTTGTTTGTTTGTTTGAGACAGCGTCTTGCTCTGTCACCCAGGCTGGAGTGCAGTGGCACAATCAACTCACTGCAGCCTTGAGCTCCCAGGCTCAAGTGATCCTCCTGCCTCAGCCTCCTAAACTGCTGGGACTACAGGCATGAGTCACTGCACCCCTAATATCTATTATTTCTTTACTTCCCATTAGGGAGGGGAGGCAGAAAGGAAACTAATATTCATTCAGGGACTACTGTGAGTCAAGAACTTTATGTATCCTATTTTACTCATTCCTCAGGACTCTTATGAGAAAGTTACTATTATATCTTCATTTTACAGATTAGAAAATGTAGTCTCAGAGAGATTAAGTACCTTGCCCAGAACACACAGCTAAAAAGTGGGGGAGGCAGGGTTTAATAAGGTGTTCCCAAAGCCCCTGCTGTCATCACTGTTAGAGCTACTTCGGGATTCCTGTGACCTGCATGTATATCATTTCACTCACTGTCCCATGCCATGTCCACTGTCACTCTCACCCATATATCACCATTTGTTCCCTATATGTAATTTGGCCTCCTGTAGTCCCAACTGCTTAATACTAATGATGACCATGCATCCTTTGATCAATCCTTTCATCAGACTGAGCCTTGATTTTTGGCTCATTGTTCGTGGAAACCACCACCCCCCACCATCATTCTTGCTTTCTTCCCTACTCCCACCTGGACTGCAGTGCTACAGCAGATTGTCCTGAGTCATTTCCAAGGAACGCTGACTGAGGATCTGATGTGTGCCTGGCACGATACTGTCACTGGATAGACAAACACCTAAAAACTTGATGTTCACATAAAAATGAACTGTCACATGAATGTCCATAGCAGCCTTATTTGTATAGCCCCAAATGGAAAACAACTCAAATGTCCTTCGACAGGTGAATGTTCAAACAAACTCTGGTACTAACATACCACAGATTACTGCTAAGCAATAAAAAGGAATGAACTATCTTTTTTTTTTTGGGACAGAGTCTCGCTCTGTCGCCTAGGCTGGAGTGCAGTGGTGTGATCTCGGCTGACTGCAACCTTTGCCTTCTGGGTTTAAGCAATTCTCATGCCTCAGCCTCCCGAGTGGCTGGGACTACAGGCACGCACCACCATGCCCGGCTAATTTTTGTATATTTTGTAGAGATGAGGTTTTGCCGTGTTGCCCAGGCTGGTCTTGAACCCCTGAGCTCAAGCAATCTGCCCACCTGGCCTCCCAAAGTGCTGGGATTACAGGAGTGAACCACCGTGCCCAGCCAGGAATAAACTTTTGATGTATGCAATGACTTAGATGGATCTGTAGGGAATTATGCCAAGAGAAAAGCCAAACCCTAACAGTCACATGCCATATGATTCCCTTCACAGAACGTTTTCAAAAGAAAATTTAGAAATGGAGGACAGAATAGTCGTTGCCAGGAATTAGGTACAGAAAGGAGAATGGGAAGGGAGGAAGTGTGGTTATAAGAGGGCAACATGAGGGACCCCTTCGTGTAGTAACTATTCAGAATCTGGACTGAGGTGGTGGATACTCACATATGGGTGATGAAATTGTATAAAACTCAACACACACACGCACACACACAGGTACAAATAAAACAGGAAATCTGAATAAGGTTGTTGGATTATATCAGTGTCAATATCCTGGTTGTGATATTTTACCGTAGTTTTGCAAAGTATCATCAATGGAGGAAACTGGGCAAGTATACAAGGGATTTCTCAGTATTGTTTCTTATAACTGCATGTGAATCTACAATGATCTCAATAAAATGTTTAATTCAAAAAAAGACTTGAGGCCAGGCGCAGTGGCTCATGTCTGTAATCCTAGCACTTTGGGAGGCCGAGGTGGATGGATCACTTAAAGTCGAGAGTTTGAGATCAGCCTGGCCAACATGGTGAAACCTTGTCTCTACTAAAAATAAAAAAATTAGTCTGGTGTGGTGGTGCACACTTGTAATCCCAGCTACTCAGGAGGCTGAGGCAGAATTGCTTGAACCTGGGAGGCAGAGGTTACAGTGAGCAGAGATCACGCCACTGCACTCCAGCCTGGGCGACAGAGCAAGGCTCCATCTCAAAAACAAAACAAAACAAAACAACACAAAAAACAACCAAACACAACAGACGAAAGGTCTCCTGCCCTCAAAGGGCTTGTACTCTCAACTGTGTTCCTGGTTTCTTTCCTCTGCCTGTTTCTCTTATCTAGCTGAATGCCATCAATGCACAACAAGTGACTGTCCTGATTTTCTTCCGGGAAGACATAGCTAAATGATCGGTGAAGGACCATATATTCAGGTTACTCCTCTTCCCAATTTCCCCAATTCCAGTCTCTTCAACTTTGACATTTTATTTTTTTAAAGGAGAATTGGGAGGTGGGAAGCTCTTAGAAACTTCAGGATAGCCCTGTGTTTCTTGTTTGTGTTTGGCCTGTTCATGTGTATGATAGAGAAATAGAGGCGGAGTATGAAATTTTTGCGTATTTGGGAGGGTTGGGGGCTGAAAGAGAAGAGGCCAGAGATTTTCTCTTGTGTAATCCCACATTGCCAGGCTCCCAGCTGACCAGCTTCCATCTCACTGTAGGTATTGAAGAGACCATGGAACTGCTGTGGGTCTCTCTCTCTCTCTCTTTCTCTCCAGTAGTGGAAAGAGGAAAGGTGCCCAGAACCCTCACATCCTGGAATCTGCTCCATGAGTAACCTCTCTAGGGAAACAGCAGCGCAGCTGTTTCCTGGACTGGTAACTTCTCTCCCCAGCCCTCCTCACCTATAGTCCCCAACTGACTGTTTTCTGAAACCACCTCCCAGAGACTGTGCTGACTGAGGGAGGCTCTGGAGGGAGAGGAAGATCTCGAAGCCTCGTCCTGGGACTTCAGCCAATCTCCCCTGCCTCCCCACTGTGTCCCTGCCCCCAACCCCAGCCAAGCTTGGAGCAGCCGGCTCTGTCTCCAGCAGCTGTATACAGCAGGGGTGGGGTACAGTCACACTCCCTCACTCCCAGGCTGCAGCTAAGGGGCTGTGAATAATGAATAAAAAACTTGACTTCCTCAGGGGTCTGGTTGACATCCAGCCTGTATCCACCACCTAATCCCATCCTTTGCTTGGGTTTTCTCAACGTATCCATGTCCTGGCCATGCCCAGTGGCAGGTCTGGAGGCTCCTGCTGGCAGAAGGAAATGGTTCCTGTCTCCAGGTGGGGCCGGGCACCCCTCGAGAGGGTGGGGAAGGCAAGAAGTAGGAGCAGCTGCTTCCTTTCTTGTCCTTCCCAGATACCCATGACGAGGGGGCACCAGGGACTTGGGTTTCCCAGCTCAGCTAAGAAACTATTTCCTTTCATTAAAGAGGCATGTAATTAGCCCGGGGAAATGGGAGGACCCTGGAGAGTGAACACATCCTTTGCTGCATTGACAAGACAGGGGCTCCAGAGAGATGAGAAGCCCCTGTTCCAGCCCCCCACCCTCCCAAACACACAAAAATTCCACACTCTGCCCCTCTATTTCTCTATCATACACATGAAGAGGCTAAACACAAACAAGAAACACTAAGTGTGCCCTAGGGTACATAGAAGCCCCTTAAAATCTTGCTGCATTAGGAGCACTGTGCACAGGAGGCAGGCAGATGCAAGCCCGGCCCCAGCTATAAGTCCTAGTTGTGCGTTCCTAGAGGTGCTGTGCCTCCTTGTGATCCTTTTCTCTCTGCTTCTAGTCCAGGTCTGGGTTGCCAGATGGATTGCAGTGGTCAAGGTGAAAAAGCAGAGCTTTCTTGGGGCTCCCTAAGCCAGGCAGGGCAAGTGGGGCCAAGGGTTGGGCTTCTTCCCCTGAAGCCAGCTTTGTCCCTTGCTCTTTGATAAGACCCATAGGATGAAAAACTCAAGACCAAATCACTAGGAAAAAAAATGTAGGAAACATTTAGATCAGTAGTTCTCAGTTGGAGGCAATTTTGTTCCCCAGTGTACATGTGGCAGTGTCTGAACAATTTTCTTTTTATTTTTTTAATAACGACTAGGGAGGCCGGGTGCGATGGCTCATGGCTGTAATCCCAGCACTTTGGGAGGCCAAGGCAGGCAGATCACGAGGTCAGGAGTTCAAGACGAGCCTGGCCAACATGGTGAAACCCCATCTCTACTAAAATTACAAAAATTAGTGGGGTGTGGTAGCATGCGCCTGTAATCTCAGCTACTCCAGAGGCTGAGGCAGGAGAATTGCTTGAAACCAGAAGGCAGAGGTTGCAGTGAGCCAAGATCATGCCACTGCACTCCAGCCTGGGCAAAAGAGTGAGACTCCATCTCAAAAAACAAACAAACAAAAAAATGACTAGGGAAGAGAATGCTATTGGCACCTGACAGATAGAGGCCAGGGTTGCTGCTAGACACCCTGCAGTGCACAGGACAGCTCCCCAAGACAAAGACTTATCTGTCAATTTGTGCTAAGGTTAGGAAATCCTGATTTAGGCTAGGGGTGGTGGCTCACTCCATTGCACTCCAGCCTTGGTGACACGAGTGAAATTCCGTCTCAAAAAAAAAAAAAAAAAAAAGGAAATCCTGATTTAGATAATCCAACATTTCTCTGACTCCTTAGGATAAAAATTTCTCCTTCCTCCCCATCCCACAGGAAAAAAAAAAAAACCCCACAAAACTGTCCACTTAACAAGGTATCACTTCCTGATCACTTCAGGTCGATTTTTCTTCTCTCAAGAAAAAAAAAAATGAAAGCAAAGCTCCCCACTAACAAAAAATTTGTCCTCCATTTAGCTGGCAGATCAGTTTTCATCCCCTTCCACAGTGGCACATTTATAAAAAAATAAAAAATAAAAAGGAGAACCACAGCCAAATAATAAAACAATATCTCCGTAAGTAAAGAGTACAGCCTTGTTTACCTAGTCGCCACTGTTTATTCTGAAAGCCTACACTAAGCAAATAGTGAGCCTGACAGCTAGGTTGGAGGGAAGAGGTCTCTAGGCCACGAAGGTGCAAAGCCCTCTTTCAGATCACAGCCTCCACCATTTCCCTTCAGCATGGTGGGTGCAAGACCACCCCCAGCCATGAACAACTTGAGTTCCTAGAGGGAGGTGGTCCTTTTCTTCATGCTTCACACTTCTTGTTCACCTTCTATTCACCATCAGCTGTTCTCTACCTCCCAGCAACACCGAGAGCCCGAGAGCCCGTAGTTCTACAAAGCTGACAATGAGAGTCTATCCACCTATGTGTGGATGTGAATTCCAGGCCTCTCCACCACACTCTGACTCTGCTAAGCCCCTGTAGGGAGGCAGAGGCGAGCCAGAGGCTGACTGATGGGAAATACCCAGTGTGGCCTGTTTTCCTCTCCAAGGCTCAAATAAACTCAAGTCATGTGCACCAAGGGAGCAAGGGAAAAGGAACAAGAGAGCTGTGTGGGGTTATTCTGCATCTCAACAGCCCACCACCGGCCCCTCCCTCCTTTTTAGGAATCCACTGCAGCATTAGAGAGAGAGGCAAGAGCGAGCTCACAGTACTCCCAACCCACCCCACTGCCCAGCTCTTATTATTATGGTCCCATTTCCTAGGGTGGAGCTTTCACATTCATTGTCTCACAGGGGGTACTAGTTACCTATCATTTCCATCATGCCTTCCACCCATCACCTAACCAGGGAGATCTGACCAGCCAAGAGAATGTTATGAGGCCAGTCTGGTTGGTGCCCTTCTGAAAGTTAGGGCGTTCCAACAGAGACCTCTGTCTGGCTCCATCCACAAGTATCAGAATGTACATAAGAAGCGTGTTGTTTGCCAGATAGTTCACAGAACAAGTATAAATAAACAGATAGCGTCTGCAGCAAGGCAGCCAGGGAGGCACAGAGGGAGTCAGGAGCGCTGAGACATGGTGGACCGTAGGATTCCAACCTGCCCTCCCTTCCCCTTATTTACCCAGTTTGCACCATCATCCCATCCTTGAGAGAAAACATGGAAAAAGGGAACTTCCCTCGGCAGCAAGAATGAAAGGTACTGTGGCTCAGCAACCAAGGCTCCTCCTTGTTTCTGCTACTGATGTCCATTTAACTTCTTATCTCCCAGGGTGAAGATATTACAGCAAGGCCTTTTGCCGGGCAGCTTCATGTTTGATCCTTATGACAACCCTGAAAAGTAGATGTTACTGACCTGGTTAACAGTCTCAGAAACTGAGACTCAGAGAGATTGTGTTCCCAAAGACCTAGCTGGTTAGTGGAGAGCCAGAACTCAGACCTAGGTCCCTAACTTTCTGTCTAGAGTTTTTCCCACCCTATCTCTCTTTTCATCTATTTTTGGTCAATTCACTGCTCCCTGATGCTTCTGCTGGAGGCTCGATATTCTGGGAAGCAAGTGAAGGGAAGCAAAATACAGCTGATCAGTGCTGACCTTAGTCAACAAAAAGCTTGCAGAGAGTTGTGGTTGTCAGGCTTTGCTGCTTACCCATCTCTAGACCTCTGTTTCTTCCTCTGTAGATTGAGGACAGTAATATTACCTGTAACTCATGGGTCAGTGGTAAAGATTCAATGGTAAAAGGCAGGATAAGTGCTCAAGATGATGCCTTGAACATAGTAAGCCCTCAATAAAGGGGAGCTGCGGTTATTATTAAGACAGTGTTGGAGAAAGTACAAGAGCCACAGTTTCTCCTGGGTAAGACGTAGATTATTAAAGGCTGATACTGTATATGTTCTCTTGGCTCCTCTCTTGAACATGAACATCTGTGGTTTCTCAAAGACATTTTCAGGATCCAGTTTTCTTTTCAAAAAGAGGAAGGAAAAAAACCCCAAGGCCTGAATCTATAGGAAGTCCAAATGCACCCAGGATTCTTAAGTCACAAGATAAAAAGTGGAGATGCTTGAAGAGGCATCTGACAGTGGAATTCATCGAAGAGGAAAAGGTCAGCTCTATCTCTGGTGACTCCAACAGAGGAATGAAACCATCCAAGAATGAAGAAAATTATTTCCAGGAATGGCAAATGAGGATGGAACCATAGGATTTAGTTATTGTTGTTAAACCAAACCCAGAGGGTGCAATAATGGGTCTGTCTCAATAACATCACTCCGGCCAAGTTGCTTTTTCCAAGAAGGAAAGAATAAGGATTTAGTCCAGCTGATTCTTCGGCATGATTTAAACCAGCAGTGGTTGTCAAACCTTAGTGTGCCTCAGAATCAACTGGAGGGCTTGTTAAATCCAACTGCGAAGTCTCATCCCGAGTTTCTGATTTAATGGATTGGGGGTGGGACCCAGGATTTTGCATTTTGAACAAGCTACCAGCTGATGCGGAGACTGCTGGTCCATCCAGGGACCACATTTCGAGAACCACTGATTTAAAGCACGTTTCTATGGGCAATCAGAGAATATCAAGTCACAGAAATCTTTCTTTTTTTTTTTTTGAGACAGAGTCTGGCTCTGTCACCCAGGCTGGAGTGCAGTGGTGAGATCTCGGCTGTGTGCTAGCTCCGCCTCCTGGGTTCACGCTATTTTCCCACCTCAGCCTCCCGAGTAACTGGGACTACAGGCGCCCGCCACCACGCCTGGCTAATTTTGTTTTTGTGTTTTTAGTAGAGACAGGGTTTCACTGTGTTAGCCAGGATGGTCTCGATCTCCTGACCTCATGATCTGCCCACCTCAGCCTCCCAAAGTGCTAGGATTACAGACGTGAGCCACTGCGCCCAGCCTCAAATTGTAGAATTCTTAATACCTTGATACTCAATATGTATAACAGTTGCATTTACTTATTAGCCTCTCTCCTCTCTTCATTCACATTGATTTGAAAATGAATATGTGTGTTCTTAATTAAGAATCTTATGGTAAAACAGGAAAAATCAAGAGCAAAAAACCCAAAACAAGAAACTTCCTTTGCAAGTCTGATTGACATAACAAGAACTAACTTGGCTTGTCAAGTAGGTAGACACGGGGGCTCCAGAAGCAGAGCTGCTTATTTCTCACTCTACTCCTTCACCACTGAGCACCTTCAGACTGAGAATCGGCCTTGCGTATGTTTATTTCCAACTAAGTTAGTATTCTGACTCCACAAGAATGTTGTGAAAGCGAAGCCTCGGGAAAAAATGCTATCCCAGTTTTCAGTGAAGTTTTCTTAATACCATACTCTTAAGAGGGAACAAAATCCAGTTCTCACGACCTTAAATGCTGACACTTGTCCAAAAGGCCTAATGAGGGGGAAGCATGCGTCATGCACATTAACAGAACTCAGTGATAGAAATTGTGTTGAGACAAGTGAAAATTTTACCAAAGCCAAATGACTAGTTCTATCTCCTTCAGCAAGATAACACGACAAGAGGAACTTCAGACTTCTGAGAGTTATCTTATCTATCCAAGAAGCACACATGATGATCTTAGCAATCTGGAGGAAGTGGGTATTACAAGATAACAGGCTCCTGACCAAAATTTCAGTATTTATACAGTCTCTTACTCAACTTACATAAATCAAACATTTAAAAAAGGCCTCTTCACTATGTTGAAATTAGGTCTTCCCCAGAGATTGAAGAGGATTTGCAGGGGATGAGGGCGGTGTCTATCTTATAGCTTGTCCCTGGGGTTCCATTGCCAAAATGTTATCAGTCTATGTAAGGGTGTCATGATAGGGGCCATCCACAAAAAACATTCTAGTGAGGCTTCAGTATTGTGAGAACACAGGATGTCACATTTCATCAGTAAAACAGCCCAGCTGAGCCCCAGAGTTCTGTCCCCAATCATGGCTCCTATAAGTTTTGTGGCTTCCTTTCTGGTATTGAACTTGAAAGATCAAGGACACAAAAATAGGATGATTTCGTAGACTGAAAATATGCTATTGACAAGTATTTCTAATCAGGTTTCCAGTCCAAAATGAATGTTCTCTCACTTGTAATATATATCCCATAACTGGAAATACAGTTTGAAACCATTGGATACAATTCTTTTTTTCCTATGAGAAGCTAAAGAAGCATTCAAGATCCAGTCAATAATTCTGTGTATGCACACTGGGAAGAAACAAAACAAAACAAAACTTTTACTAGTGCAGGTGACTTGGAAGTTCCTGTCACTCTTCCCTCCCCTCTAACACCATCCTATACTGTGAGTTGGTTAAAGTTTACCTTTCTGCAAGAGTGTTCTTACTAATAAATAACTCATTTATACTTCACAGACAAAGCTAAAAGGATTTCAGTTCTGCAGGAATGAGGTTTTCAGCCCCCATAAACCTTGCCTGGAGGTACATCGCTGCTTTTGTTTGAGGCTAGTTGGTCTACAATGCCAACAGCAACACATGTGCATAGACAGCCTGTGTTCCAGGCAGTGAGTACCTATGGTCTTACTCATTCTCATAATGTCCCTTTGTTTTTTTTTTTTTTGTTTTTTTTTTAGACGGAGTCTTGCTCTGTCACCCAAGCTGGAGTGCAATGGCGCAATCTTGGCTCACTGCAAATTCCACCTCCTAGGTTCAAGCAATTCTCATGCCTCAGCCTCCCGAGTAGTTGGGATTACAGGCGCCTGCCACCATGCCCAGCTTTTTTGTATTTTTAGTAGAGACAGGGTTTCACCATCTTGGCCAGGCTGGTCTCGAACTCCTGATCTCAGGTGGTCTGCCCGCCTTAGTCTGCCAAAGTGCTGCAATTACAGGCATGAGCCACAGTGCCCTGCCCCATAATGTCCCTTTGAAGCAGAGGAGAATCAGTCCCTTATAATCCTCATTATATAAAAAGAAGCAGCGAGCAGAGTGGGAGGTAGGCGGGTAAGTTGACTTGCCCAAGATCACCCTGTCGATTGATCTGACTTCATCTGCAACCAGCCACATAGCTTCTCCAAAGCAGGTCATCAGACAAGGAAAAGTGATTGGGGATTCAAATAAAACAAATGACTACTCATGCTATAGTTAGCACTACGTGCTGTTCTGCACTCTGCTGTGGAACACCTGTTGTACTTTTCATACTATTCACATGCATTACCTGGAATACTCCAGTTTTCAACATTGCCTGCTTCAGTTCCTTAAACCTTAGAAATATCCAGACATGCCAATATTATGAGACCAAACTATATCTTAAACTGTTTTTCCTGTTGAGGAGTATGAAAGAACTCTTCATTGTAGCACAGGTCCCAGTTTTTGGTTGGAATATAGTCACCATAATTTTCATTGCCAATAAATACTGCTGGCTAATTCAGAGGTGACCTGTGGATGCAACACGTGCTCTAAGAACTCCTGTTTCCACTGTCTGGCATTATTAGTGTGTCCTTACTTAGACTTAGCTCTTCCAGAGAGAGAGAGCCATCTGCTTCTCAGTGACTGCGCAATGGTGTTGACTTCTAGAGAAGAGTAGCCCAAGAGCCAAATATTAGAGGTCTTACTGCTTCCCTTAAGTGCATGGCAAGAGAAAGAGGGAAAGCAAGGTGATAAAAGGACTGACTTGCTTTGCCAATGGCCCAGCACTGGTCCATTTTATAAAGTCTAGCACAAAAACCACTCTTTTGAATTAGATACTGTGTATATCCTGTGTACTTGAAGTCATACCAGCATTCCCTACAATAGAGCTTAGGAATGCTATTTATCTTGTACTCAGGCCAACTGTGTGGCTGTCTACCGAACAGCTGGTTCCCCATCCACCTCTAGGGCTACCTAGTTCATGTATAAACAATATTTTTGCATCAACAACACTAACCCCGTGGAAACTAATTGTTCATCTACACACACACACGCGCACGCACGCGTGCATGCACACATACACACACTCAAGAAGGAAAAGAAAGATGGGGCAAATTAGGTCAGAGGCAGGAGGAAAAGACAAAACAGTGGGAGCTTGGGGTTTGTAACTGAGATGTGGCGTGCATTAGATTTGAAGTCAGGTTACTGAAGCCCCAGGTTATGTTCCTAGGTCTAAACAGAACGTCCATTGAGTCTTTGATTCCTAAAGACATTTAATGCCTTATAAAAGAGCTTTGCTATATCATTATTCCTAACTACCTCAGAAGTAAAACAATATTTTTGAAGTGTTTAGTATTTGTATACCTCTAGGCTGAATTAGTAAACTACAAGAGACCCAATTTATAGCCACAAAATGAGGATCTAGTGTGGGTCACCGTCTACACACTTTTTAGTAAACACCAGTGTTTCACAATCTATTTTTTGTTAATTATTATTTTGTTAATCTTTTAAGAGACAGGGTCTCATTCTGTCACCCAGGCTGGAGTGCAGTGGTGCGATCATAGCTCACTGCAGCCTTGAGCTCCTGGGTTCAGGTGATTCTTCCTCCTAAGCCTCCCCAGTAGCTGGGATTACAGGTGCATGCCACTATACCCAGCTAATTTGTTTATTTTGTTTTTGTAGAGATGGGATCTCACTGTTTTCCAGGCTGGTCTGAACTCCTGGCCTCAAGCGATCCTCCTGCCTCAGCTTCTGAAAATGTTGGGATTACAGGTGTGAGCCATTGCACCTTATTTTTTGTTAATTATATTACTACATATGTTCAGTTCATTATAGATGAGACACTTCTTACCGGATATCCAACCAGGTAGGGTTACCAAATTGGTAGTTATCATATCCTAAAAGTTAGGCCATCATTTTTCTTGGATCAATGACTTTCTATCTCCTTCAGAGCCTTACTTTATCCATCTACCCAATCTCTTATAATCAGGAGAGCTCTGACTACATATAGACTATGTATTTGTGTTTCTACCCAAGACGGAAAAAGTGTAACTATTAGACACATTGCATTGTACATCAGCCAAGGAGGTAGTCTTACACATTCTAATAAAAGGGTTTGTGTATTCAACTTAATAGCTAAAACATTACCAATAATAATATATATGTGTACTCTTCCTTGATCAACCTATTCTTTAATGTTAGATTTTTAAACAAATCCCTTCTGGGTGCCAGCTTACTGCTAAATCAAGGCAAACAATTATTTCCAACATTTTGTTATCATGTTTTAAAGCAATTATTTGCTTTATTAGGATGGGAACTCTGGCTGTACCCTCTCACTCCCTGACCCCAGAATTAACACAGCATTTATTTCACAATATTTGTGCAGGGCTTTATTGAACCAGGGGACACACCCATGAGTAACACTGATTTCTCGTGGTGGCGACCCAGCCGGAGCATGTCAAAATGAGTACCTATCTATTCTATTAAGATAATGGAGGAAAAGAGAAGCATGCCATCAAGATAAAGGAACACAAACTACCACATTACCTTGAAAACAAATCTGAGTATTTGTTATGTGTGAACACATATCAGTGCTGCTTGTGCAAGAAACAAGGCTTTTGAGCTGGAAGGCAATTTCAAAAGACAACACCTGTTTCAAAATAGGGCAAAGAGTTCACAGCTGCATTTTGAAATTTCAGTGTGCACTTTTATTTTGGGATGTTATCCACATAGGCTTAGGAGATGTAAAGACGGAAGAACACAAGAGGACAGATGTGCGTGAATCAAGAAATTCTATTTCCTATTTAAAATTCAGAAAAGATTGCTGCTACATACACTAGGTTGTTAACTGGGTACACTGATCACAGAGCTTCGATAACCCAAGTAAGTGGCAAGGTGTTGATACACTTGCAGAGTATCAACTGAGCCTAGCCGACAGTATCTAAATATGTCCGGAGCCTAGCCCATAGTACCTAAAAATGAGATGGGAAGAGCAAGCATTCCACTATCTATGGAGGACAAACACTGCCCTCTACTGGCAGACTGTAACTGCTATATAGTCAATATGATGAACATTTTCCTCAAGTCACTATCATGAGACATAATCAGAAAACAAAAGCTTTTAAATAATTTGAGGTTTTGTATCTAGGGGTTACCAGGATTTTCAAGCAAACTGAAATGTTCAATGAGAAATCTCCTTACTCAATGGTTTCCGATTTTTCCCATTAAATCTTTGATGTAACTCATTGGACTGGTTCAAGTATCACTGTTACTGGGAGATGTGAGAGAACAGCAAAATGCTCAAAAGCTCAATACCAGGAAGAAGGTTTAACGGACCCATTTATACCATATGGAGCTGGCTTTAGAACGAACAACTGTGATAACTTAAAGCACACAGAACTGATTCAAACCCTTGTTGTACTACATACTAGCTACATCAGGTGCCACATTAAACCTCAAACTGAACCAGATTATTTTTTACAATATTGGAAGAACAAACACTTGCTGATCTCACACTGTTGGAAAAATTAAATGTAATATGTGTTGCACAACTACAGTGTAGTACTCTATACTAATGTTCGTGGATAGGAGTCTAGGTAGCTCCCAAGTTGTGTTTTACCTCTCTTTATCTGTTTATCCACTTGTTGATTTTTGAAATCCTTTAAATCAGACTGCATTTCTTCAGCACTGTCCTGAAACATAAAATTGTCTATGTCATCCATAAAATACCTAAGGATTATGAGGAAAAGTAGATGGTTAATGTTCATCCAAAGTCAACTTTAACCTCAGACAATTCATTATATTAAGAAACAAATGTATGTGGGTAGGGCGCTTGCACCTGTAATCTCAGCTACTCATAATCTGAGCTACTGGGGAAGCTGAAGCAGGAGGATACTTTGAGCCCAGGAATTTGAGACCAGCCCAGACAACATAGCAAGACTCTCATAAATCTAAAAAAGAAAAAAATGGCTGGGAGGGGTGGCTAACGCCTATAATCCTAGAACTTTGGGAGGCCGAGGTAGGCAGATCACTTGAGGTCAGGAGTTCGAGAGCAGCCTGGCCAACATAGTGAAACCCCGTCTCTACTAAAAGTACAAAAATTAGCCAGGTGTGGTGGTATATGCCTGTAATGCCAGCTACTTGGGAGGCTGAGGCAGGAAAATTGCTTGAACGTGGGAGGTAGAGTGCGCAGTGAGCTGAGATTGTGCCATTGCACTCTAGCCTGGGTGACAGAGTGAGACTCCATTTCAAAAAAAATGTAAAAAATGAAAAATAAGGCCAGGTGCAGTGGCTCACATCTGTAATCCCAGCACTTTGGGAGGCCAGGAGTTAGAGACCAGCCTGGCCAACATGGTGAAATCCCATCTCTACTAAAAATACAAGAATTATCCGGGTGTGGTGGCGGGTGCCTGTAATCTCAGATACTCGGGAGGCTGAGGCAGAAGAATCGCTTGAACCCGGGAGGCAGAGGTTGCAGTGAGCTGAGATCATGCCATTGCACTCCAGCCTGGGCGACAAGAGCAAGACTCCGTCTCAAAAAAAAAAAAAAAAAAAAAAAAAGTAAAGTTAGCTAGTCACTGATGGATAACAGGATGCACAAAGCATTTAATTTCAAAGCCAAATTTGCATTTAAATTATAGTATTTAGCTGAAAGGCAAGTATGTAAATAAGAGGAAAAGTTGAAAAGAAAAAAGCCCTAATAGCTACAATATCAGCCCAGTTCTAAAGAGGGATCTTGTACCACATTCTCCACCTAAGGAGTAATCTTTAATTCAAAATTCAGTGTAGTTCTTATGGGTATTTGGAATTGAATCCAAGTGTGTTTTTGAGTATAAACATTATCTTTTATTATATATGATTGTGAAACTTTGCTTTCCACAACACTTCATAACCTTGAATGTAAACATGAGAAAAAACGCTAATTAAGAATCCTTATGCACCCAGTCCAGTGCTCCCTTAATCAATCAGAAACTGGTAAGTCCACTGCTTCTTTTTTTTTTTTGAGACGGAGTCTTGCTCTGTTGCCCAGGCTGGAGTGCAGTGGCCGGATCTCGACTCACTGCAAGCTCCGCCTCCCGGGTTCACTCCATTCTCCTGCCTCAGCCTCCCGAGTAGCTGGGAC